>NC_041820.1:25426953-25794453 GCF_900964775.1 Scleropages formosus
GTATGTGCATAAGGTATAAAAAGAATACACTGTACATTAGTGATGTGCTTGCAGTCTTTCCCGATGCCTCTCTAGGTCTACATATAGTAGCAAAAGCATTCAGACCCTTGTACAAAATCACAAATTTTACTGGATAACAAAATGATGCTTCAATATTTCTGTCCATATGATATTTTAATTCAAAATAATACCACTGAAGCCACCATATAGGAATACACCGTTCTGCATATAAGGGACCTAATTTCTCTGATAAATCATTTGAAAATTTCAGGTATCATAACGCTTAGCTATGCTGCAAGAGGCCTCAGTCTATGATACGGTTAGTCTCGGAAAGCACAGTTCCGTCGCGCTTTTATTTAGCTAGCGCCAAACCTGGTGTCAACCCAAAATATGGATCAGCTTCACTTTGGCTTTGTTGACTTGCTCTGCAAACACCCCAGTATAGTTTGCCTTAATTTCTCAGTAGCTGGAGCTGCCAGGTTTGTACCATCTGAAAGTAGTGTAAATATATGTTTATATTCCTTGGTCTGAAGGATGTTTTAGACCAAGATCCCCTTAGTTCAGTAAGGTACATCATGGTAAGTTTCTGGGGGGGGGCTGCATGGGCTGCAGTAATCTTACCAAAATTAAGTACTTCTTCTGACAGTTCCTTTCACTGTGGTGTCTTTTTCTGCAATGCCTTCTCTACGACATCCTGACTGGCCTTAGCAGCGCTTCGCTCGGGGCATGATGATGATGTCCACATGTAACAACGCTGCCTTGGTGCGCATGGGAGCATGTCACTGCTGATGCTCCCATCACTAGACGACTCCTGTTTGCCAGGTTTGCTGTAGCTCCTCAAGATATTCTTTCTCTGACAGAGGATGCTATTAAGTCTAAAGTGGGCACGATTTATTTAGGATAACAAGGTGGTTAACCTGAAAGGGGGTGTATATATTTAATATATAATCAAATTTGATTGTCTTAATTTTCCTGATATATTGACGGTATTTACTCTTACCTTTCCTGTCCTGTTCTACCTCAGATTTAATTCAGAACTTTACATGGGACAACAGGTCAGCTGTTTGTATTAGCATCTTAATGCATGTTTCTATATTTTTCTTGTACATTTAATTAATAAAGAATACTGAGCCTCACTGTTGGGACTGATCTGCTTTGAAGCTTTTGCAAGTTTTCTGTTTTAGTTATTTCAGTTTGCATATGGTAGATGTGCAAATTTAATAAAATATGCTTTAACATGAAATATATTTCATTAAGGAGCAAATTCTCATGTGCTGTGGCACTGGATGCCAGATGTTTGTCAACATCTCCCAGATTTAAATGCTACCTGCTGTTAATAGGTTTCTCTGGATTAGGTTTAAAGCATACCAGCCAAGGTGACCGTAAAGATATTAAAATAAAAATCAAATAAGAAAAAAATGGGGGAAAAAAAATTCAGCCATTGCTGCTAAATAAATCTGTGATACTATTTGAAAATATTTTAATAATTAATTTCAAAAAACACATTAAGCAAATTTCATAAACAGTTAACAGTTAAAGTAGTGCTGTGGCAGCATGGTGGTGCAATGGGTAGAGTAAGTACCTCACAGCTCCTGACCTGTGCACTTGGGTGTAGGTTTGACCCCCATTCAGTCAGTGTGTATGTTCAGTGAATTCGTGCACAACTGCATTTGTGGCTAACCGTGCAATAGACTGGCTTCCCATCCAGGGTGTACCTGGGTTGACACCCCATGCATCCAGAATAAGCTCCACACCACTGTGATACTGCCTAGAACAAGCAGCTGTCAAGGATGAATGTTTCAAGTAGTGCTTCACATACAAAAGGAGTAAACAATTATATCCGAAAATCTATTTTCAAATGTCAGGAGTAATTTAGTTGATCTGGCTGCCTAGCAACCGATTTGCTTGAATATAAAATATAAACAGAAATAAAATTTAATACAAGGAAATCACTAGGTATATAACTATGCCAATATAGTAGAAGTAGGATAATCAGATTAAGCCATTCAAGATACACAGGACAAGATGTTATACCCCATGCATATTTATCAACGGCTGTACACAAAGACCAAGTCCAACCAACATGAAGCCACAGGGAACATCCAGCGTAGCCAACAGATATCTCCATCACTCGAGACCAAGAAGCTTAGTTACATTCTCCAACAAACCAACAAATCCAAACCACCTAACCAACCAAACCAACTCATCCACCAAACTAACACAACAAACCCACCAAACCAGCAGGGTACCAACATGAGTACTTCATTGAGGTTGTCAAGTGGGCACCTCCCTTCGTCAGTAATAATGTTAGCTAGTTAGTAAACTATCTTTTAGTGTTGTAATAACCACATGGATGGTGGACATTAAGTTTACCTTGTAAGCTAAGACACTCCTGCACTGTATAAAAACCATCACGTTTTCAACCACTTGGAGTTACTAGAGTTTTCTGTCTCACAATACATGATAATTAGTCCAAGTTTACAATTGTTTTTGTGTATTTATATTGCACTATCATATCCAGGGTAATAATTTACTGCATGTACAGTAGTCCTGGCTACACAATTTTTCTAAAATCATTAGACTTTTTTTTGCTGTACAATAACATTTGTATACTACCATAAAGCTGGTATATGCTCCAACACCTAAAAAAAATTTACTTTGCTTCAAAGCACACCATATTCTCTTATGTAGCTTTTGGGACATCACTGTCTGAACCGCTTGTCCCATACAGGGTTGCAGGGAGCCAGAGCCTAACCTGGCAACACAGGGCATAAGGCTGGAGGGGGAGGGGACACACCCAGGATAGGACGCCAGTCCGTCACAAGGCACCCCAAGCAGGACTTGAACCCCAGACCCACTAGAGAGCAGGACCCAGTCCAACCCACTGTGCCACCACGCCCCCTCACTTTTGGGGCATGTCAAATTTAAATCCTTAAATCCATTTTAGCTGAAACATGGATGTGGGAAAGGTGCACATATGGTGCCCTGTATAGATTCTGTCTTTTTTTTGCTACCTTTTAACTCTTAAGTATAGTATGAAAGTAGTTAAAGGAATAGAACATAACATTTTATATTTCATATGTTAAGCAAGAGCATATTAAAATGTACTCTCTAAAACCTACAGGTCTCCATCCCCTGAGGACTGGAGCTGTGCATGTCTAAAACAGGAGAAAACTACTTCGCTCCTTTATAATAAAAAAAAAAAAAAAAAAAAAAAATTGCTTTGTATAATTATTATTCTGAATACTTTTCAGCTCTGTATATCAATATCAATTGGCTCATCCAAAAGTTCAGGATGAAATTAAACTCGACAGTCCCTTGGTGGATTTATGTTATGTGTAGTTAGAAAAATAAATAAAAAAGGACAGCTACAATTAGGTCACTCTGCATATGGCAGCATACTCATTACTTTTGATAATGAACTTAATAAGTTTACCCTTTGAAATGTTAATTAACAAAGTGTGCTTTGATCTCAAATGTAATGTGTGTTGACTACTTTCATGAACAGGCAAAAATTTTTTGGGGAAGTCCTTTGAAAGTTATATGCCTGAAAATGTCATTGTGGAGTTTTTTTTTTTCCTAAAGCATAATTTCTGCCACAAATCGTAGTATTCTGTGTTTCGGAGATGTATTCACAATAAGTAAATGCACACTGAGACCTTTGCCAGTGACCATTAGTTAAACCTCTGAACAAAACATTTGTCCTACACTGCTAATAAGCTCCTCTTCAGTACATGGAATTTTTTTATCTCACTTTAAAGATGCTCACGTAACTGATTCATATATATATCTATAAACAGATTATTTCACTTTTTTTATTTTACATAATATACATTTCAGAAGACAGAACTAAGGAACAAGAAGAACACCCATCCCATCTCTCACCTAACAAGAGTGATTAATTTGTCCCATGAAATCACTCGTTGGGGACTCAAAGGGGTACAGTTATTGCAATATTTCTTGCGGGAAAAAATAATTGGTTTCGGGTGAGAAATGTGTCACCTAAAATTAATCAAACATCAAAACTAATAGGTATTTTAGGCCTGTCTAATAGTGTGAGTTCCGGTTTCAATAAACTTTTTAAGAAGCCTAAGTTTCAAGCGTGCAAACTCAGCACTGTCTTATTTGGGGGGGGTGTCAATAGTTTATTTTATTTATTTTAATAACAATATAATAATGTGCTTTAAGAATATCCAATCCATTCATCTAATTTCAAGAACTGCTTGTCTTAAACAAGATTACAGTGAACCAGAGCTTATCCCAGAAGCACTGGGCACTCTAGAATGAGCGGCCTGTGATCAACTTTCTGAATTCCTTACCCAGAACCATCTCCTCGATGGATATCAGTCAGGATTCAAAGATAGTCACTCCACGGAGACAGGGCTTCCAGCAGTCTGATGCTCTCCAGTTGGCCAGAGCAGCCTCCCTCTCCTTGGTCCTCATCCTCTTGTCTGCAGCATTCGACACTGTCAATCACCAGATTCTACTCTCCTCTCTTAAGCCAGCTTGGGATAAAATGAACAGCGCTAAGATGGTTTGAGTCCTACCTATCTGACAGATCCTATCAAGTGGTCTGGCGTGGCTCCCGTTCTTCTCCTCTGCCTCTCTCAACTGGTGTCCCACAGGGCTCAGTACTGGGTCCTCTGCTGTTCTCGATCTACACCTCCTCCCTCGGCCCTGTCATCACCTCCCATGGATTCAAATACCACTGCTACGCTAATGATCCCCAGCCCTTCCTCTCCTTTCCACCTGGAGCATCAGACATTTCCGCACGCATTGCTGCTTGCCTGTCAGACATCTCTGCATGGATGTCTGATTACCACCTACAACTCAACCTCTCCAAAAGAGAGATCCTACACCTCCCAGCTAGCCTGTCTTTCTGTCATGATTTTTCAATTAAACTGGACAACTCCCTCATTTTGCCTAAGAGTCTGGGAGTGATGATGGACTCAAGTCTGTCAAGTCTCTCGGCACATTGAAGCCACAACCCGGACCTGCAGATACATCCTGCATAGCATCCGCAGGATCCGTCCTTCCCTCACAACAGACTCTGCGCAACTACTTATCCAGGCCATGGTGACATCTCATCTGGACTACTGCAACTCTCTCTTTTCTGGCCTTCCTGCTCCTGCCATCAAACCTCTAGAGCTGATACAGAACGCTGCTGCCCGAGTTGTGTTTGACTTGCCGAAGCATTAACATGCATCTCCCTTACTAGTTTCTCTGCACTGGCTTCCCATAGCTGCCCAGATCAAATTTAAGACCATGGCTATGGCCTACAAATCCATCAATAGAACTGCTCCCAGCTATCTACAAGACTTGATCATTTGCTACATGCCAACTAGACCTACACTCTTCCACACCTGCCTGCTTGGTGGTCCCACGCACAAAAGGTAAAGCACGGAGGATCTCAGTTCTGGCTCCGTTATAGTAGAATGACCTCCCCTTCTCGCTCAAAACTGCTGAATCTTTGTCCGCATTTAAAAAGGGTCTTAAAACTCATCTCTTCCGGACTCACTTTGCCAACGATCTCTTAAGTTCATGGTAAGGTATAAACATTCATGATCGTGCTCGGATCAATCCTTTACAGAGCCACTCCTGCAATGTAACGTAAATATTTATATGTATCATGGAAAAAAAACTACTGGGAAGGTGATTAGGAATCGGCATTATTCTGGTAGTTTTATGCAGCTACTTGGGTGATGAATGTTGGTGCATATGGTGAAGGAAAGAAACCAACAAACCAACTGTACTTATGAGTCACACATCTCCATTTACATTTATTCATTTAGCAGATGCTTTTGTCCAAAGCGACATACATCTCAGCAAAAGTACAATTTATGCATTACATTGAGAGAAGGAGACATAGCTGCAGACATGAAAGTCTCAAAGCAAACCTAGTTTGTTCCCTACCACTTGCTAGACTACTACTACAAAACTACTGTGGCATCTCCAGCTAATTCTCTTTCTCCTAAGGTAATGCACAAATTGTATTTTCTATGAGATGTATGTCACTTTGGAGAAAACACACACACACACACACACACACACACACACACACACACACACACACAGAAGCCACTTGCCCCAAGCAGGGTCATGGCGAGCCAAAGCCTAACCCAGCAACACAGGACACAAGGCTGGAGGGCACACACCCAGGACAAGATGCCAGCCCATCACAGGATACCCCAAGTGGGACCTGAACCTCAGACCCACCAGAAAGCAGGCTCAGGCCAAACCCACTGCGCCACCGCACCCCCTGCTTTGGAGAAAAGCGTCTGCTAAATGAGTAAATGTAAATGTAAGCTAACATTGTCACCATTTACAAGAACAAGGTCGACAAGAGTGATTGTAAAAACCACTGTGGCATTTCCTTCCTCAGCACCATGGGAAACTGTCTGCACGTGTTGTCCTGAAGAGGCTCCAAGTTCTTGCAGAGAGAACATACCCCAAGTCTCAGTGCGGGTTCAGAACGGAACTGTCCTCTATAAACATGATTTTCTCTGTCAGACAACTACAAGAAAATTGCAGGGAGCAGAATAAACCCCTGTATATTGCCTTCATCGACCTGACCAATGCAAGTGACCTCATCAGCAGAAAAGGCCTCTTTGAGGTCCTGGCTAAGATCAATTGCCCCCCAACTCTGCTCAGCGTCACCAGGTCATTCCATGGAGACATGAAGGGGCCCATCATGTATGATGTCTCCACATCCAATCCCTTCAACATTCTCAGCAGGGTGAAGCAGGTTTGTGTCCTGGCTCCAACACAATCTGGCATCTTGTTAAAACAAATCCTGGAGTGGTCTTGTCACTGTTGCAGATGACCCTGGTATTTGGTGCATACTTTTTAAGGAAGCAGCCAACTGAGGACCTGTAAGGTGTCTGTTTCTCAAAGCACAGACACTGATGTACTTAACCTCTTGTGCAGTTGTGCATCTGGGCCTTCCACTTCTTTTTCTATCCTGGTTAGATCCAGTTTGCCCTCTTCTCTCAAGCCAGTAGTGAACACCTTTGGATGAAATCTTCAGTTTCTTGGCAGTCTGACACATTAAGCAGTAATAGCCTTTTGCAGCATTAGTAATGGTCTCTTGGCTATATTTTAAAATCAATTTAATGGTACCTTGATAAAAAAGTATCAATTCTTTCAAAAAATTTTATATTTTTAAGTGATTACAAACTTTTCAATGTTAGTGTATGTGTGTAGTTCTACTGTCTGCTGCTACTGGTGGGACTTTGAACAACAGTGTAACAAGAAAGACCGTAATTCAAAGATGTCAGGCTGAAAACTAAGATTACTAATGTGACTCATTAGTTCGGAAGATCTATATAGAAGTTATATAAGCTAACTGCTTTCATATCTACCCTAAGTTATGGGCAACAGTCAATTACAGAAGTATTAAGGGGTGAACCCTTTGAGTTGAGTCTAATCATTGATTTTATCAAGTAATTTTTCCCATTTGGTTAATTAAACTGAAAGGTAAAATTAAATATTACACAAGAGAGGTTTATGCAAGTAACGAACAGGAGAAGCATTTCCCGAGCAATGATTGCACAAATATTCTTTTTTCCGTTAATGGTATTTGTTCTAAATATTTCAAACATCTTTTTTTAGACTTATTCTAAGGTCTGATGGGGGTTCTTCCGGTTCAGGGGCCCCAGATAAGGAGCAAGTTGGCGTTCAGAGGTTCAGCTAGCATTCTCACAGTGCGGGTCTCATCCTGCAAGGCCTTGCAAGAGTGCTGTCTCTGGGAAGTAGCATTGTACTGCTTCCAAGTGGCTGGGCAGCCCTGTCAAACAATCAAGTTCAGCAGCCTGGATTAAACAGCAGGTGGGGAGCAACTTTGAGATCAGAAGAGAATATGTATTGGGCTTTTACAACCAGAGTTCCCCTGTAGCTCTATCATCTGTTGCTGCTCAGTGCTAATTCTTACACTGAACATTATTCAGCATAGATGTTCTCTGCAGAACACATGATGCTGCCAGTCCTGAAGAACTTTTGGGAATTAAAATCATGTTTGGAATATAAAAATTATTTTGTACAAAGCAGTGACACAGCATCAAGTTGTAAATTAATAAGCAAGATTTTGTAAACACAACGCAAACATTAAAACCACCTGGAAACAAACATGTAAGCTGAAGTGTACATTTAATTGGGAAGTTAGTATGAACATCCTTTTGTCTGACCAACATGAATAAAAAAATCATCCATATTAAAGTAATATTGATGGCATTGTTTTTAAGATGAAATGTTTGCTAGGTTTCCATATTTGTGGCTCACACTCTTCTTCCAAAAACATATAGAACAATGGGTTTTACCATTATTAAGTTAGGTACACAAAATTACAAATCTTCACTGAATCCAAGAAATTCCAATATGCATTGACCTCCCATCTGTAATATTCACATTTAGTAGATTGTACCTGTCGTGGAGAGTGTATGTGCTAGTTGAACATATCAGCAATCAAATGAGTTCTATACAAGCTCATGCTTGTCCTTGCTGGGCAGCCCTTCTGTTCATTTTTCTCCTGACCACATGCTCCACCAATATGTCAGTGCCAAATTTTGAGCTCTCCGCCCCAGTCACAGGAGGCGGTAACGGCAGGCAACACGGGGTGCATCGTTGTGCACAAACAAGCCTGTCCATGTGCCTGGAGGACTCGCAGTTGTCGGGTACTCTGCTCGTCGTAAAAGTGGATTGAACCGCTGGAGCTGCCTGATACCAGCACTGTCCCATCCGCAGAGAACTCACAGCCCACCGCATAGCCCTCAACCTAGTACAGGAAAGACAGAACACTTCTTGTGTCTGATTGTTTGTGCACATGTGTAGATATATATGTAACACAGACACACAGGCTAGAAGTATTGTCAAGATTGGCCTTGTGCACCCAAACTTTTGACTGGTGCTTTACTATATTTACAGTACCGGTGGTCCCCGATTTACGATGGTGAGCTGGCAATAGACATTCAGTAGAAACCGTACTTTGAATTTTGAATTTTGATTTTTTCCTGGGCCAGTGATACGTGGTGTGATACTCTCTTGAGATGCTGGTCAGCGGCAGCAATCCACATCTCCCATTCTGTCATGCAGAGGTGTGTATTATTACGTGTATTGAATGCATTTTCGACTTATGATATTTTTGACTTAAGATGGATTTTGGGGAACGTAAACCCATCGTAAATCGGGGACCCCCTGTATAGGCAGTACCACACTATCAATCAAAAGTTTGAGTACACAAGGCCAACCTTGGCAATACTTATAGCAAACCATACCTGCGCAATAGGAATGTGAAAGCAAAGCCATGACTGCCCTGCATCTATGGGACTTGCTGCAAAACAGCTAGGAAGAGTGACTTTCTGCTGGAACTTGTTAACTGAAGGCTATGTGGAAAAACTAGCTCCCGGCAAGAGCATGCAAACTTTTGACTAGTACTGTACATATACACAGATAAATGTGGATTTATTTTCACATTCGAGTAGAGGCGAAAAGCTTCACTTTTGAAGAGCAGCATGAGCTGACCTTGGTAAGAAAAAGCAGTGCTTATCTTGGTAAGTTTGTGGTAAGTTTTAAGTAACAGAACTTACCTTGTGTCCTTCATACCGTTTCCTCTTGTTCATTCTGTACGGTCTCTGTGCTGCAAACAGGGCCATATAGTTGCCATTGGTCTGTGCCACGAAGGTATTTTCATGAGGGTGAAGAGCCATGCTGGGACACGTGTAGCGCTCCTGCACACATTCAGTACAGGGAACAGGAAGTGATCCATCTCATTGGCACCAGTAAAACACATGCACCTAAGACAACGGAAACATGTCTATTTCCAATTAAGCACTGTGACCTGTAATGTATTTTTGTTAACGGATGTGACCTAAATTGTACTTTCCTGTCAATCTGCAAGCTTGTCAGAAGCACAAAAAATCTATGTGCTTCACCTTTAGCCTGTGTGAATGTCACTGGCTTGTTTAGCCTCTACTCACATGAAAGATCTGATTGGAGATCTTAGCTGTGGTCTGGAAGTCCCATACAATGAGTGTGCGCTCTGCAGAGTCCCGGCTGACAGAGTCACTGCTTGAGACAAATTCCTTCCCCCCTGCCAAGAATAAGATGTCCAGAGTCTGCTGGATCCCAGCCTGGTATGTTCTCGCCACCTGCCGGTTCAGAACATGCGGAGCGGGGCTTCTCAAGGCCTAGTCTTCTTGTCTAACAACACCACCACTCTGCAAGACCTGTAAAATCTACATCCAAATAGTAAAATAACAAAAAAAATACTAAACTATACATTTGCGTTTCAGTGGTTTTGTTTATCGGTTCGTTGTCTCCAACTCAAAGCTGTGATTTTCTCATCTAATGGGTGCAGAGAGATTATCAGAAGTATGGTGATTACTCATGTGTTAAGTGAAGATAGCCTCACATGGTATATGTTATTCAAACCCACGTGCAAAGCAGCAGAAAAAAAGGTTTCATGTCTGCAACAGCATAAGGTACTAAGCAATCCATGACAACTCCAAAGTAAGCCATTCAGTAACACAATGTGTTACTGTACTACAATACAGCATACACCATGTGACATGCCAAAAGAGATCAATGAAGAGCAAAGACGGTGCTGACTTTGCAGGCCCTGGTGTCCCAGGCCTTGACCTCTGGGCTGAATCCCCCACATAGGAACACACTGGGATCACTGGGCTGCACAGCCAGACAGGTCACTTTAAACTGGTTCCTCATTTTCACAATCTGTTGGCCTGGGAACACAACAGAGAAATAAAATACATCTCATGAGTAATTACTAGAGATAATCACCTGCTAAATCCATAGGTGGGTGTTTATTATGGCAGTAAAAAGCTGTCATGCACAAAATAAATGGATGAATAATGCGTCCAATGTTCAATTAAAAGAACAAAAAACGCCATTGTTTTGACAAATGCTTTCTGTTTAAGCTCCAATTTGCTAGAAAAATAATAGCTGCAAAGCCAAACGAAACAAAGGGAGACAACATGGCTCTTCTCTAACATGAGCATATGAACGGTGGCACCAGCAAAGGCAGATTGCGTTGAAGTGCAGATTTCCATTGCAGCCGAAAATTTCCCGACAGGCTTTAAAGCTGTGCGTTAATTTGAGAGTAATTAGCAATCAATTATTCATGCTTTCAAATGCACAGAAACATCATAACTATAATGCGCTCTCCAAAAAAAGAGAGATTGAATTTAAGCACTTAATTCACCCTAATACTTGCAAAACACCACTCAGTCAAAGGCATCATTACACACTCTGATTTACTCATTACTCCATTAAAAAATGAGACTATCAAAACACTCTGATTTTTACAATTTAGAGAAAAACACTTATCCAAAAAATTTTTCATTATGACTACATACCAATCTAGCTACAATCTATGGCTACAAACCAGAACATTAGGAAAATGCTCTTTTACTAACTTCTTCAAACTAAAGCTGGTATGGCTACTGTCTCCAGAAGTAAATAAGTGATGACACCATGTTTCAGTGATAAATCTAAGGTTATACAGTATAGCAGTGACAATAAGGATTTAATGATTCACTCTACGTACATGACGGGCAGAGCCTACCTGCTGCACATATCTGTTAGACGTGACAAGTGCTGAAAGAAGCAGTGGCAGGAGCAGGTGAAGGGGGGGACTACACCACCGGTGCAGTTCAACCACCAATGAATTTGCAATATCACATCAGTTGCTCTCTAATGTGGGCTTTTGCTCACCCCAAATCCTGAGAGGCAATTATCTTGTCACTGTCATTTCAGAGTCCAGGCAATGTGACGACCGTGCTGACAGCTGCATTTTATGGTCTGCCACTCTGTAATTCCATGATAAATCAGCCTCTCTCCAGAGCACTGACTCACACTACCACAGTCACAGTCACCAAGAATAATAAACATGACTGTAGACTCTGGGGCAGGTATAATGGTGTCAACATAGATACTACAGTTAGAAATCAAGTCAACATGATGGCAGACAGTTTTATCTTGCATGGCGAACATTTTGAGTCTAAGAATCAAAGACGGAAATGTAAAATTCTGAAATTCATGGAAAGTGGCTACAGATAATACGGCTATATCAGCAGCTTTATATGTATGCTCCTCTACTTACAATGGTTCAACTTACGATTTTTCAAAGTTGGTACGATAGCAAAACACATTCGGTAGAATCCGTACTTCAGATTTTGAATTTTGACCTGTTCCCATCCTTGCGATATGCGTACAACACTCTCTCTCGATGCTGGGCAATGACAGCAAGCTGCAGCATCCACTCAACTACGCTCACAGTGTCTGTAGCGATCACAGGAACGAGTGTAAACAATCAATACTGTGTTGAAAGCATTTTTTTTTATTTTTTATTTTCACATCCCATCATGTCTACTAAATGCCCATGTGTGTCTCCTACTTAAATTTGTCTAGCTGTAGGCTATGGTAAGTGTTCTGAGCACGTTTAAGGTAGGCTAGGCTATGATGTTCGGTAGGTGCGCTACTATATTCTTATTCGACTTACAATTTTTCCACTTACGATGGGTTTATCAGAATGTAACCCAATCAATAGTCAAGGAGCATCTGTATTTACATTCATTTATTAATTAATTGGATGGTTCACACCAAAACAGCTTACAGTTCAGAGGACACAGTAAATATGTTCAAGAACAGGCATACAGAGCACTAATAAAAAAAGAAGTAATACAGTTTCATGTTTGTCACTGGTTGAATACAGTACAGTATACTGTGTCACACTGGGTAAGAAAATAAGGCCTAGCTTTTTTAATTTTGTGTTGTTCTCTTTTCAGTAAAGTGATGACATAAAATTTGGGTAAAGTGTAAAAGTTTTGATGCAGACACTTGCATGGAACTGCAAAAGAAAGTAGGGGGGAAAGTGTGAAAGGAAATTTATACAATTATTATTGTATTTCACTTTCCAAAAGAGACATGAAGGAACATAAGCTGAAATATGTGAACATGGGGAGACCAAAGAGGCACCTAATACCTAGAGCTTCGACAAAGTATTATATTCACATTAATGCTGTACGCCTCATCCGCACAAAGGTCAGTGCTATATCTTAAGGTAATTGCGCTGTAGCGCTATTAGAACATTAATTAACCTACGATTTAACACATGCCTCTTTGGAAGCACTTTCATTTTGCCTGGATCCTGCAGAATGAATTAATAAATTAATCAGGCACCACTAAATTGTCTCCAGGGGCAGCAAAGTAATGTATCTAGCCTCTACGTGCTATATAAAGTCTTTATCATTAGCAGAACTACATCCACTGAGAGTAAAACCTGCCTCTCTTGGGCTGACAACTGACACGTTCCTCATTTAGAGGAATCCTCTAAGTGAAACCAGGCCAACAGCTAATACTGCCACTGATTTCACCTCAGATGTTCATCTCTTTGTGCCATTAATTTATTCAGCAATGGCATTTCGGTTTAAGGGAACAGATGTGATCCATATAATCTGCAGAAAATAAATCATAGCACCAAAATTGCTGCCAAGAATCATGGTGACAGGAAATCTCCAGCAGACATCCTGTCGTATGTGCTGGAGGTGTCCCAACAACCATTTCATCTCCTGAAATAGCACTTCTGTCTTTCTATATCATGCATTTTTCTACAGCTTCATTTTTATATGACAAGCAAAAAAAAATGCCTTTTTTGAAAAGGAAAGCTGGTCATACCATAACATTTATTCATTTAGCTGACACTTTCCTTCAAAGTGACTTACAATGTCAAGCTACCTACATTGCCCATTTATACAACTGGTTAATTTTACTGGAGTTATTTAAGTTACTTGCTCAGTGTATTCATTTTAAACTCTATTTTAGTCATTTACACTTTTCGTATAAAATAATAAAAATATGTTATCTTCACAAACTGTTCAATCCAGCCTTTACGAACACCAGATAGGAGCAATAAAGACTGTGGAAGCCTGTCAAATTAATCCAGTCCCACACTTCTGTTCTGTTTTGGTATGTTTTACTGTATAAGAAATGTAGCAGAGGCAGTACTTTCTACAGAAAACCTTGGGGCAGAAAACTGTACACCTTCTCTACATTCAATTACTGTATTTACCTGGATTTGAAAATTCCCACCACCCTTTCAGTACCCCTGACTGCTCCATGGTCAAACCGTACACTGGTCCTCTTGAATCTGTGGCTCAGCAAATACCTGAAGCATCTTCTCCACTACTCTAATACAGGCTTTCCCATGAACACACGGAAGTGTGATTACTTCATAAATGCAACACACCCTCCAATCCCCACTGCAAGCCCAGAGTCTCAACATTTCACGCAATATTAAAAAAAGCTTCCTAGTCCAGACAATGATATCTTGTGATTTAAGCATTTCTGACCAAATCTCAAGCATCCCAGCTGTCCTGCAACTATGAAACTATCCCACTGCTACAGTATGCTTGGCAGGAAAGATGTACCCAGATCCTGTAGGAGTTTGCAGCATAGCCCCCTGGAAGGAGGGCATGACAACTGGGTTCATAAACAAATTGGCTCATACAATCGGTAAATAACTCTGCCTTAGCCAGTCCAAAGCCTGGATGAGAAAGGAGGGCTGGGCGAGGGGCCAGCAACCCCTTCCTGTAAAACATTCCTAACTACAGATACACCAACAATAAATACTCAGGACATCCCAGACCTGGGAGAGAAGTGGACCTTCATCAAGAGGACATATGACTCTGGGTGGTAACAGCCAGAAGTATCTGGAAGTGACTCAGCAGAATACCATCCTTTCAACCAGGGCTACCATCACCATTAGGACATGAAATACTGTATAAGGACCATGTATGAAACTGGGAAGACAGCACAAGTGGCTGCTGAAATGAAGACCTATAGCCTTGCCATCCTAGGAATCAGCAAGTTGAGATAGATAGGCTCTAGCTAGAAGAGGTTCACCACCGGGGAGCTGATGCTGTTCTCAGGCCACAAGGAAGACAACATGCCCCACACGCAGGGAGTCACCTTAATGATGTCCAAGACAGCCTAGAAAGCACTTAACGGTTGGGAGGCCCATGGTTCTAGGATAACTGCAGTTTACTTTAGAACCAGAAAGAGGAGGATTCACATGAACATCATCCAGTGCTATGCCCCGACAAATGACAGCAAGGAACAAAGCAAGGAGGAGTTCTATAGCAGGCTGCAGACCATAATACAGAGCCACCCAGAAAGAGAGATATCACCCTCATTATAGGAGACTTCAACACCAAGATTGACAGCAGCAACAGGGGCTACAAGGAGGTTATGGAGCAGCAGGGTCTGGGAGAGATGAACAACAACGGGGAGAGATTTGTAGAAGTATGCACCACAAGCAACCTAGTCGTTGGCAGAATCATTTTCACTCACAGGCAGATACACAAGGCAACTTGGGTATCACTGGACCTATCTATCGAGAACTAGACAGATCATGTATGCATTAACAGGAAGTTCAGAAGGTCCCTTCAAGATGTGCATGTTATCACTGGTGAGAAAGGGCAAAAGAGAAGATGGGCAGAGCATTCTGAGGAGCTGCTGAACAGACCAACCCCGCCCCCAGGACCCACCGGAAACCTGTCCAACTGACAGCAACCTGTCAATAGACTGTAATGTGCCCATGAAGGAGGAGATCTGCAAGGCCATAAAGCAGCTGAGAAACGGCAAGGCAGCAGGACCTGACAGCATCCCAGCGATTAAGACTGATGTCGAGAGCATAGTGGAGATGCTTTATCCCCTCTTCAAGAAGATCTAGGAAGATGAACACGTCCCATCAGACTGGAAGGAGGGCTACCTTATCAAGATCTCCAAGAAAGGTGACCTCAGCTCCTGCTCTAACTACAGAGGGATTACCCTACTGTTCATCCCAAGCAAGGTGTTCAAAGGGACCTTCTAAAAAGAATGAAGGAAAACGTTAATTCACAGCTCCAAGATCAAAAAGCTAGGTTTCGCAAGGAGAGATCTGCCATCGATCAGATCACATCACTGCACATCATCTTGGAGCAGTCACTGGAGTGGAACTCGCACCTGTATGTCAACTTCATTTACTAAAAGAAGGCGTTTGACAGCATTGTCTGAGAGACCTCTGGAAGCTGCTGAGACACTACGGGGTGCTGGAGAGGATCACAAACATCATCAAGAACTCCAATGAGGGCATGACCTGCATGATCGCCCATGGCGGTGAACTCACTGATGCAACTGGGAGTGAAGTACCACTGCTTGTTGTCGCTTTTCTTGCTCCTTTTGGTGATAGACTGATTCATGAGGACATGCACAGCACAGAAGCGAAATGGCATCCAATGGACGTTATGGACAGAGCTAGACGATCTTGACTTTGCTGACAACCTGGCTCTCCTCTCCCACACCCGGCAATAGATGCAGGAAAAGACCAGCATCTTTGCAGACAACTCAGCACGACTTTGCTGGAAGATGAAGCGCTGGAAGAGGCAGGGAGCTTCACCTACCTTGGCAGCATCATGGACAAGCAGGGTTGAACAGGAGGAGATGCTGGAGTCCAGACAGGCAAGAACAGGGCAGCTTTCCTTCAGCTGAAGAATGTTTGGGGATCAGAGGCAGACCTTTCCATCGCAACCAAGATCAGGCTCTTTGACACCAACATGAAGTCAGTTACTCTATGGAGCTCAGACATGGAGGACCAATGTTACCACCAACAAAAAGATCCAGACCTTTATTAACACCTCTTTAATCCTCCAGGTTTGCTAGCCTGACACCATCAGCAACCAGGAGCTGTGGCAACGTACAAGACAGCAGCTATTAGATCAAGGGATTCGTCAATGAAGTTGGAGACTGACAGGCCACACCCTTCGTAGACCAACTTTTAGCATTACTAAACAAGCCCTCACATGGAACCCCCAGGGGAAGAGGAAAAGATGCCACCCAAGAAACACTGGTCGTCCTGACTTGGAGGCAGATGTCAAGAGGATTGGCTATACCTGGGGGGCAGCTGCAGAGACTGGCTCAGGAGAGAGATGCCTGGAGAGCTCTGGTTGTCAGCCTATGCCCTAAGAGGGGTAGCAAGGCATAACTATCTAACAAACAATCAGTAAATAGAGAAAAAATGTCAGCATAATGCAAAACTCACATATAAGCAGTTTCGTCCCCAACATGTTTACATTTTGCATCACAGAGTAAATAGGCTACACTAAGTAAAACAGCTGAACACAGCATCCATGGAAGAACATACATGACAACACACACGACAATACACACAACGCTCAGTTCTCCCATATGCTGTGTTCTGGAAGTGCTGATTGCGAGGTTCTCCTCAATTTTAATGTTATTTTCACAAAATCTTTTTTATTACCTAAAAACTGAGTCTCCAAGGTGATCCAAAAACTGAGTATCCAATGTTGCTAAGAAGCATGGTGATAGTATGTCAATGATGGTATGCCAGGTTGTGAGCATAAAAGAAAACCTTTAATAACTGAAGAAATATCAATGTTGTGAAGCATTTTCAACAAACTGAAAACACCATATTGTTCCCTGAACTTGCATAAAGGAGTCGATGTTATGTTCAAGACATCTTCAGATTTCTCCAAGGTTAAGTCCTATTTACTGTAGTATTTCAGAATTTAAACTGCTTACATTTTAATTAGGATTGTTAGTAAAACCGGTAATGACTTGGATACAAATATTTTTTGGTTTTGAGTGGTCTGCCCAACCCCATTTGAAGCATGAGCCCTGTTATTTTTAAAGCACAATTTTCCTTGAAATGACATTTTAGAAGACTGCATGAATTATGATATAGCAAAATGAACTGTAGTGATACTAGACACTAGGCACTTAAAGCTAACTAAAGACATGGAAAATTTCAATAATAGACAGCATTATGCAATATACAGACTGTGACATAAAATGATGAGAGAAGTTTCTAAACTAACTAGTGAAGCTCCCTAACCTCCCTAACATATAAATACATCTGTGACACACACATATCATCCATGTGTGACCCCATAGCACAGTTGCCACTTGAAGACATTAATGCAGGTACTCTATAAAGAGGAAGTTCTCACTCATTTGTCCTTTTCTTCTCAATTTTTTTTGTATAGTTTTCACATTGCATTAGAGTGACAGGTAGCAAATCTGTCACCCAGATCCTGTATTAATGTTTGGGGAGAAAATTAAAATTTTAAAAATTTTTAAAATAATTAAAAAAAAAAAATCAGTCCCTTACATTATTAATGGGATTCTTCACTTTTTAATTAAGAAACTTAATTAGCTTAGTTAAGACAGGAGATAAGAAGCATGTGGGATCTTACTGCTAACATGCTCTTTTCTTTTGCATGTGATCCACAAAAAAAGCCTTAGGAAAAAAATGCTCAGAATATAATGAAACAACATCTCAAAGCAGCACATTTATTTCAACATAATTACAAGTAGTTCAAGTATTTTTCTTCTAGGCAGGATGAATATGAGTAACACTGCACATTACACACCCATCTCTCACATAACAGAGTCCCATACAATAAAAATTGCAACAAATATTTATGGCTTATAATTCAGTACAGAAACACTTTTGCCAATTAAAGTCATTTTATATCCATATATGTCCTTTGTACAATCCTGACAAAGATACAAGAGACTATACAACCTTGTAGGAATGAAATCAACCCCAATCAACGATTCCCGCCCCCGGTTATCGGTTCAGTGTAGTCATTCAAAATGACAGCAAGGTAAACATGAAATAAATATTCAAGTGAACATTATGCTTAGTGCAAGAGAGAAAAATTTTGTATTACATTGAAAAGCCCATCTAATGTCAATCTAATATCAATAATTTCAATTGTAACAGCATATTCAATACTATTAACATTTATTCATTTAGCTGGTCCTTTTCTCCAAAGCAACTTACAGCAGTAAGCTACTGACAATTATTTACCCATTTATACAGCAGGGTAATTTTGTATTGGAGCAATTTCGGGTAAATACCCTGCTCAAGGGTATTACAGCAGTAGGTGAGATTCAAACAAGCAACCTTTGGATCCAAAAGCAGCAGCTCTAACCACTGCACTTACCAACTGCCCCTATAAACTAAAATAAATGAACTATAAACCTGTAAATATTAACTCATTTACTTAAATCATTGTGGCATGTTGAGTTCTTCCAGGGAGCAGGACTGCAGACAAACTTATGGTACATTGAATGTCCTTTTACTGCTGGGAAAGATCTAAATAAAGGGTGATGAGGACACTGTCCATCCTCCCGCTTCTCTTTGTGCCACCATGGCAACACAAATACAGCCACCCGTACATGACACAATCATACAAACAGCTTTCATAACATAAATACCCATATAATGGTGTGAATAAAGCTTTAATATGGTCAAATGAAGATAGTCTAACATTAAACGTTTGTTAGTAACACTACAGAGTACCTCATTAATAGCTTTGCAAAACGAAATGGAAAGTATATTTATAAACTTCAACTTGCAAATCAATCTTTTTTCTGACAATTTCAGGTTCTTTGGAGTCTCAATGATGAGGCACAATAAAGTTTAAAAATAGTTCGTTATTATTTTGGCAGCATTTCACCAGGTGTTAATGCATCACTTTAAAGAGAAAGAGAACACCTGCAAAGGACATACAGCTGCATTCATGTTAATCCTCCCTGTGCCTTGTGTGTGTGTGTGTGCGTGCGTGCTTTTTGTGCAAGTCTTTGTTCTGTCTTTTACTACAGCATGGCACTTATTTATCACTGTGTTCTTAAAATAAAAGCTAGTCTAGGCCTTTTAGCCTGCTGTTCTCGGCTCCAAGTTACAGAGGTGATTCATATCCTAGAACTCTCTATATGCAGTTTAACATTAATGTGTGCAGAATTCAAAAGAAATAATATAATTAAGATTACTTAACAGACAAATAATAATAAATAATAAAAAAGTGAATACACTTCACTAAGTGTGAACACATTTACAACTTAAATCTTCACAATATCTCCGTCCCATGTTCTGTGTACCTTGTCTTGCCTCGCCCTGTGCTTCCTGCATAGACTCTTAGCTTTCTCCTGTATTGGACAATTATAGTTAGTTAGTTAGTTAATTAATTAATTTGATTAATAATTAATTAATTGTTAATAATTAAACAAAAAATAAATATAACAACAAGAAACAAGCTACAAATATTAAAGTATCTGGTGTTTTGTTTTTAAATTCATTTTGTATGAGCCATTTTTAATCCGAAAACTGATTTTTTTTTTTTGACCCTCCACAACCCAGAACCTTAGCTAGGAGGGGTGGAACTACTTAAGTGATAGGTTTCTCCAAACATCTTGGATATAGCTGTAATGAATTTCAAATCCTTTGTCCTTTTGCTTCCACAAAATTTACAAATTTTAAGAAAAATAAAAACACCGAAGCATTTAAAGGGTTCTGCAACAGCTCTATTTGCATTTGTCATTTATAACCATCTCCAAACTGCAGAGATTTCATATTTACATGTATTCACTTAGGAGACGCTTTTCTCCAAAGCGACGTACATCTCATAGAAAATACAATGTGTTCATTACATTAACAGAGAGAGAGAGTAAGATGCAGACGCATGATTCTAAAAGACAGTTTCTTTCCACCGTATGAACCAATGTTCATCACACGAGTAGCTGCATCAAACTTTATCCGAATATTGACGATTCCAAATCACCTTCCTAGTAATTCTTTTTGAGAGATACATATAAACATTTACATTACATGGTCATTTGGTCATTACATTTGGTCATTTCAGCATGCTGCACACCAAAAGAAGCTTCTTTGTTGAGCCCACAACTCCTGGTAGAGACTTTGTGTCCTGCTCCCTTACAAAGCCAAATGAAAGGAATAGTTGGGTCTGTGGTCCAGGGTCAGTTCAAACATGCCCAGTTCTTTCTGACAGCAGTTCTTACCATTCCACTGCACCACAGTCATTCGCTCTGACAATGCTGAAGATTTGTTTACCAATCACCTATGACATCACCAAGGGACAGTTGGTGGGGTGGCAGTGGCACTTCAGTACATCAGGCATGGGCATCAGGTGGAAGGAGCTTTCAGTGAAGTGTTCTACTGATTCACTCCAAGGTTATTAATAGGGCTACTGAGCAATTACTCATGTGCAGTCCTGTGAAGTGACAGCTGCCTCTCTGGGAAATGGGACAAATAGCAGTCCCATTATTTGTGGAGCTCAGATGTATTCAGTGGCCAGGACAATAGAGAACACATGTAAAGTATATTTTTCCCTTTGACAAGGCAGAGATGAAATGCATCAAAATACCATGTTTCCCAACACTAAACAAAAATGCTTATTTGACTTTTGTCAACTTAGCTAAATTAATACCGTGTTTTGCATGTTTCCTTGATCATAATAATGTAGATTTCCCAGGGAGCCTTTTAACATCACTTAATTCATCATTACACTGTCATATCGTCATTGGTTAATGGACTGTGGGCTGCGAACCCAGTCAGGGTCTGTGGAAATCTATAAGACCATAAGGAACACATGAGCTGCGTGTTGATATTGAATACGAAAAACCACACTCTGTTCACTTCCTTCCTGTGTGTATGTCTCTAACCCCTGTGCTGCTAATGAGGCCTGTCTGCGAGCAGCTCCCTGCTCCCTCTAGGTTATACTTCCAACAGACTTGCTAATCACTGGCTTCTGAATATTTTATTACTTAACCTTTTTTGTAACTCCGCTCCACCGAATCATGTATGTGCTGCAAGGGCAGACTGTGAAGGCAACCAAGAAGCATCATTGCATCCACAGGCCAAGGGAAAACAATGCCTTTAAGAGGTAAGCTGACAGACAGACAGACAGACAGACACATACACACACACATACACATACACCCTGAGACAGCAGTGCAGGAAACATATTAACAAGAAAATAAATGCTATTTTTGCTAAAAAAGTAAATGTTATTCATGTTGAACTTTACAGACTATACTATAAATACAATTTTTCCAGTATTATATAGTACAAGCATGACTGTCAGTTTACATTTGAATTTGTTTAGCTGACACTTTATTCCAAAGCACCTTGCAGTCTTATGCTACTTACACTTATTTGCCCATTTCTACGCCTGGGTAAATTTTACTGGAACAGTTCAGGGTAGATACCTTGATCAATGGTATAACCGTGGAATGTGAGATTTGAACCCAGCTACTTCCAGCACACAATAACTACTCTACCTCCATGCCCCGTTCTACATTCCCAGTTAAAAGCATGCATGCATCTTTGCTATAGAAAAGACGAGTATAATGTCTTGCACAAGCCATCCCTTCAGGTTGGAAGTAAGCTGATACAGAAAAAGGACAATATCAGAAATATTTAAAAATATAAACTATGTAGAATATGTGGCTGGGACATCAGTGTATTTTTTCCTAAAAACAACAAACGCTATTTTAAAAACATTTTGCAACACTGTACTGCAAACCAAACAAGCCATACAGAAAGGTAGGCGCATGTAGTCTGCATCAGTATCAGTTAAATTCATTAATTTCATATTCATTGAATGGTTTAAGCAAGCAGGACCCATGAGGATCATGTCACCAACAACCATGATGAAGGACTTCAAGCCCTACAAGAGCAGAGGCAATGCCTACCAGTCTCCACGTCTGTCAGGTGGGCTGTGTCGTCAAAGGAGCCCGTGAGGAAGCGTCTTCCACACGGGGTCCAGCAAGCATCCCTCACAGACCCACAGTGAGAAGAGCATGTGAATAAGCACCGCCCACTGCCTTCAGCATCCCAGATCTGCAGGACACACAACAGAACACAAGACAGTGGATTCACTGCTATGAAAAATATTTTTGTCATCATTATATTGTCAGTGTTTTGGGATTGCCAGATAAATGTGTACATTAATTGTTATCACATTCTGGTCTCTGAAATATTGTGATAAAGTTGGCTGATACATTGCATAAGAGCATGGACTTAAGACTAAAATATTATCACTTCAGTAGCAAAATACATAAAAGCAATAAAATCCACTGCTTAGAATAAATGAACAGAATAAGCAATAAAAAAAAATGTTAATCTGCCATTCTAACTATAGTTAATCTAGATCGAAAGTCATCAAAATGTTTACGCAACCATACTATTAGCTGGATTGTTTCAGAAAAATAACTAAATGACCTTACAACAATCTGAGATTGATACTACTGACAAGTAGAGCAACAGTTAGTAATTTGTAATTAATTAGACACCCCTCTACTTCTGTAAATTCGGCTTGCGTAAATCTGGACTTCGCTTACAATTTGGGCCTAGGCTATGCAGCAGAAATCAACAAATAGTCCCGTGTTTTACGTACTGTGTCCTGTTATATGATAGGTTATTTTATTATACGTTTAATAACAGTGCTGTGGAGTCGGAGTCGTGGGGCCAGAAGCAATTATTGGGTTACTAGAGTCGGAGTCAAAGGTTTTGTGTACTGACTCCAGAGCCCTGGTTTAATGTTTCTACGTTTTTCCTGCTAAAGATTTATCTAGTTTTACCGTCATCATCAGAAGATCGTTAGATGCGATAATATAACCAATACTCTGCACAAAGAAAGAGACAAGGAAGGTACACTTGGTTATATATTATATATACTAATAATATACACTAATATTTTGTGTTTTAAATGACATAAGGGAACAGAAAAGGAAAGAACACCGCAGCTACATTCAGGGTGAAACATCTCCAGCCATACAAGCCCATTCAGCTGTTCATTCAACTCAGTCATAATTAGTCTCAGCAGATCCAGTACAGATCTCAGCAGCGCAACTGAAAGTGGTTCTTGAGACAGAGGGCGTCACCACGTCAGTAGGGAAGGAATCAGAGCTTGCACAATGAAGTGCAAGAGTACAGACTACATATAACTGCTCTGCATACAGCTGGAATTTGTCCCAGTGGACAAGACAGTGCCCCATCAAGGGACACCGACAGATGTGTGCGCTTATATTTGCATTTGCATTTAGTATTTCACAAGATGCTCTTCCCCAAAGGGATATACAATTCAGACAAAAAGCTTTAGAAACAAGCACACGATTATCAAAGTAAACCTTGCTGATCTGATGCTGCAATTTTGCAGTCACATCACTCAGGGAACTACTTAGAGAAATGAGAGTCAGTTAGGAAATACTATCACAGCAGACAGTTTGGTGCAGATTTATATAGCTACTGAAGACTGAGAGAGAAGTGGGTTTTGAAACAAATCTTGAAGGCTTGGATGGGGATTCAGTACTTCTGAGGGACAGAGGGAAGTGATCTGACCACATCTGGGCTAAAACCATGAAGCAACAGAGTTTCAGTTTTGGAGCTCACATGAGTGGGAGCACCAAGTGACCAAAGAAGTAAAGCTCCCTTGATCGGGTGTAGGGAATGATGATGTCCAATAGGAATCATGGTGCTGATCCTTTGGCATGAGACACGTGAGAATGATCTGGCAGGTTCAGCAAACTCATGACGCAGCATCCCGGATCAGTTGTACAAACTCTATTGCTTAGGGCTTAGGATCCCAGGTTCAGCTCTGCTCAGCAGTTGTGACGACACATGCGCTGGTGTGTGACTCACTGTCACACTTAGGGGTCTCAAATCAAATCCCAGTAAAGACCTAAAAGACATCATGCCAGTTTCCACCAGATTCTTCATCCTGGGATTAAAATATCTTGGGATATTGAATGAATACACATGATATAAGTTTTTCTGTTCATTCTTTGAGTCTCTCCTCTTAAAAGTTAACATTGTTAGATGGCATTTAAATCAGTCTGTCAGATTTATATCATTTCAGTAAGCAGAACACAGGGCAGAAACAGCTTAGTACTTAAGCAATAAAATGTCTGTTTCATTTTGACATTTACTCATCTTCCGGTTTCTCATTAATCCCTCAAATCCTCACTCAAATCCATCGGCGGTAACAGGCAAAATTTAGCAAGTAAGCAAACAATGCTTAAAAATATCTGCTAACTATGCACAGAATTTAACAAAAATGGTTTTGTGTTTTTTTTTTTTTTTTTGGAAAGATTCTTTTTATTTGAGGGTTTGCATGTGGTACATGTGGTGATGTCACATGGCTCAAGTTCTGCAGTGTGCTCCTGGAATGCTGAAAAGAATCAGACACCTGAAGTTGGTTGTTATGGTGACAGATGAAGAAAATGACAAAAAGCATTTGACAGAAGCACCTTGAGACAGAAGGCTTGCATGAAGCGACCAAGGTTCTCACCAGCACCTCTTTCTATTGACACGGTGACTCATAAACAGCATTACGTCTACATTTACCTTTATTCATTTAGCAGACACTTTTCTCCAAAGCAACACACATCTCCAAGAAGAATATAGCAGCTCATGAGAAGAACCTATCTGTTCACTCACACGTGTATCTCAAACTTGTCGACCCACAGAGAAGCTGATTATTACTGCCACACCTACATCTATCACTACATTATGAACTGGTGCAATAACGATGCCACGTGACCACTGTAAGATATGGCAATGAATCAGGCTGGCAGACAGCAGTGTGCCACTTTCCCAGTGATGTGCCACAAAAGGGAGTGTGTATGTGTAAAGGAATCTCAGCCCTGCACTCAAAGGTCTCCAAGAGTAATAAGCCCTACATCCAGGCAGTGTGGATGTGGAGTGCTGTGGAGTCGGTACACAAAACCTTTGGCTCCAGTAACTGCTTCAGACTCCGACTCCACAGCACTGCCCAAAAGTTGCAAATTATTTTGGGGAATGACTTATCCAGAAGGGGGGGGTGCGGTGGCGCGGTGGGTTGGACGGGGTCCTCCTCTCCAGGGGGTCTGGGGTTCGAGTCCCACTTGGGGTGCCTTGCAACGGCCTGGCGTCCCGTCCTGGGTGTGTCCTCTCCCCCTCCGGCCTTACGCCCTGCGTTGCCGGGTTAGGCTCTGGTTCCCCACGACCCCATACGGGACAAGCGGTTCAGAAGATGTGTGTGTGTGTGTAACTTATCCAGCAAATATAGAACTAAACCTATATTACACCTCAAATTTTTGGGGGTCGACTTATACACCAGATCGACTTATACGCCGGCATACATGGTACATTTAGTCGAAGTCGGTACATTTTTACCGACTCCAGCTCCAATAACCTAATAAGTGCTCCGAATCCACAGCACTGCATCCACAACACGCCGCAGCCTTGAGAGACTCCAAGCAGATCACAACGACAGTCCTCCGCATCCAGCTTTGCTTCGCAATGCCTGCCAGGTCAACAGGATGAGTCACAGCACTGGGACTGAGAAGCCCAGCTCAGGGACAGCCACATGTGTGCATGTGCAGGTTCATGTTTACACAAGCAAACTCTCTGTGGGTACCCCCATACAGGGAAACAGTGAAAAGTGACAGTTAATACAGTAATGAGTTACAAACGACAGTCCAGGATTTTAATCCAAGTGCTAAGTCATCGCATGCATGCAGCAATAATACAGATACCCCTCACCTTATGCAAATACAAAGTTCTTCAACCCCTTATGTAAGTCAAAAGTTACGTATTTCGGATTCACCCTCCTCCCCCACCATTCAACATCATCAGGTTCTTCTTTATACATTCAGCATCCTTCACTACCGTATTTATAGTTGATATGGGTAAACCTTGATCCCATGCTATAGACAATCTTTGTCCACCTTCATACTTCCTTATTATTTTCAATTTCATCTCTAAATCGATTTCTGTACACTTCTGAGATGGTCCTCATTTTCCTTCAAGTACACGTTTACCACCAGGCATTGTGAATAATGAAAAGGGTACAAAATATGGGGAAAAAAGCACTACACTAAGGCGAGGAGATGCATTCACAACTTTCACTGAAAGATGTAAAGGGTCATCTGGAGAGTGTTGGTATTATTGTGTTTATCTGTATACTTTCATTGCTGCCTGTGATTTCTGTGTACCATTATATTTCTGAATTTAGGAACTTCTTTGTCTAAATTATGACATCGTAATTAGCTACATGCTCATACACCGCATATACGTCTCTCTCTGTGTAAGCCACACAGTGACAAAGGTGCTCACCCGAAACATGCAAATTAAACTGTTTTTTGCTTCACAAAGTCTGAGAGTAAACAATAACTTTGTAATAGTCTGCATATAGCAGAAATACAAGCCAACCAACCAATGTCAACAACTGCTTGTCCCGAGCAGGGTCGCAGTGAGCTGGAGCCTTACCCGGCAACACAGAGCGCAAGGCCAAAGGGGGAGGTGAAACACCCAGGACAGGATGCCAGGCCGTTGCAAGGCACTACAGGCAGGACACAAACCTCAGACTTGCCACACAGCAGGCATCAGCCAAACCCGCCGCACCACCACACTCCCCCAGGGATACAAGCGCACATGCACACTGTCTGAAACCGCTTGTACCAAGTGGGGTCACGGCGTACCGGAGCCTAACCCAGCAACACAAGGCACAAGACTGGAGGGGGAGGGGACACACCCACGACGGGACGCCAGTCATAAGGCACCCCAAGTGGGACTCAAACCCCAAACCCACCAGAGAGCAGGCACAGGCCAAACCCACTGCACCACCACACCCTCAGGATACAAGCATCCAAATCATTTTATAATTTTGCCATCAATTTTAGCCCATCTTTCTGATATTCTTACTTTAAATCTTTATTAAACAAATGTATTAACCTTCCATTACCGTTGGTGAATATTTGAGCCAGAGGAGGTTATTTCTCTTCACTCTAGCAATGGCCCCATGCTTGCCCTTGCCCTGCGTGTTGTAATAATTTGAAAACAATTTTTAACATTATTAATACAATAGCTATTATACTTGTTCCACTGCATGCACATTACTGTGCCACTGTCTTCAGTCCAAGTCATTTCTCACAGCCAGCCAGGCAACACGATGAACTTCATGCTGCATTGCATTCACGCCTCCTGCTGAAACTGTAACCAACTGGCAATTAATGGACCAGCACTTCATCGGCAGGCTATAGCTTCCTCCACAAATTGCACGTCAAGTCAAAAGGCTGTTTAAATTCTACAAGCAAGAGGAAGCTGGTTCCACAGGGACTGGGCCCAATACAACTGGCCACCCACTCACTAACAGAACGATTTGCAGGCTTTGGTCTTCAAAAATCCCAAGATCACTGTATGCTGATACACACACATACATAAAGGTAACCTAGCCAAGGTTTATACCTTTGTAAGGGAACCCACACATGTATGTACCTGTACCAAGGATAGTTGCTTATCCAACAACAATTGAGACACTAATTGTCATGTTGTCTGTTGACCACATATCGGCTGTTAAATAATGTTAACTTATCCGACATATGCGCAGCCAAGCAATTCTTATGGAGGAAATAGTCTGTAAGCTTTGATTAATGGCACTGCAGCACGGTCAGCCCTGTATTCACCTTTTATACTATGTCACAATCAGTACAAGCTTAATAATACAGACATCCTTCAATTTGTTCATGTTACGCCCTGTAAAAATTCATAAAAATTCTGTGCGAGACATTTGTTTACTTATTACATCTTCATCATCCAATGCAAGACTGCAGCACTCCAGAGCCAAAGGCAGAACTATATATAAAGAATGAGCCAAGGTACAACCTAAATGGTTTATTTTCTTACCTTTATTGGTTTGACATATGAAAACTGTCTACTTTAAAAAATTTAGAATAAAAAAAAAAAGGTATGCTCCAAACACTTCAGTTCAAATTCCCGTTGTCAGTTATTGAGCAATTTACTATAAATCCATGTATCATTTTTGTGAGCTTCTGGCTCCTTTCTCTTTGCTTCACTGCACAAATCAAATAAAAGCATAACAGATAATACTTTCCATTTATTAACACTAAGTTCTGTAAAAGTCTCAGATACAGCTATAAGACATAAAAATATGACTGCAAATATACAGACTAACATTACAGCTACATTAAAAATTACATTTTTTTTAATTGTTTCTACAAATTCCTATAAATGCCATTTGCTGGCTGATCTATTTTATGAATACGCAATATTTTTCATGTTGATTATTGGCACTCGTGTAATTGATTAATCTGGTCCCACATCCCTACTTTGTCTGGGTGCGTCTACTGCCAAGTAAAAGCTGGTGCTGGAAATACAGGTTGGCTTTGCTTACATTTACATTTATTCATTTAGCAGACACTTTTCTCCAAAGCGACATCTCAGCAAAAATATAATTTGTGCATTACATTAAGAGAAAGAGATATGGCTGCAGACATGTGACTCTTAAGTAAACTTAAGTTTGTTCATCGGTCAAGTAGGTTCATAACATGCAGGATAGATGAATCCTGATTTTTAAAAAAAAAAAAAAAAAAAAATTGGGGAGGAGGTTAATAAAATACACAAACAATCACATACAATGCCAGAGTAGTGGCTGTATAATTTGTTTCACATCAAATTTTTAGAAATAGACACGTGAAGAAAATACATTTTTCAGTTATTTTTAGTTGTATTTTCCAACATTCAGAATTTAAATATTCACTAAACATTAACACCTAGTTCATTAATGCACTTTCTATAACAAGTAAAGTGGAGTGCACTACATTAAAGGAGTTTGTGCAGCACAAAGGACTACTCAGGACTTAGTGGATCTGTAGTCGAAGCAAATCCACAAATGCCAAAGTGCCCGGGAGCTTCTTCTGCTACATCCAGGAATGAGACAGAGTGCCTGGCCCTGGAGGAAGAATAGGCCAGGAGGACGAATAGGCCAGGAGGACATGTACAGATCGTGCAAAGTACACATTCTACGACCCAAAGGCACCTTGTAATAAGAGACCAAAGGTTTCATGATGCTGCACCTATGGCCAAAGTGCTAACAGAGCAACTACAGGTGCAGCATCATGAAAAAAGGCAAGACACAGAAGTGTGACACACAAAAACAAATTAATTTTTTCATTCCTATGGGTGATTGCAGCTCTTTTGAATGCACACTGACTTATCTTTTATTAAGCCCCCCTTTCAACACAGCTAAAGGACTCTGCACCAGCTACATTTACATTTTCCTTCACATTCCCAACCATCTCTTATCTGCGAGGTTTTCAAGTTCTTTCAACATGCCACAGCACCTAATTTTCCATGACTGTTTAGGCAGCAAAGGATTTTGAAATAAAAGAAACAACACTTTGCTACCATTTATTGAAACACCCTCAGGTTATGTCTGCAAACATCACTTGCAAAACATGAGGCAATACAGAATGGTCAAAACGATCGGACTCCTTCACAAACACTTCAAGTATTCTGCTAGTGTTTGTTGCAGACTGCTGTACCTATCCAGCAAATAGTGCAATTATTTTGCTGACAAATATAAACGAGAAAAGATTTGTTGGGACTGTTCCTCCCAGGCTATGCAGTGTTTATACAATTTCACAAATTAAAGGCAACCCCAGTATTGTCTAGACACATTAGGTACATATATCCTCTGTTTTCAGACATTTGCAACATCTAGAAGCACAGATATTGTTCATTAATAATCCGCAAACCAGGAAGAGAAAAACCGAAAATGCAATGTAAAAAAATACAGTTCCTTGAAGAAAAATTCTGAATCTGAAATGGTACCTTAAAATTTTCTGCTGTTATATTTTACTTTAAAAGAAAAACGCAAAAAATAATTTTTTCAGCTGACATTGTTTTTAGGTTAGAAAAATCAAAGAGGTACTGATAATTTGCTGGTTAACACAGAATAGCCTTAAAGGCCTGGGTTTGCAAAATTAAAATGAAAATTGCTTTGGAAATAACCACATTGTAAAGAGAGCTGACAGGAGACCTAAGAAGAATAATTGTTGACATCCACGTACCTGGAAAGAACAACTACCCAATTCGAAGGGTCTGCATAGGCATCATTCTTCTATGAAAAGGATCATTTATAAATGGAAAAATTGCAGTGGTGGCCACATATATTTTATCTCAACTCCAGAGACACACAATTTATTGACTTCTCTCCCCCTATGGTGATTACAGATTACCACAATTAGTAGATTTTGACACATCCTGCTCTCAGGACAAGGATTATAGGCAGTCTCCAGATTACGAACGTTGGGGTGCCTAGCAATGGACTGGCGTCCCGTCCTGGGTGTGACTCCTCCCCCTCCAGCCTTGCACCCTGTGTTGCTGGGTTAGGCTCCGGTTCGCCGCAACCCTGCTCAGAACAAACGGTCTCAGATAGCGTGTGTGTGTGTGTGTGTGTGTGTGTGTGTGTGTGTGTGTGTACTTTCTTTAACGACATACAAAGCCTTTACTGTAATACTGTAACTTTTTGTAAAAGGAATGCTTAGAAAATCTAAAATATGCTCTTTCCCATTGACACTAATGCAGAAGACATTAAATAACCATCAAACATTTTTGTGAAACATCTAAGAGCCTAAGACTTTTGCACAGTACTGTATGTGTGTGTGTGTGTGTGTGTGTATGTATGTGTGTGTATATATAAACAGAATGTGTCAGTGTATGTTTGTCAGTCTCCAGGTAGATAGATCCAAGGTTGTAGGTTTGATCTCTGGCTGCAGTACTTATAATTTAGGGTACTTACCCTAAATTACTCCACTAAAATTACCCAGCTGTATAAATGGGTGAATAATTGTAAACTTGTAATAATTGTAATCTTAACATTGGAAGTTGCTTTGGAGGAAAGTGCCAGCTAAATGAATAAATGTAAACAAAGCATACATACACGATACTCAGTGTTTATGTATTAATTCAAAATTCACAGCAAAAAAGTAAAACAGAACATTAAAGACAAAAGAAGTCAATGAAAATAATGCAAGTGAATTTAAACATGCCAAAGAAGCTGATATGGTTTGGACAGTCCAGATGGGGACCATCATTACTGAGATTATAACAGGTGAAACCAGCAAACAAGGGCTAATGGTGATTGAGATCTTATTGTCGCACGAGCCAAACTATAATTGCAACGAGAGCTGCATGGTAGATCTGGTTTTGTGCTGCTCAGCTGTTGGGAAGTGCACAAAATCCAAATTTGGTCTTTGTAAATTTGAAGAAATGCCTCGTATGCCAATCTAGGGGTTTTAAGGAAAATTTCGTGTAAAATCAAATTCTCCTAATTTGAACGAGTATCTCAGTATGAATGTATGCTGGCCCTTCAGTTTATGCACAAAACTGAGACTCAAAGTGTGTTTTTAACGCAACATATTTGCAAACCCAAAGTCTTTTTTTTAATCCCCAAGATGTCAGTTAAAAGTTATCAATACAGGAGTCCCTTGTTTTGTTCACAAGTTATATTCATAGAAGTATTTCCAGTGATTGTCAGCTTCTGGTCACTTATCTTTTTATTAGCTATTTAGAAAGTAAAAGTATAACACAGACATCCATTCTTTTATTAGCTTACATTTATTCATTTATCTGATGCTTTTCTCCAAAGTAACTGTAACCTTAATACTGTAAGTCATTTACCCATTTATACAGCTGGGTAATTTAGGGTAACTACCTTGCTCAAGGGTACTACAGCTGGAGAGGGGATCAAACCTGCAACCTTTGGATTCAGAGGCAATAACTAACTACTACACTACCAGCTGTCCTGTGTCCGAGCTTCTGTACACAATGAGATTAACCTCAGTAAGAGATGACTGCTGATTCTTTGATGTTGACCTGACATTCTTGGAGAATATTTTGGTCAGTTTGGGGGCTGAATTTGGTAGGACAGCCTGGTCTTTGTAGATGGCTGGTGATTTTAATTTTTGCATTTAATATAATATTATATCATATAATATGTGTATTGCAACACCACCAATACTGAGTCACAGTGACAAAAGACAGAAAAAACTAATGAGTAATAATGTAAACAACTGCATGTAAAAATCAAGCAGAGTAAATCAGTGTTCCTCAGAAATGAACTGACATTGTCCAAGTCTGTTTTCAGAATGAGTATGTAGCCTATGAGTTGTCATTCGAAATATAATTTTGTCTGACAGAAGAAAATCCGTCACCAAGATCCTCGATGTACAAAGAGAAATACAAGTATAGACGACTACAGAATACTATTGAGACTAAATATAAATAGCTAAGGATAAAGCTCACACAAGACTTTGAAAGATTTCAGTGGGATTATGAACACAATGATTTTCCATTTAGTATCTTTCATAATGCCTTCAATCTTTCATAGTGCCTTCTAGTTCGGTTTTAGCAAACATAAGCGCTTCTGACGATATTAGTTGTCCGCACTATCTCAGCAACTTCGACGTAATAACTGTAGAAGAAATTACCGTGCTAATTTGCTCTATGAAAAGTACTACCTGTCCTTTAGCCCCAATCCCCACTAAATTACTGAAAGCTGCAGTTTCCGTGCTTACAGAACCTATTGTTAATATGTCGTTACTAAATGGATGTGTTCCAAAAGCCCTTAAAATCGCCGTTATTAGACCCGTACTAAAGAAATCGGATCTGGACTGTAATAACCCATGTAATTATAGACCGATCTCCAATTTACCGTTTTTACCCAAAATTCTAGAAAAAAAAATCGTAGCGTCCCAAATTGTAAAATTTCTTAATCATCATAATATATTTGAAAAATTTCAGTCTGGTTTCCGCACTGGTCACAGCACTGAAACGGCACTTACATGTGTTCTTAATGATATTCTCATTTCTTCTGATGCTGGTCAGGTCTCTATTCTTATGTTACTTTATTTGAGTGCTGCGTTTGATACTGTTGACCATAGTATCCTACTGAGTAGACTTGGAAACCTGGTTGGACTAAGAGGTACTGTTCTGAAGTGGTCTGAATCGTATTTAGCAAACCGTGAACAATTTGTATTGAAATCCGACGACAGCACCCCGTCCATCTCTACTACGGTTCAGTATGGTGTGCCGCAGGGCTCCGTGTTGGGTCTATTACTTTTCTCACTTTATATGTTACCACTGGGTGATATTATTCGCAAGCACAATGTTAATTTCCATTCATATGCTGGTGACACACAGCTTTATGTATCGTTCAAGCCTGATGATCCATCACATGTGGTGTCGTTAACTAATTGTTTTAACAGTATAAAATTATGGATGAGTAATAATTTCTTATCTCTAAATGCCAGTAAAACAGAGGTACTTGTGGTGGGTGGTGATGCTAGAACTCTCGACATAATCACGTCAATCTTTACAACAAATGGTATTACCTTCAAGCGTACTGATTGTGTCAAGGACTTGGGTGTCCTACTGGATGGAAAGCTGTCATTTGTATCGCATGTAAATGCTTTGACTAAGTTGTGCTTCCTTCAATTAAGAAGCATAGCTAAAATGTGGCGATTTCTTTGTAGGCGGGATTCTGAGAAACAGGTTCATGCTTTTGTTTCCAGCAGGCTGGATTACTGTAATGCTTTATTGTCGGGTTGTCCGTACCAGACTGTATCCAGGCTACAGTTGGTACAAAATGCTGCTGCGAGAATTGTTACTAGAACTAGGAAGTACGACCATATAACACCGGTACTTAAATCCTTGCATTGGCTCCCGGTCTCTTATAGAGTTGATTATAAAATCCTACTTTTGACCTATAAGGCAATACATGGCATTGCTCCGGCTTACCTTTGTGAGATAATCTTTATATCCCAGGACGATATCTCCATTCATTAGATGCAGGTTACCTTAAAGTACCTGTGATCAATAAAACCTCAGTAGGAGGTCTCGCCTTTAGTTATAGAGCACCTAAACTGTGGAATAGTCTACCAGTTACTGTCAGAAATGCCCTGTCTGTTTCTGTTTTCAAATCCCGACTTAAGACTTATATGTTCACTCAGGCATTCCACCTCGTAACGAAATTCAACCTGCGTTGGTTATTTATTTTATCACCTTTACAAAAATGCATTTTAAATTTACTTAAGTAACAAATTACTAACTCTGTCCTATCTTCTCATTGAGCACTACCTCGCTACATAAGACCTGAGGAGGCTGGCCAGTGCTGATGGATGAATCCCATGCTGACAGAGGATGATGTCCATCTGCCGTGACAATCGAGACGTTCCATGCCGAGTCGGGGATGCAAGATGCCATTTACCAACATTATAATTACTTGTTAAACACTGGCTTACAAATTGTTATTTTCTAGAATGCCCAGGAGGGGTTGGCTACCACTGGCCCGTGGACCCCCAGAAGTTTTTTCTCCCTCAACTTTCAGTTGGGAGTTTTTGTTCCTTTCCCCGGTGGCCAGTAGGTATACTTATAGCTCTATAATAAGTTCTTCATTATGGTAGCCATTAGTTGACCGTCTTCTTTGTTTGTATCTGTTTTTCTTGCCGTACGTCTGTGTTAAAGCGCTCTGTGTCACTGCGTGAGAAGAGCACTCTATAAAAAAAAATAAAATAAATAAATAATACATATTAAAATCCTCCAACCTACATCCATTCAAGATACAGTGCCATCCACTAATATTGGCACCCTTGGTAAATATGAGCAAAGAAGGCTGTGAAAAATTGTCTTTAACGTTTTGATCTTTTGTTCAAAAAATTCACAAAAATACTCTGCTCTCATGGATATCAACTGCAAATACAACACAGGTTTATCCAACAAAAAAAATCTTTGTTAAATATGTCTGGCACAATTATTGGCACCCCTATGAGTTCATATAAGAAAAATATATTTGAAGTATATTCCCATTGATATTTTACATTTTTTAGTACACCTGGGTGACTAGGAACAGGAAATTGTTCAACCAGGACTTCTTGTTTCACAGGGGCATAAATATGAGGTAAGACATAGGCCTAATTCCCTTAGTCATTCATCACAATGGGTAAGACCAAGGAATGTAGTTGTGATGTGCAGCAAAAGGTTGTTCAGCTTCAGAAAATGGGAAGTGGCTATAAGAAAATAGCAAAAGCACTGAAAATGCCCATTTCCACCATCAGGGCAATAATTAAGAGGTTCCAGTCAACTGGAAATGTTATGAATCAACCTGGAAGAGGACGTGTGTCTATATTGTCTCAACACACTGTGAAGAGGATGGATCGAGTGGCCAAAAAAAGCTTCAAGGATCACAGCTGGAGAACTGCAGAACTTAGTTGCATCTTGGGGTCAGAAAGTCTCCAAAAGTACAATCCAACATCACCTACATCACCACAAGTTGTTTGGAAGGGTTTCAAAATAAAAGCCTCTACTCTCATCCAAAAAACAAACTCAAGCATCTTCAGTTTGCCAGACACTACTGGAACTTCAAATGGGATCGGGTTCTATGGTCAGATGAAACCAAAATAGAGCTTTTTGGCAAGAAACACCAGAGGTGGGTTTGGCGCACACAGAGAGGTAGCCATATGGAAAAGTACCTCATGCCCACGGTTAAACATGGTGGTGGCTCTTTAACGTTTTGGGGCTGTTTTTCTGCCAGAGGACCTGAACATTTTGTTAAGATACATGGCATCATGGACTCCATCAAATATCAACAGATTTTAAATGAAAACCTGACTGCCTCTGCCAGAAAGCTTAAAATGGGCCGTGGTTGGATCTTCCAGCAGGACAATGATCCAAAACATACATCAAAATCAACACAAAAATGGTTTACTGGCCACAAAATCAAGGTCCTGCTATGGCCATCCCAGTCCCCTGACTTGAACCCCATGGAAAACCTGTGGGGTGAAGTGATGAGGAGAGTCCACCAGTGTCGACCTTGAAAGGTCGAAGGATTTGGAGAGATTCTGTATGGCAGAATGGTCTCAGATCCCTTGCCATGTATTCTCCAACCTCGTCAGGCATTATAAGAGAAGACTCAGACCTGTTATCTCGGCAAAGGGAAGTAGCACAAAGTATTGACTAAAAGGTTGCCAATAATTGTGCCACACATATATTTAACAAAGTTTTTTTTGTTGGATAAACCTGTGTTGTGTTTGCAGTTGTCTGATATCCATGAGAGCTGAGTATTTTTGTGAATTTTTTTTGAACAAAAGATCAAAACGTTTAAGAATTTTTCACATACTTCTTTGCTTATATTGACCAAGGGTGCCAATATTAGGGGAGGGCACTGTACACAGGACAAGACATTATACCCCATGCGTATACTACAACGGCTGTACACAAAGACCTAGTCCAACCGACCTCACCGTGAAGCCACAGAGAACACCCAGCATTGCCAACATATATCTCCATAGATTATCTATAACAACATTAACATCCCAAGGGATATTTTTAACTGGGTACCGTAGTGGTTAGAGCGACTGCCTTCGGACCCCAAGGTTGCAGGTTCGAGCCTCACCTCCGGCTGTATTACCCTTGAGCAAGGTACTTACCCTGAACTGCTACAGTAAAAATCACCCAGCTGTATAAATGGGTAAATAATAGTAACTTTAACATTGTAAGTCGCTTTGGAGAAAAGCAGCAGCTAAATGAATAAATGTAAATATTCAAATAATTACAATGGTTTTTAATACTCCAACGTGTCCAGTTTCGCTTGGTGCAGCTCAGCTTTCTGCTCTAGGGTGTCCGAGTTCACTTTTGATTCCACTGTCTCCTCCAATTCAGAGATCCTGTGTTCAGCCTGGACAAAGCGAGTTTTAACACTGTTCACGCAGTCAAAGTGGTGAATTCCGTTTCAAACTGCCACGGAGCTGGCAAGTTTCTCTAATTTGGCACGGACATCATCCAGAGGAGTTCCCAAGGCTGCTTAGCTTAGCTTCCGTATCACTCAGTCAACTGAACACCTCATTCATTACACTCAGATAGGTCACTGGCCAGTTGATATCTCTTTCAACCATGTCACCAAATCTACCCCTGAACGTGAACCAATACAGCTGGATGGGCAAAGCGCCAATCTCTTCTTCATCACAAACTTCTAATGAGTCTTCAGCAACCTTCTGTTTGCATGCTCCCAGTAGTTTCCAACTCTGTAATTTATTAAAAGTTGAGAGTTTAAAAAAAAATAAATAAATAAAAAAATAAAATACAGGCAGTCCCTGCATTACAAGTGAGTTCCGTTCCTAAGTCGGATTTGTATGCAAGTCAGAACAGTTAGGTATCGTTGGTATCCAACATCAGTTTGGCAAATGTTTGTCTTATATTCTGCACAGTACTATGCAAAAGTCTTAGGCACTTATGTTTCACAAAAATGTTTGTTTCTGATGGTTATTTAACGTATTCTGCATTAGTCTCAATGGGAAAGAGCATATAATATATAAAGAGAGAGTTTGTCAGTGTTTTTCAGATTAGTCAGTATTTTTCAGGTGTGCAATACATAAAAGCTACAAAAGCAACAAATGAATGAGTGCCAGTAGACTGACATTCAGTATTTTAGAGTAATTAATGAAGGGAATCTGCCTTTTTGTGGTAATGTTAACTAAATGGAAAACAGAAAAACTTTTACCATTAAAAACAATGACAATTACATGTTTGAGTTATGAGAATTGAACTTACAGGAGTTTTTCAGGAATGCATTAGCTTCAAAAGGGAGGGGAATACTCTACATCTTTACATGTAATGTTTTCAGTGGCTTCAGGTGGCATCGTTAAGTTGACTTCATGAGACACCTGTATCTTTGAAAAAGGTAAACACAAAACTGCTTTTTTATAAACACTTCTAAGAGCTTGATGACACCTATGAAAATCATTTATTAGTCTTGTCCCAGCAGTAAGAGAACACTGCCATCTAAGGGGAAAAATCAGGTATGTACAGTTTCATAAAAACACCTCAGGGGCATTTCCTTACATATCTTCCCCCATTACAAAACAGTCTTCAAAGCCAGCCTAAGTTAACAGCCCATAGTTATATTTTTCAGATAAAAATCCTGCAAGAAGAGATGATAGAATGGTGTTCAAAGGAAAGACACCCACTGCTTTCACCACTGGTTAATTCATACGGGGAATCAGACACATGCAATGTGAAAATGTAGAACTGTGGAAACTGCAAACCGAAACAGGAACCACTTTCATATCTTCACATACTTATGATTCAAGCTCATGCATATCATTCCATCTAATTTATTATGGAAATCTGAATCAGGTCTTAATGTGTGCTCAAATTTACATTAAATCGGATGCTTTTCGCCAAAGCAATATACAGTGATTACTATGTAGTATTTAGCCTTTATCCTAGATGACTTCCAACACTGGACACACTACTGTAAACTCCTCACATTGACCACACTGTACACCACAGCAACGTAAAACATACATACATACGCACTACAGGCAATTTAGAGTCACCACTTCTCATCAGTGTCACACGTTTCTGGGCTGTGGGGGGTAAAGTGTGGCGCACCTGGTGGAAACCCATGTGCGCATGAGAAAAATATGTAAAGTCCACACAAACCCAGCAGAGATCAAACCTACACCATCCAGGTGCTGTGAGACAGCAGTACAATCTGCTTTTCGATCACACACTTTGTCCATGGAATAGAGGAGCGTGTAATATTTCCGACTGAGCATATGTGCTTGTGTCCTGCGTGGTTAATTCAGTGTACCATGCTGAAGTCCACGTGGGGTGCTTTGGAAAGCTATGCCAAGCACAGCACGCAGTCCCTTCTGCGAAACATTGACTGTTGTTTTCCTTGCCTAATGAGAACATTTCTATCACTGTGCTTTATATTTCACATTATTATTCCCTTACTTCTGCATCAGTACATCAATATTTTATCTTTTACCAACCATGTAAGATGCAGTGTAAATACACCAAAAATAAGTCATTAGTCATTTACACACTCATCTGATGCATCCTGGCTCGTCGTCACTGCTGGGCCTGTATTCCCTTTACATGTTTGTATTATTTACATGGGGGCCCTTTTTCCAGCGTGACACCATTGCCTTAGCACACTACTTAACCAGATGGGCCTCACTGTCCCCAAATCAATTATCTGCTTGCAACTGCATCACCTTCTTACACCGTGGCTTTGAGGACCATTAAAAACAGACAGGAACAGAGGGATGGTAGCTGTGCAAATGAGCATGAGAAAATGAATGTGGCATACAGGTGCTCCAAGGGTTATGAAGGTAACATATTCCTGAAAAAATCCCTTTGTAAGGTGAATTCTCATAAATCAAAGGAATAGTTACCAATAGTTTCAAAGGTAAACATTTTTATGTGTTCCTGAGCCCCAAAACTGGCACCCATTCATGCTGAAATATCACCACATCCCATTGTTGACATAATTACCCCAACAGTTACCACTAGTTATCATAAGAGAACATAACAAGAATGTTTTTCTTCATCACGAATTACTCTGCAATACTGTATGATTGTCTGCTTGTGTTCACTCAGCTCTCTTAGCTATTATGCACCAGACACTTAAATACTCACAAACAAAAAAGCACACGACACTCAATGTTTATTGCACATCAACCTTTGACAGAAAAAAAAAAAAAAACAAAAAACAGAACCACACATACACACACACACTTTCAGAACCGCTTGTCCCATACGGGGTCACGGGGGAACCAGAGCCTACCCGGCAACACAGGGCGTAAGGCCGGAGGGGGAAGGGGACACACCCAGGACGGGACGCCAGTCCGTCGCAAGGCACCCCAAGCGGGACTCGAACCCCAGACCCACCGGAAAGCAGGACTGTGGTCCAACCCACTGCGCCACCGCGCCCCCTTCAGAACCACAAATATTTGTGCTCAAATTTAAAAAAAAAAAAAACCCCAAAGCAGCAAATCTCAGTGATAACCAAAAACTCAGTCAGGGCAGGTGAAGAGCAAACCTGTATTTTCCAAGCAAAAAAAGATTATGAAACTACCCAGCTGCCCCACATCATAAATAACCTCAGACCTGGATTTATTACTCTTTCTTGTGTAACACAGCCACGCGTTTTCCATGTTAACCCCATAAAACCTTTCACACATTCTAATTAATGTCAGTACCTGTCATTATCCCTGGGTGTGATACCACCAGCAGTCACTGGCAGCGCCACTAAACCCCACCTGTGTTAACAGTGAACTAAAATTCAATTTTTGTCACATACACAACCATACTTAGCACAACATGCAGTGAAATGCTTCTTCGACTGTCCATGATACATACTAATAGTAGAGAGAATAAAAATAAGGAAACCAGCCTTCCACTGCTTTGCCAGGCAGTGTGGCCTTGCCTAGTGATCTTCAATCCCATGTTGTTCCCACTGTGCTCCAGTGAGTCATCTCCAGTCTCCTCGTTGCCAGAACCCCGGAATCCCTTATCATTCAAGTTCTCCATTCATCTTGTCATCTAGCCTCCATTTACCACCTCATTCACCACTCACCAGGACACCACAGCACCGTGTCTCCGATCAGTGCCAACTGGACAGCGCACTTTGTAAATGTATGTCACACCCGAGTTTACACCACTTCAAAATCTCCGTGTTTGTGACACCGCCAATCACCAAGTGAGCCAATATTATTTTCTTAACCTTCTGATTACAAAAGAGGGAAAAAAAAAACAAACAAGAGACTAAGCTGCAGACCAGCAGCCATTCATCTGTAATAACTGATAAGCCTCAGACTCTTTAGAATCACAAATCATATCCTGGGTTTTAATTAAACAAACAAAAAGCTCACTGGCTTCATGCAGTTGCAATTTCTTCCAGACAGCATATTGTCTCAGTAAGCCATGCCTTCTAAAACGCATCTCAAAATATCCGTGTGGCACATTTCATGCTTTTATCAAAGACAGCACTTTCATCTGCAAGTGAGATCTTAATCGGATATTGAAGCGAGAAGCACAGTAGTGAACGCAGCTTAAAGAAGCCATAGAAAAACTGGCAACACAGCATGGATATCAAGAAATATTTAAGCAATGAACAATTAAAGTGAGGTTTTGAATACCAAAAATGTTTTTTTAAAATTCAAAATACAAATATTTGTTTCCCTGCTGAAAGACATGTTAATTGACCAGTGCAAAATACATGACCTCAGCTAAATCTGTTATCAAGGTTTAATAAATAACATATTCATTCTAATCCTAAGAGGTCAGAAAAAGGTCCCCAGGCAAATGAAACCCTGAATAACGGCAATGTCCACAATGAGTTAATAATTTCCCTTGTGGGATCAATAAAGTATATCTATCTATCTATACCGCTGGCCTGGGTGGTCTTTACCGTGAGCAACACTTCCCCCTGCTGGAGCTCAACTTTAGGACACAAACTTTAAAAGCCATGCTTTCGTAAAAAACTCAGAAACCAGTATGCAGCTCTAACGCATGGCCTTGCTGTGCTGGAAGGTTATTGCTGTGACATTTAGTCTTGGTCTTGAAAGCCATTTGATTCCAATTTGATGAGATGCATCACACCCAGTTCCTTTTACAGTACTGCCTGGCAAAAGTTGTTGTAATTAAAGTGTGTCTATTAATCTAAATAGCAAAACAAAACACTTCATAGTCCTGATCGGTAGCTACTGTTGTTGCCCACCCTATACAAAATGTCAGAAATCTGTCTTGGAAAAGTTCAGATGTAGTTGTGTCTGCACTGAATACAATTTTTATTGTTTTAATTGAGACAGTGCCACAACTGAATAACATGTTGCCAATTACTACAAAAAGGTGTTATGTGCAAGGTAAATATTTGTATCAGTAATTTGGATATCACTCATTTCAAATTACTTACACTAATAAAACCACACACACACACAGACACACAGACACACACAGTCTGAAACCGCTTGCCTGAAGTGGGGTCGCAGCAAACCGGAGCCTAACCCAACAACACAGGGCACAAAGGTGGAGGGGGCGGGGACACACTCAGGATGGGATGCCAGTCTGTCAGAGGGCACCCCAAGCAGGACTCCAATCCCAGACCCACCAGAGAGCAGGCACAAACCAAACCCACCACGCCACCATACTCCCCCAATAAAACTATTACTAATAAAAATAATGAAGTATTACTAATAAAACTATTACTCAAAATACACTATAAAACTATGTAACAAAGAAATCTCCATACAGTCTTAAATTTACATTTTTTTCTTCATATCAATACAATGTGAAAGAATCACAAAAACACACTGATGACCCCAAATGTCCCACCCACCTTCATCCAAGTACCTATGTCCTGCAGGCACTCAGACCTCTTAAAAGTAACCACATGAAATACAGATCCATCTGCATTCATAATGCATATTGAATGAGAAATGCTTTTTCCTGTGCTGCACAGAACTAGCACAACTAGATGCTGATGTGCATCACCGGAAACACAGGGCTCCGGTTTGGCCCTGCACACATTCCTGCTAAAATGCTATAATCTGAAGTGTTTGAATCTCTCACACACACAAACGCAGACATCATGCTTGCGTTAAGATGTTCCCCATACTATTTCAAACGCTTTTACTGCTGCCCCACAATATTTCTCCAAGACCATATTTCATCCTGGTTTTTCCAGGAAACATTTAACAATCAAACTGTATTTACAGCAGGTAACAGAAACAGCAACACATTTGATATATTCATATACATATATGAATACATTTATAAATATAAAGCAAGAACAAAAAAGTGTGATAATTCAAGTGTGACCTAATATCATCGTCCAAGAAGTTCACTACTCAAAATGGTGTCCAGAGCTCATACAAGTTATTATTCAAATTGTGGAAGTGCAGGCATCCCTCAATTTAAAAATTCTACCTAAAATTTTGATAACAGAATTTCTTTTAATACTTCATTTTTGATTTCTGCAATGAAAAATCTGTGTAACAAAATTTATCCAAAGTGTGTCCAAAAAAGTTTGAAAGTCACATGTCAAATGAAACGGAAGTGAAGCTAGAATGTACTATAGCTGGTGCCTGTTTGTGCAGTGGCAACGCAAGAATGACTGCCAAGCCTTCCTCCCTCTTCCAGTCAACAAAACTCATTGCTGTATACCAAAAACAAGAAAAACAGTTTCAGAAATTTTAGTGATATCTGGGAAAACTGGAATGGGTGGGAATGCACTATTTGTCCTCCTTATTAAAATAATGAGAAACAGGCTGTTGGCATCAAAAATTTCTGTATGCAAACCGTTTTCAGGAATTATCAGTTTTGTAACTTGAGGGATTGCTGTACCATGATTAAGGGTACTACAGCAAGATGAGTTTCAAGCTAGGAATCTTAGGACTGCAAGGCTATTTATCAAACCAGTGCACTACAAGTTTCCCCATGTACAAATATTCCAGTGAGAGCCATCTTGTACCAGCTAGGAAAGACAGTGAAGAACTATAAGACACTCTACACTGAAGAACCTGCTAGCGAAGCAAGACTGAGTATGATCTCCCGGCACAAGCAGGAAAGTATTCAGCAACAAGAAAGGCCACCTGAGTGAGTAACCAGGTGTCTGCACACATCATCAATGCTGAGGGGTGTCAATCATCATCTTGACTGTCAGCGCAGGTTTCTTCTTATCCATGATATTCAGATGAATGTTGAATTTACGCTGACTGAAAAAATACCTGACTGTTGCTGCCGGACACGAACTTTGATCATCTGGTTCACATTCTAACACCATTCCATGGCAATGTATCCATCGTCATTACAATCTGCCTCCAAGCAAAATTAAAAAGCCAAAATTGCCCGACTCCAAAGCCATGTCAGTGCCTTATTTTATCATCCCTGTTGTAGCACTTTCTGGAGCAATCAGCAGTTCTCATACTGGTTATAAATATTTAAATACTTCCAGCCCACAGAAACAGATTTCCATACAGAACCAAAAACAACCTGCAAGACTTAACCTTCAGAAAAATATGAATAAAATGCATCATCGCTTTCTTTCTGAGGCGGAGAAGAAACAGTCATGCTTGAGAGAGTAAAACTTCTGTCAGATTCCAGTGGATCACAGGAAAACATTCTGCTCTTTTGCAGACGATTACATATTTTAAATTTTTACCGCCTTCAGGTCAGAGGAAGAAATCAAGGTGCCCGCGGTCCACTGCTGAGTTAGGTTCTGTGCAAAGCACAGCTGCCTTAATGACTGAGGAAATCCTTGGTCGATTCTTTACTGATGAACAAAGTTTATAACCTCATCTCTTTCTAAAGAACATTAATCAATAACTATAAAAGAAACCCAGCAGCAGAAGTGCTCAGACAAGAATAATACAATTCATGTCATTCTAAAGTGTCCACAATTTATTTTAAAAAAGAAAAAAAAAATAAATAAAAATACATACTACTGTCAGAATAAAATCCATTCGCTCACAATCCTTAACCACCTGTCCAAGTCAGTCCATTGCCTATCCCAGAAGTATGGAGCACAAGACTAAGCAGGGTAGACCATGGACAGGACACTAGTCCATCACAGTCAAAATAAAACCAAAAATCCACTTTGCACTGCCATACCTGTGATTTGTAAACTATTAAATTTTAATAGTTCAAGTTAAAATCATAATGCTAGGTAAAGGACTGCTATACTGGAGTCAAATTACTATTGCTTCTTACAGGAAAAATAATTCACAAATCTTCAAAAGTAGACCTAAAATTTGATCACAGTAACTAAAAAAAAAACTTTAAAAAAAAAAAAAAATAAAGGCATTGCTGGCTGTAAAATCAAAATACCAGCATATTTTATCAACAGCATATCAACATGTCAGGTATTGATGAGACCAAAAATATTTATAAGACAGTGGACATCAGAGACCTTTGTACTCAGAAACCTGGACCACTTTATAAATACTGCATTTCAAACAGATCATACAAAAATGGTATGGAAGCAAACCCATACAGCGCATAATACAAGACACCCCCACACTACAGATAGATCTCATTTCACGAAATTAAACATTTTCATATTCGATTACAAAATACAGGCACCATAAAAACTACAAAACTACATAAAAAATGTAATTAAATATTTATTCAAAAGTCACATCTATTTCCTGCTTTCATGACATTTGGCATACCACACTTCAAAGAGTGCACCTAATGTTAGAAGCAATGAGGGAACATAATCCTACCCTTGTTTAAATGGACATGAATACTGATGACAAATTAGGATGACTAGTGACATTCAGGGGCACACATCCGCTCCTTATTATGCTTACTAATAATATTTGTGACTTACTGTACAGAATCCATTTCAAAAAAGTACAGGCAACAGCACATTTCTAATACAGCATTACAATCTTATATAACGCGCAAAAATCCCACTATGTCAGGCTAAATTGCACCTATTATCACTTACAACGATGTCAAATTTTCATTATGCGGGACCCCATCCTGTAGGGGCTGAATGTACCTTGCACAAGGGTACTACAGCCAGAGTGGATACTGGAACCCAGGGACCTTTCAAAAGCATGGTAATGGCTGTAACCACTATACTGCCTACTGGTCTAAATGACTTCAAATACACCTCATTTTAAAAAAAAAAAAAAAAAAAAAGCACTGCTTGCAGATACAACATGAAGGTGCAGGATGACTGAGGCGGCACTTCAGTGACAGCTCAACTAGTGGATGTAGAAGACATACATTATCTACAGTTTATCTTCCGTTTGCCTCTTTTCTGAAGATCTTTGGAGAAAAGTGGCTGAAGCCAATCAGCCTGCACAGGGTTACAGAGCATCTCTGAGGCTCTGAACCTCAATCACTCTACGGTCAGGGGGCATACTCAACAACTGGATAAAAGTTTGAAGCAGTGGTGAATCTAACATGCCATCTTAGCGGCACGCAGCGAGTAGCGCTGCTGTCTCATAGCGCCTGGGTGGTGCGAGAGAACGTGGGTTCGTTTCCCGCTCAGTCTGTGTGGAGTTTGCATGTTCTCCCCGTGTCTGCGTGGGTTTCCTCCCACAGTCCAAAGACATGCTGTTCAGGTTCCCCCGTGGTGTGTGAGTGTCACGGAGTTTCACTGATGCACGGATGAGTAACCCCTTGTAAGTAGTGTATCTAGCAAGGTAGTCACCTTGGTGAATAAGGTGTGTGGGCTAGTAATACTACATAGTATCTGTTGTAAGTCGCCTTGGACAAAAGTGTCTGCTAAGTAAATCAATGTAAACGTAAATCTCACCACAAGCAAGGCGTAAAATCATTACTGAGCTCAAAAAGAGCTCAGAACAACATATACAGAACTGCGTGTCTCGCTTGCCTCAGATCATTCAACGTTCATTATGCCACCTTAAGAAAGACACTGTGCAATGCAATACTGTAAAAGGGGCAATGTGGTACACAGGACAGTAACAAGGTGTAAACCGCTGCTCACTGAAAAGAACATGAAAGTTTGTCAATTCAAGAACAGGACTGTGGCACGCCCAGGCTGAGGGAGAAGGGGACTGAATTTACCCCACCTGTGGGTAATAATTGGCCCCATTTTACTCCATCTTCCCAAACAGTAGAGAAGACCAACTTGGGAGTTCTAGATGAATGCCAGACCCAAGAGATTGAGGAAACACAAACCTCAGACCCAGAAGTCTCAACACTCCACAGCAAGAGCACAACACAGCACAAAGAAGAGAGCACTCCTACCCTGTTCACAGTTCCCCTTCACTGACGTGGTGCACGTGGCGGGGGGGGGGATATTTAATTTAAAAAAGTCTTTACCTGGCGAACGCATCCTGCGTGTTTGTACCACAAGGATCTATACATCTCAAGACCTACAGAAGAATCTTCAGTGGACTGATGAAACAAAAGTTTCTGGATGACAGTCTAATTATTTCTGGCAAAAACCCTATACCAAAAGTCGAACATGGTATTGGTAGTGTGATAGTCTGGGGATGTCTTACTTTTCAGGTATTCATTCAGCCGACACCTTTCTCCAAAGCAACTTATAACGTTAAGCTACCAACAACTATTTACCCATTTACAGAGCTGGGTAATTTTACTGGAACAATTCAGGGTAAGTACCTTACTCAAGGGTAATATTGTGGATTAGGGTACAATTGCGCATTATATTTTGTGTTGGAAGATTGTCGCTGCAGTTCGTTTTGATTCCAGGAAGTTTATTTGTTGCCACTGTTATATCCCGACACGTATTCTTCTTATGTAGTTATGTGGATCGATAGAAACAATCGGTTGTGCATTTGTGCAGTTGTCGGTTCTATTTATCTATCTAATTCAATTTGGGGTTTCTTAGGGTGCATGCAAAGCTAAAAATACTGTGTGCTGTATTGCAGAGCGGACATGACTCCTTACCGAGGTGGAGGGGTTTGAGTGCCTGAATGATCTCAGGAGCTATGTTGCCTGGGGCTATATGCCTCTGGTAGGGTCTCCCAAGGCAAACAGGTCCTGGGTGACAGATGAGACAAAGCACGGTTCAAAATCCCCTTATGACTATTAAATCAAGGATCTCGTTCACCCCGCCCGGTATGGGGTCACCAGGGCCCCACCCTGGAGCCAGGCCTGGTGGGGGGGGCTCGCATGAGAGCGCCTGGTGGCCATTAGCCCGAAGCCATGACGTGGAGCCGCTCTTCGGTGGGCACACCACCTGCCGGAGAGGACATAAGGGGCCGGTGCGTTGTGATTTGGGCAGTGGTCAGGGCTGAGTGCCCGGCCGACCCAAACCTCGGGCGCCAACTCTGGCTTTTGGGACTTGGAATGTCACCTCACTGGCGGGGAAGGAGCCTGAGCTGGTGCGGGAAGTTGAGAGATACCGTCTAGATATAGTCGGGCTCATTTCCACTCACAGCTTGGGTTCTGGAACCACTCTTCTCGACCAAAGGTGGACTCTCCACTATTCTGGCGTTGCCCAGGGTGAGAGGCGGCGGGCTGGTGTGGGCTTATTAATAGCCCCCCAGTTCAGCCGCCATGTGTTGGAGTCTACCCCGGTGAATGAGAGGGTCGTCTCCCTACGCCTTCGGGTCAGGGAACGGTCTCTCACTATCGTTTGTGCTTATGCGCCTAGCGGCAGTGTAGAGTACCCGGCCTTTTCAGAGTCCCTGGGGGGCGTTGCTGGAAAGCGCTCCCACTGGGGACTCTGTCGTTCTACTGGGGGACTTCAACGCCCATGTGGGCAGCGACAGTGATACCTGGAGGGGCGTGATTGGGAGGAACGGCCTCCCTGATCTGAACCCGAGTGGTGAGTTATTAGATTTCTGTGCTAGTCACGGTTTGTCCACAACAAACACCATGTTCATGCATAAGGGTGTCCATCAGTGCACTTGGCACCAGGACACCCTAGGTCGGAGGTCGATGATCGACTTTGTAGTCATTTCTTCTGATCTTCGGCCATATGTCTTGGACACTTGGGTGAAGAGAGGGGCTGAGCTGTCAACTGATCACCACCTGGTGGTGAGTTGGATTCGATGGCGGGGGAAAAGGCTGGACAGACCTGGCAGGCCCAAACGCATAGTGAGGGTCTGTTGGGAACGTTTGGCGGAGGCCCCTGTCAGAGAGGTCTTCAACTCCCACCTCCGACAGAGCTTCAACCAGGTCCCGAGGGAGACTGGGGACATTGAGTCCGAATGGACTATGTTCCACGCCTCCATTGTCGGGGCGGCGGTTCGGAGCTGCGGCCATAAAGTCTCCGGTGCCTGCCGCGGCGGCAATCCCCAAACACAGTGGTGGACACCGGAGGTAAGGGATGCCGTCAAGCTGAAGAAGGAGTTCTATCGGGCCTGGCTGGCTCATGGGACTCCTGAAGCAGCTGACGGGTACCGGCAAAAACTCGGGCCTGGGAGGAGTTGGTGAGGCCATGGAGGAAGACTTTCGGTCGGCCTCAAAGAGATTCTGGCAAACCGTCCGGCGACTTAGAGGGGGGAAGCAGTGTTCCGCCAACACTGTTTACAGTGCAAGTGGTGCGCTGCTGACCTCGGCTGAGGATGTCCTCGGGCGGTGGAAGGAGTAGTTTGAGGATCTCCTCAATCCCTCCGACATGCCTTCCATAGAGGAAGCTGAGGCCGGGGATTCGGAGGGGGGCTCGTCCATTACCCTGGCTGAAGTTGCTGAGGTAGTCAAAAAACTCCTCGGTGGCAAGGCTCCGGGGGTGGATGAGATCCGCCCAGAGTTTCTCAAGTCTCTGGATGTTGTGGGGCTGTCGTGGCTGACACGCCTCTGCAGCATCGCGTGGAGTTCGGGGACGGTGCCTCTGGACTGGCAGACCGGGGTGGTGGTCCCTCTTTTTAAGAAGCAGGACAGGAGATTGTGTTCCAACTACAGGGGGATCACACTCCTTAGCCTCCCTGGGAAAGTCTATGCCGGGGTACTGGAGAGGAGAATCCGACCGATAGTCGAACCTCGGATACAGGAAGAGCAATGCGGTTTTCGCCCTGGCCGTGGAACACTGGACCAGCTCTATACCCTCACTAGGGTGCTGGAGGGTTCGTGGGAGTTTGCCCAACCAATCCATGTGTGTTTTGTGGACCTGGAGAAGGCATTCGACCGTGTCCCTCGTGGCATCCTGTGGGGGGTACTTCGGGATTACGGGGTTCAGGGCTTGTTGCTACGGACTGTTCGTTCCCTGTATGACCTGAGCAGGAGCTTGGTTCGCATTGCCGGCAGTAAGTCAGACCTGTTCCCGGTGCATGTTGGACTCCGCCAGGGCTGCCCTTTGTCACCGATTCTGTTCATTATCTTCACGGACAGAATTTCTAGGCGCAGCCAGGGAACGGAGGGTGTCTGTTTTGGTGGCCGCAGGATCTCGTCTCTGCTTTTTGCGGACGATGTGGTCCTGTTGGCTTCATCGAATCAAGACTTGCAGCGTGCACTGGAGAGGTTTGCAGCCGAGTGTGAAGCGGCGGGGATAAGAATCAGCACCTCCAAATCCGAGACCATGGTCCTCAGTCGGAAAAAGGTGGATTGCCCCCTCCGGGTTAGGGGGAAGCTCCTCCCTCAAGTGGAGGAGTTTAAGTATCTCGGGGTCTTGTTCACGAGTGAGGGGGAAAAATGGAGCGGCAGGTTGACAGATGGATCGGTGCGGCGCCTGCAGTAATGCGGTCATTGTACTGGTTTGTTGTGGTGAAGAAGGAGCTAAGTCGTAAGGCGAAGCTCTCAATTTACCGGTCGATCTATGTTCCTACCCTCACCTATGGTCATGAACTCTGGATCATGACTGAAAGAATGAGATCGCGGATACAAGCAGCAGAAATGAGTTTCCTCCGCAGAGTGGCTGGGCGCACCCTTAGGGATAGGGTGAGGAGCTCAGTCACCCGGGAGGAGCTCGGAGTAGAGCCGCTGCTCCTCCGCATCGAGAGGAGCCAGTTGAGGTGGCTCGGGCATCTGTTCCGGATGCCTCCTGGACGCCTCCCTGGGGAGGTGTTCCGGGCATGTCCCACTGGGAGGAGGCCTCGGGGCAGACCCAGGACACGTTGGAGAGACTACGTCTCCCAGCTGGCCTGGGAACGCCTTGGGGTTCCCCCAGAGGAGCTGGAGGAGGTTTGCGGGGAGAGGAAAGTCTGGGGGGCTCTGCTTAGACTACTGCCCCCGCGACCCGGTCCCGGATAAGCGGAGGAAGATGGATGGATGGATGGACATGACTGTCGATTCAATTAATCGTGTCTGTTTGTTTTGGTTCCCATTGTCAGAGAAGTATCAGTTAGGACTCTCAGCTAATGTGAATTAGTCTGGTTCAAATAGCAGCTGGTGACCCGTACGAGCAGCAGTAGCCTCTTGGTGTGAAGACAAGGGAGTCTACCTGCGGGAGTCCACCAAGGGAGGCCTACTCCACTACGTGAGTTCAGCCGTCACCATCGTGTTCCGCAAATGATCATGCGTCAAACATGTCGAACATCAAAGTTGTCCATGCCAACCAAACTGTGCGACAGCACCACCACCAAAGACTCAAACACTCCTGCTGCTAAAGTAACCTGGTTTATCCTCATCTATCAAGCCCTGGATCACCCCAGACAACACAGCCACATCCACAGTCCTCTCCACTAACTACTCTCACACCCCACAAAGGGAATATTCTGTTCTCCCTCTCCACCCGCCTGACCTGTCCTCCTTTGAATTGCATATTGTCTCTATCATTGCCCCAATCACTCTTGTTGTGGTTGTTCTGTACCAACCCCCTGGCCCTCCGGGTCGATTCCTGGATGAATATGACATCTTGTTGAGCTCTCTCCCAGGGGACAACACTCCATTCATTCTCCTGGGTGACTTAAACCTGCATATCGACGACATTCATGCAAGTGGCCTTTTGTCGCTCCTGCAGTCCTTTGACCTCTCCCTGTCCCAGTCCCGGGCTACTCACAAAGCTGGCAATTGCCTTGACCTTGACTTCTCCCGTAACTGTGACTGTCCTGTCCTCTCTGTTACTCTGCTGCTTGTCTCTAATTATTTCTTCATCTCCTTCCAACCATACCTCACCACAAATCCCTCTCCTGCTTCTGCATCCATTGTCACCTTCCACCGTAACTTAAAATCTCTCTCACTTTCCTGCCTTGCCTCTGCCACACTGTCCACTCTCCCTTCTGCTGCACAATTCTCAACAGACAATCTATCAACAGACAATGCTATTAACATCTTCCTCTCTTGACTTTGTCTGTCCACTAATTTCCAGACCAGCACGCCCCAGTCCCACCCCATGGCTGACCGATACATTACATGATAACAGGACTAGATTCCAGGGTGCACAGCAACAATGGCAAAAATTCAAGACTCGCACAGACCTGGGTGTCTACAAAAACATTTAGCTATGCTGTCTCCTCAGCTAAAGCAACCTTCTTCCACAAAAAAATAGAGCCTGAAACTAAAAAAATAAATGAATGAATGAATAATTTATTATTTATTTCTTTATTTATTTAATCTTCACCACCTTCTCATCCCTACTGTGTCTTCCACCGCCCCCTGCTCCTCCTCCTCTCACTGCTGATAACTTTGCTTTGTTTTTCAGACAAAATCAACGCAATCACGGACAAGTTCTCAGCATTGTCCTGCCCTGTTCGTGCTGGACTTCCCTGAGAAGTCACGTTCTCCAAATTCAAGCCACTCTCAGAATCTGAAATCGCCGACCTCCCGATATCACACAGAGCCATGACCTGCTTGCTAGATCCGATCCCATAGTCACTCTTACAGACCATCTCCCCATAGCTCTCACAACACGCCAAGGCGGTTGGGGAAGGGGGCAGAGACAGGGACAAGGGAGCCACAGCTGGGACTAATTACTACCAATATTTCTTTCCCCGGACTCGACAGTGAAGGAGAGCGACGGAGGAGAGCACGAGCAAGGAAATGAACACGACCCCGATGAGACCGAGTCGAATCCCCTTTTCCCCCCACTTGCCTCCTCACTGATGACGGTGTAAATAAAATACGCCAACAGGCGAGCACTGCACCTACTGTCTAGCTTCACTTATTGTACTCTCCACCTTCATCTCTAAGATCATCAACTTCTCGCTCTCCTCTGGCTGCTTCCTATCTGTCTTCAAAACTGCTCTCGTTTCACCTCTGGTAAAGAAACCCTCTCTGGATCATAACTCAGTCCAAAACTACAGGCAAGTCTCCCCCCCTCCCTTTTCGGTCAAAAACTCTATAAAGGGCAGCCTGTGATCAAGCATCTGAATTCCTCACCCAGAACAATCTCTTCAATGGATATCAGTCTGGGTTCAAAGTTAGTCACTCCACAGAGACAGTGCTCCTGGCAATGTCTGATGCTTTCCAGTCAGCTAGAGCCACCTCCCTCTCCTCAGTTCTCATCTTCCTTGACTTGTCTGCAGCATTCGACACTGTCAGCCACCAGATTCTACTCTCCTCTCAGTCAGCTTGGGATAAAAGAAATGGCACTAAGATGGTTTGAGTTCTACCTATCTGACAGATCTCATCAAGTGGTCTGATGGGGCTCCTGTTCTCATCTGCCTCTCTCAACTGGTGTCCCACAGGGTTCAGTACTGGGTCCTCTGCAGTTCCCGATCTATACCTCCTCCCTTGGCCTTGTCATCACCTCCCATGGATTTATAGACCACTGCTACACTGATTATAGCCAGCTCTTTCGCTCCTTTCCACCTGGAGCATCAGAAAATTCTGCACGTATTGCTGCCTGCCTGTTTGTGCATGATATTTTGCGTTGGAGGTGCGTCGGTGCTGTTCATGGTGTTTCAGGTAAGTGTAGTTGTTTTGCTACCGCTTTTTCCTATCGCGCATTTGTGTCGTATAGCTGTGCAAATTGATAGATACAATCGGTTGTGTCTGTGTAGTGTTGCGTGGCACTGTTAACTATTTTGTTTGTTAATTAGTATTTAGTGGTTTGTTAGGACGACCGTTTTCCGGATCATTTCTGTGTCCCGTAGCAGGGGTGGGCGTAACGCCGTGGTTCGATTAATCGCGTCTAGTTGGTTGGTTGTTTTGGTCGCCATTGTTGATGTAGTTTTGGTTTTGATTAGGAAGTCAGCTGATGGGCAGTAGCCTGGTTTAACTAGCAGCTGGTGATCCGTAGCGGCAGCCTCTTGGTGCGAAGACTTGGGGTGCAAAGACAAGGGAGTCTACCTGCAGGAGTAAACCGAGGAAGACCACCGGTACAGCTGTCCGCAAGGAATCATGCATCCAACATGTCGGCCATCAAAGTATTCTACAGTAAGCAAGCCATGTGATTTCACCACCGCCGGAGACCTGGGTGCTTTCGGTGCTACAGCGAGCTGGTCTATCCTCACCTATCAAACCTTCCATCTTGCTTCGCTTTCTCCATGGGACTCTGGAACTGCCAGTCCGCTGTGAGAAAAGCTGACTTCATACCTGCCTACGCCATGTATCTCTCACTGGACCTCCTGGCCCCAACTGAAATCTGAATCACCCCAGACAATTCAGCCACACCTGCAGCACTCTACTAACTACTCCTTCTCTCACACCTCTCGTTCCTCTGGCAGAGGTGGAGGCACAGGCCTGCTCATCCCTCCCCAGTGGGAATATTCTGTTCTCTCTCTTCACCTGCATGATCTGTCTTCCTTTGAATGGCATGCTGTCTCTATCACTGCCCCAATCACTCTTGTTGTGGTTGTCCTTTATTGCTCTCCTGGTCCTCTTGGCCGCTTCCTGGATGACCTTGACATCTTGTTGAGCTCCTGCCAGGGGACAACTCTCCGCTGATTCTCCTGGGTGACTTCAACCTGCATGTGGATGAAATTCATGCAAGCGGCCTTCTGTGGCTCCTACAGTCCTTTGATCTCTCCCTGTCCCAATCCCCTGCTACTCACAAAGCGGGCAACTGTCTTGACCTTCTATTTTCCCACAACTGTGGCTGTCCCGTCCTCTCGTCACTCCGATGCATGTCTCTGACCACTTCTTCCTTTCAATCCTCCCTTACCACTAACTCCTCGTCTCTTTCCGCACCTGTTGTCACCTTTCGCCACAACTTAAAATCTCTCTCACCTTCCTGCTTTGCTTCTGCTACTATGGCCGCCCTCCCTTCTGCTGCACAATTAACAGATCTATCTACAGATGATGCCACTAACACTTTTCTCTCTGCCTTATCTTCCTCCCTTGACTTTCTCTGTCCTGTCTTCTAGACCAGCACACCCCATTGCTACCCCATGGCTGTCTAGATACATTACGTGCTAACAGGACCAAACTGCGGGCTGCAGAGCAAAGATGGCGTAAAGGCAAAACTCCATCGGACCTGGATGCTTACCAGTCACCATTAGCTGCTTTTCAGTCTGCTGTCACTTCAGCTAAAACCTCCTTCTTTCACAACAAAATACAGTCTGCACCTAAAAAAAAAAAAAAAAAAAAAACCCACACAGACTTTTACCACCTTCTCATCCCTTCTGTGTCCCCCCGCTGCCTCTTCCTCCCTCATCTCTCACTGCTGACAACTTTACTTTGTTTTTCAGAGACAACGCCAAAGCAATCACTGATAAATTCTCACCATCAACCTGCCCAGTTCACGCTGGACCTCCCTGCGAAGCTATCCTCTCCAAATTCAAGCCGCTCTCCAAATCTGAAGTCTCTGACCTCCTGATATTGCACAGAGCCACCACCTGCTCACTTGATCCGATCCCATCATCACTCCTTCAGAACATTTCCCTGCAACCCTCCTCCTTCACCTCTACCATCATCAACTCCTCGCTCTCCTCTGGCTGTTTCCCAGCTGCCTTCAAAACTGCTCTAATTTCACCTCTGTTTTTTTTTTTTTAAAAAAGGGAAAAAAAAAAAACCTCCCTGGACACAACGTGGTTGAAAATAACAAACCAGTCTCTATCCTCTCGTTCCTGTCTAAAACCCTAGAGCGGGCAGCCTGTGATCAATTGTCTGATTTCCTCACCCCGAACCATCTCCTCAGTGGTTATCAGTCTGGTTTCAAAGTTGGTCACTCTACTGAGACGTATCTGACGCTCTCCAATCTGCTTGAGCTGCCTCCCGCTCCTCGGTCCTCATCCTCCTCAATCTGTCTGCAGCGTTCGACACTGTCAATCACCAGTTTCTACTCTCCTCTCTTAACCGGCTTGGGATCAAAGGTGCGGCACTAAGATGGTTTGAGTCCTACCTATCTGACAGATCATATCAAGTGGTCTGGTAGAACACTCGTTCTTCCCCTCTGCCTCGCTCAACCGGTGTTCCGCAGGGCTCAGTATTGGGTTCTCTTCTTTTCTCAATCTACACCTCCTCCCTTGGTCCTGTCATAGCCTCCCATGGATTCAAATACCATTGCTATGCTGATGATACCCGGCTCTTCCTCTCCCTTCCACCTGGTGTGTCAGACATCTCCGCACGCATGGCTGCCTGCCTGTCGGACATCTCTTCATGGATGTATGATCACCACCTCCAACTCAACCTCTCCAAAACAGATTCTTTACATCCCAGCTGGCCTGTCCTCTTTTCACGATCTGTGGATCAAACTGAACAATTCACTCATTTTGCCTACCTCCTTGGCTAAGAGCCTGGGAGTAACGATTGACTGAAGTCTGTCATTCTCTCAGCACATCAAAGCCACAACCCGGTCCTGCAGGTACATCCTGCATAATACTCGTTGGATCCGTCCCTATCTCACTACTGACTCTGCCCAACTACTTGTCCAGGCCATGGTGACTTCCCGTCTGGACTACTGCAACTCTCTCCTGTGTGGCCTTCCTGCTAATGCCATCAAACCTCTGCAGCTTCTACAGAATGCTGCTCCACGAGTTGTGTTTGATTTGCCACAGTGTTCCCATGCATCTCCTCTACTCATTTCTCTCCACTGGCTTCCTATAGCTCCCAGAATCATATTCAAGACCCTGGTTACTGTCTACAAAAACACATCAATACAACTGCTCCCAGCTATTTACAAAACTTGATCAACTGCTACACCCCAGCCAGACCTCTTCGTTCGTCTACTTCAGCTTGCTTGGTGGTCCCGCACACGAAAGGTAAAGCTTAGAGGTTCTCGGTTCTGGCTCTATTGTGATAACCTTCCCGTCACTGAAAATTATGGAAACTGTCTATATTCAAGAAAACTCACCTTTCCCAGAGCCACTTCGCCCAAGATCTCTCCAGCTTATTTACGGTGTAATTGTTCACACGTCGTAACTTCATGAGCATCCCCTGATACAACCTTTATTCAACCACTACGCCGGCGTTGTACTTGCTTATTTATGTATCTTAGAATATTTATAATAAAATAAAAAATAAAAAAAATGGTGGGAGAGCATCAGGATTTGTCTATCCTGTGTTTTATGCACCTACCCAAACGATGAACCTCGGTGCAGCAAGTGGTAGGTAAACTAGGTTTACTTGAGACTTTCATGTCCGCAACTATGTCTCTCTCTTAATGTAATGCATAAATTGTACTTTTGCTGAGATGTACGTCGCTTTGGACAAAAGCGTCCGCTAAATGAATAAATGTAAATGCAAAATGTAAATGTCAGACATCTCTTTATGGATGTCTGATCACCACCTACAACTAAACCTCTCCAAAACAGATATCCTACACCTTCCAGCTGACCTCTCTTCCTGTTATGATCTCTAAATCACATTGAGCAACCCACTCATTTTGCCTACCTCCTCGGCTAAGAGTCGAAGTGATGATTGAATCAAGTTTATCTTTCTCTCAGCACATCAAAGCCACAACCCGGACCTGCAGATACATTTTGCATAACATCCACAGGATCCGTCCTTCCCTCGCAACAGACTTTGCCGAACTACTTGTCCAGGCCATGGTTACATTCCACCTGGACTACTGCAACTCTCATCTGGCCTTCCTGCTAATGCCATCAAAACTCCACAGCTGATACAGAACGCTGCTGCCCGAGTTGTGTTTGACTTACCGAAGCATTCGCATGTCTCTCCTCAACTTGTTTCTGTGCATTGGCTTCCCATAGTTGCCCCGATCAAATTTAAGACTCTGGGTATGGCCTACAAATGCATCAACAGAACTGATCCAGCTATCTACTAGACTTGATCATCTGCTACACCCCAATCAGACTGCGACAATCTTTCACATCTGCCCACTTGGTGGTCCCACGTACAAAAGATAAAGCACGGAGGTCCTCGGTTCTGGCTCTGTTGTGATGGAATGACCTCATCCTCTCATTCAGAATTGCTGAATCTCTGTCCACATTTAAAAAGGGTCTGAAAACTCACCTCTTCCAGACTCACTTTGCCCATGATTTCTTAAGTTCATGTAAGGTATGAATGTTCATGCACTGTAATTTTAAGATCATATCCAGATAAACCTTTACGCAGCTACTCCTGCAATATAATGTAAATGTTTGTCTATCTCCCCCAAAAAAAAAAAAAACTACTTGGAAGGTGATCAGGAATTGTCGATACACTGCAGCTACTCCTGTGATGAACATTGGTGCATATGGTGGAAAGAAACAAACTGTACTTAAATACATCTGCATCTGTCTCTTTCTGCTAACGTAATACACATTGTATTTTCTATGAGATGTATGTCGCTTTGGAGAAAAGCATCTACTACATAAATAAATGTAAATCTTCTATAACAGTAATGAAATTTGAACTTGCAACCCTTGAATCTAAAGGAAGCAGTTGTAACCACTACGCTAGCAGCAGCCCGTTTTACTGCCACAGGACCTGGGAACCAAGCTGTCACTGAAGGGATCATGAGTTCCTCTTAGTTTCAGAATATTCTGAAGGAAAATGTAAAGTTATGAATTAATGAGTTTAAGCTGAAACACAGCTCGATCATGCATTGAAATATTGTGGCAACACCTGAAAAGGGCTGTTCATGCTGAAAAACATGCAAATGTAGCTGGACTAAGGTAGCTCTGCTTTGAGGAATGGGCCAAAATTCTTCCACAGCAATGCCAGACCCTGGTCAACAGTCGAAGCAATCAGTTGCAGTTATTGCAGCTAAAAGTTGCACAACCATGTACTGACTGGGCAATTACTTTTTCCCCACATTTATGACTGCACATTTGACCATCTCTGATACCAAGGAAATGACAGAAAAACAATACTGGTGTTGGTTCTTCACTGTCAGACTCTGTTCATGTTCTTCGTTCATCAAATCGAAAACCTTCAAAAATAGTGTAAATTTGAAAGGGGGCAAATACATTCAATTTCAGCGCAAAAAGAAAGTGTCTAAAGTGCAGTAAGATCGATAATGTAAAACCAATTTATTTCAAAACAGAAGTTCACTAAATCAGGATTATTATTTTTTTTTTTTTTTTAAACTTTCTAAGACCAAAGAATCTTGCTTGTTGTGGCTATCTTTACGTAACATCCTGGAATTAACAAAAGGATGATGAGAATTGAAGGTAAGGAAGTGTATCATCAGGCTGATCAGAAGTAGTGGGGAGGAAAGAAAAAAAAAAAAAAAAAAAACCATCAGTGTTGCGTGTCCGCTCTACTGCATTCGTCTCAGGCAATGCCAGCGACTACAAGAAGGACAGGTATGATCTTCGAAGAGCCATTAGGGCTGCCAAGAGGGAATACAGACTGAGACTGGAGTGTCATTACACTACGGCTGACACCCGGCACACGTGGCAGGGATTACAGAATATCGCAGACTATCGGGGCAGAAGCAGGTGTGAGATCACTGACAGCCGCATCACACCTAACAAACTCAACGAATTCTTTGCCCGTTTCGAGGTTCTCAACAACGAACCACTGGGTATTAAACTGACTGGTGGGAACACACAGAACCCACCATTCATGGTCACATCTGCAGTTGTGGCAAGACTTTTGGGAAAACAAACTCACGGAACTCAGCCGGCCCAGACAACATCCCTGGACAGGTACTTAGAACCTGCTCATCGGTGTTAGCTGATGTCTTTACGGATATATTCAATTTGTCCCTTGCATAAGCCTCAATTCCCACCTGCTTAAAGAGGACCACTATCCTGCCGCTGCCAAAAAACAATAAAGTATCCTGCCTCAATGACTACCGACCCGTTGCATTGACTCCAATAGTGATGAAGTGCTTCGAGAGAATCGTCATGAGGTACATCCAGACCATCACTCTAGACGCTCTGGACCCTCTCCAGTTCGCATACAGACGGAAACAATACACACTGCCCTCACCCACCTGGAAAACAAGGACAGGTATGTGCGAATGCTGTTTATTGATTATAGCTCAGCGTTCAACACAGTGATACCTTCGAAGCTCATCAACAAGCTTCACAATCTTGGTGTGCCACCCACCCTCTGCAACTAGGTTCTGGACTTTCTAATGGGCAGACCCCAGTCCGTTAGAATTGGGAACCACACATCCAGGTCAATAACCATAAACACAGGAACTCCACAGGGCTGCGTGCTGAGCCCCATGCTCTACGCACTCTTCACCTATGATTGTGTGGCCTCCCAGAACACCAGCATCATCAAATTTGCCGATGATACGACAGTCATTGGACTGATAACGGGAGGCGATGAGTCTGCATACAGGAGGGAAGTAGCTGACTTAGTGAAGTGGTGTCACGACAACAATCTCTCCCTCAATGTCAACAAAACAAAGGAGTTGATAGTCGATCCACGGTGAAGGAGGGAGCAACACTCATCGCTGCATATTGGTGAGACAGTGGTGGAGAGAGTGAGCAGCTTCAGATTCCTGGGTGTTCACATTACTGAAGATCTCACAACACTACACATCTGGTCAAGAAATCACGTCAGCATCTACACTTCTTGAGAAGGCTGAGGAAATTTGGCATGCTAAGCCGAATCCTCAGAAGCTTCTATAGGTGTGCAATCGAGAGCATCCTCACCAGGTCTATCACAGTGTGGTTTGGAAGCTGCACAGTACAGGATCATAAGGCGCTACAGCGAGTGGTGAAAGCTGCTCAAACCATCTCTGGAACGTCCTTACCACCACTGGAGAGCCACTGCTCTACCAGGCCAGAACCATCAGGAGAGCCACTAACATCAAGGACAATAGTCATCCCCAGCACAGCCTTTTCATACCTTTACCATCAGGCAGACGCTACAGGAGTGTTAAAGCCAGAACTTCAAGGCTGAAATACAGTTTTTACCCACAGGCCATCAGGCTTGTGAATGACACCCATCCACTGCCTCTCCACCCATCACGGCAGACACAGATTACCCACTCAGCCTGAGAGATGTGAACTACCCCATCCTTCCCACACACACACAAACACAACGCCAATAACAGAGACCACAGACTACCTCCGCATACCTTGCGCACACAAACACACACCCCCTTTCAACTGTGAATAGACCCAATCTACCTCTGCAGGACTTTGCACATGTACATCTTCCATGTTTACATTGCACACTGCACACTTTATATATGCATATACCTTAATTTCTTGGATTTTTGCACCAATAGTAATTTTGTAAATTTGTGATTTACACCTTGTGTTTTCTTTCCTTATGTCCTTATAATTTATGTCATAGGCTGCTGAGAGGATTCACAGAGTAAGAATTTCATTGTATGGTGTAAAGAACTGTATACTGTACATATGACAAACTCTTGAAATCTTGAAAATTTTAAAAACTGTTTTGAGCAGAGACCCATTGCGAATGCCACTGAGCTCCCAAAAAAACTACAGCCAGCACTGATGGCTTTAGTCCATGTACCAAAAGCAAAGCACTTTAAACTACTACAGTACTGTGCTCGCTATCCTTCAATCCAGGTAACATGTTTAAAGCATACAGTCTCACATTGGCAGTCAGAACACGTTAGAAATACCTTTGCAGTCTTGTCCATGGAGGCAGACAGGAGGAGATGACTGAGATGGGGCACTGGGCACCACTGGAGCACATTCACTGGGCCCTGGTGGGCCTGGATGCAGTGCCGCACGCGCCTTGGTAACTCCGTACCCCTTCTCCTCTGTCCCAGGTATGGACGGACGCTTTCAGACACCTCACTGAGCAACCTGGTGCTAGAAACCAAGCTGAGCTCCACAGAGCAGCTCCCCTGAGGAACATCCTTAGAGTCAGTTGATTCCTGCAGAGCCGCTCGCTGCCTTTTCGACACATAGGGCCTCACAGTGGCCGTAAAAGACTGAGGTCTCTTCAGGGAACCTGCATACCCAGAACTGTGCAGGGTGCGAGTAGAGGATAGTGCGAGCTGTGCCCCACTTGTACAGCACACTAGGTCCATGCAGTGGCTAGTGCTGACCTCCTTCAGTGGTTTTAATGCTGCTGGTTCACATCCGCCATCCTGGATGTTGGGAAGAGTACTATCAGGAGGCCTTGAGCCCAAAACAAGAAGCCCCACTGGTCCTGGGGAACTGTTCACCACTGAGTCAGTCTTACAATTCAAAAATTCCTTCCCCTCCTGTTCTGCGGGTTCATCTTCAGAGTCAGATCTTTCATAATCCACTAGAGAGGTCATGGCCCTCTTCAAACCCTGTCCAATCATGCAGAAATATACTCAAGTTATTACACAGCATTACATGGTACAGAAAGTGATATTAATTTGTTTTCACTTCAATTAGTAAAGAACATTTACATTTATTTAGCAGACGTTTTCCTCCAAAGCGACTTACAATGGATACGATACAGTGTTCCCAGCCCACACACCTTATTCACCATGGCGACTTACACTGCTAGATACACTACTTACAATGGGTCACTCATCAATGGAACACACTCTCTCTGTCACTCACACACTATGAGTGAACCTGAACAGCATGTCTTTGGACTGTGGGAGGAAACCCCACAGGGGGACAGCTGGTTAGAGTTACTGCCTTTGGACCCAAACGAAATGTCACTAATTCCAGTCTCTGGCTGTAGTATCCATGAGCAAGGGACCTACCCTAAATTGCTCTAGTAAAATTACCCAGCTGTATAAATGGGCAAACAATTGTAAGTACCTTAACATCGTAGATTGCTTTGGAAAAAAAGCATCAGGTTAAAGTAATGTGAGCACTGAACCAGCAACCTTCGGGTTCACGGCCTGCACTACACTACCAACTGTCCCACATACTAAAATAAATAGTTTTTTACATTTAAATAGACTTTTTTAATAAGCACAATCTTATGTTTTCCACAAAACCTAACCTGTGCAAAGAGATGTCCATGATTATCATATCAATACTTATTCACTGACATGTCATGTCATGATGGTTAAAGAGTTACAAACACGTCATCAAGTTACGAACAAGTCCCGTCGTCCAAACCGTGCTTCTAGTTGAGCACACGGCGTACATGTATTAATGTTACATGTAATAATGTTTTTGTAGCCGACACCAAGCCTTGGCTACAGTACTTCGTAGCTAAGCTTCAGAGAGAGTCTGAGGTACTTGATCACTACCCCGGGGGCTAGGCTTAGGCTACTGCCTGCAGCACTTTCGCGTTAGCAGCTACAACGCTCCTGGTACCCGTACCCAAAGAAGCTATATGAACATGAAATATGAACAAGTTAGTATCATATACGGTGTTAAAAAACGGGTATTAAAAGTGTTATAGTATTTAACTTACTTTACCCTACAGAGTACCGTCTATTCGCGCCGAAACAACCCGGTCTCGTGTACGCCGTTCGTCGCTGTAGGGTGACGCAAACGTTGAACCCCTTCAATTTTTTTTTCCTGTCCTCACAAAAATACATCCCACTAGAAACAATGAGCAGGAACTTAAATATATTGTGCATCATATGAGCGGAAGTTTTTTTTGATAGTTTTTTTTTTTGCATATTTTATCTCTCTTTGATTCAGGGTTAAATCCTTGGTTTGGTTTAAAATATTTCTGAAAGACTCGAAGAAATCTCCTTTGTGTCCTCTTATCCAACTAAATCACGTCTTTGTTCCTTCACGGACCAGATTGTTTGTTGCACATCGTAGCTGATGCAAGTTGAATGAGTGAGCGGCCGGTTCTAGTGTCCAGCAGGTATGTTAAATACGAAAGTCTTCTGTTTTTATTGTACTGTCATGTGTTCTGATCAACAGTAGACTGGTGCTTAGTTGTTATTTAAATGTAACATTTACTAATGTTGGATCGCATGGCTAGATTAGCTGACATGAGGTTGCATAGCTACATCATCATCATGGCAGAGCCTCATGTTTGCCTGTCTACTTACTTGCCAATGTTATCCTTTAACCGGAGATTAAAACGATCAGTTGATTTTTACATGTTTTAAATATGGCTAATTCAAAGAAATAATATTCATTCCCGCGTCAAGAACGCTGATGAAATGCGCAGAAATCACGAGTGTGCGCTACTCTCTGTTGCTTTTAGTGTTACACACACACACACACACACACGCACAGCACAGTTGAATTACAGTCACATAGATAGAAATACACTCACTGTTTACATTATGATTATTTTTTCGTTCCATCAAATCCCTCCGTTAAGGGGGTTTATGTGTATTTTTGTTATGGAAAAAATACATAACATTATATTTAAATTAATTTATTTCAGGTTTTGTGTACCAACTCTGCAGCCCTGGAAATAATTACATTTAAGATGTTTAATCAGATCTCCTTTTCATGATTTATTGAACGTGTGGTGAGTTATTGCATTGGTGGCTGCAATATGAAAATCAGTCATTCACCTACAGTTAATACAACAGGAACTCATTCTCCTGTGTTATATCATCACTGTTTATACCACAATGAGCCTGAAGAAAAGAAAGAAAATGAAGTAATTGCCCTGAGCAGGTGAGACACAAGATTGTAGTCAGTGATGGACAATCTCAATGCTACAGGTCTTTCCTCTTTTATCTGATGCAACTCGCACCATCACCAAATGAACCTGATGTCATCAAGTTTAAGGCCCATAACACTGTAGCCAGCCTCCCTGTGTGTGGCCACAAGAGAGAACTCAATCAAAGGTTGTGGTGAAAGATTATTTAAATGCTGGAGAAAGCACCTCTCTCTATTGCCGCACAGATTTAAGCTGACCTTGGGGCAGAGGGTAGAGCTGATGCTACCCGTACCATCACCAAATCAGTCAGAGGGGGTTGTGTGGTAGAACACAAAGGAGGGCCTCACAGTCGAGAGAGACATAAGAAAGCCCAAATACAGACAAGCGTCACTTAACGACGGGGATACTTTCAGAGAAATGCGTCATTAGGCGATTTCATTGTTGTGCAAACATCATAGAGTGTACTTGTACAAACCTAGATGGTATAGCCTCGATCATAGAGCGTACTTACATGGACCTAGATGGTATAGCCTCGATGCAGTCTAGAGACATGGTAAACACAAGATTTATGATGCTGCTGCTGGGGTAGCACAGCATACTGTTTTACAGTAAACTTTTTTTTATAAGTAGAAAGAGTACAGTGTAAAATAAGAATAAAAAGTACAGTATAGTAAATACATAAAGCAATAACATACTGTAGGTGTTTATTATCATTATCAAGTATTATGTACTGTACATAACTGTATGTGCTATACTTTCATATGACTAGCAGCGCAGTAGGTTTGTTTACAGCAACACCATCACGAACACGTGAGTAACACATTGTGCTACAATGTCGTTGGTTGATAAGAATTTTTCAGCTCCACTATAATCTTATGGGACCACCGTCGTATATGTGGTCAGTCATGAAGCGAAACATTGTTAAGCGGTACATTACTGCATAACAACAGACACACACTGTCTGAAACCGCTTGTCCCGAGCGGGGTCGCGGCGAACCGGAGCCTAACCCAGCAACACAGGGTGCAAGGCTGGAGGGGAAAGGGACACAGGACAGAACGCCAGTCCATCGCAAGGCACCCCAAGCAGGATGTGAACCGCAGACCGACCAGAAAGCGGGACCCGGTCAAGCCCGCTGCACCACAGTAGACACAGGAAAATAAATTTTTTTTTTTCCAAATATTACGCAGTATCTTAGTGTTTTGGTATCAGACAGAGTTACTACTTTGACATTGCATGTCTGCATCTGTATCCTTTCATGAGTTGGTGTTACTCTGAGTTGAACTTCACTTTGGAGAAAAGAATTCACTAAAGGAATAAGTATAAACATGTTATCAATGTTGTGTTTAAAAATACTTTTTATTTTGATATTTTAATTAATTTTTGGTGACAGTTTTGACAAACTTTTGTTTTCTAATAAGAAATAATGTTAATTTAATGTTAATCCTCTCGCAGATGGAATATACCTGAAAGGGTGACGTCACATAACAAAGTAATGCTCTTTTATGAGGAATGGTTGTATTGCCTTTTATATGGTCTCCCTGTGGGCTGTGAGTGGTTAAGGACCTTGTTCTTGTCCACATAACACTGATTTTAATCCACCATCAACCAGAAAAGTGCTACAGATTTACCATGGATTGTACTGTGGGGTAATTTTTTCCCAGGTAAAAAGGATGGACTGTCAGACAGATGATACAGGCAGTCTTACCCCAATGGAGCTGTATGAGAAGCTGTCAGCACAAGGGGACAAAGTTAGGACCCTGAAGACAGAAAAGGCACCTAAAGTAAGTTGCTTTGCCATATACGCTCAGCTTCTGGCATCACAAGTGCTGATCTTATTAAACGGTACATTAGTGGTCTTATTATTTTCATATGCCTAGATTTACTGTAAGCAGCAAGGTTTTGCTCTAATTGTCAGCATTCGAATTTTTTCAGCTCTAGCTTTCACTGCTGCTGTTATCCACATTTTCTGCAGCTTTAGCCTTTAACGTGATGTGCTGTACTTTTGATATAATTTTAGCCAGATATTGATGCTGCAGTGCAGTTGTTGGTGAAGCTGAAGTTGGAATATAAAACCGCAACGGGTCAGGACTACAAGGCTGGGTGTCCGCCAAGTGATGGTCCTACCCTGCAGGACAACGGACCTTCAGTCACTGAGGGGGAGGATCTTGTGAACCCCTGGAATGTTACCACCACTAGCGCCAAAGGAGTGGATTATGACAAGCTAATAGGTGAGGGCAAAGCGCTAGACAATCCAGAGCACATATTACTGAGCCAAGAGCTGAATTCATAGCTATCGTATGTTTCTGCACCGGGAGTCATGATCTGGGGTAGCAGATATCCTGGTAGACAAGTGCACATGTTTTTAACGTGATGGAAGTCAGTTCAAGTCCCAGGATTGGCCCTGCTCTTTGACCTTTGAGTAACCTTAAATGTTTTGATTGTCCATAACCCCTGCCTTCATGAACATTTGTTTCCTGAGATCAAACATTTATGATGTGTGCAGTTCCGGTTCATCCCTACTCATTCTGTAATTACTGTTTGCCTTCAGCCATGCTCATCTTCTACCTGAGTCTGTGTCATACAAGCCTTATGGTTCTGTTCCTGTTTGGTCGATGTTGAGCTCACACACGATAATTGTCTGATTTGGTTACACACGTGTTTGTGTTATTTCAGTGCGTTTTGGCAGTAGCAAAATTGACCAGGAGCTGGTGGACAGAATTGAACGAGTCAGTGGACAGAAGCCGCACCGCTTTCTACGACGAGGAATCTTCTTCTCACATAGGTCACCTCTGCTGTTGCCAGGCCCTGCTATTTATATCCAAAATTATGTCCTGTCAGCGGCCTATACAGTTCATACAGCAATATACTAGCTGCAGTTACTAATATAGTGTGCATACACAACACTATGGTCTCTTCTGGTAGATGAAATAAATTTCTTTTGCAGTGTTCTCTAGGGCCTCTATTTAAGTTTATATTGTAATGTCAGTCAGTTTTGGGTTTGCATTGTTCTTCTTTGTCCTTTTTCAGAGACATGCATCAGGTCCTGGATGCATATGAGAGCAAGAAGTCTTTCTACTTGTACACAGGTCGGGGCCCTTCCTCAGAAGCAATGCATGTAGGGCACCTCATCCCCTTCATCTTTACAAAGTGAGTCCTGCCCAAGAACAGTGGTTATATTTACATTTATTCATTAATCTGACATTTTTCTCCAAAACAACTTACAGTGTTAAGCTGTTTAGTTATTTAATCATTTGCACAGCTGGGTTATTTTTACTATAGCAATTTAGGGTAAATACCTTACTCAAGGGCACTACAACAGGAGGTAAGATTAGAATCTGTGACCTTTGGATCCAAAGGCAGCTGCTATGAAAACTGCTACATAAAGGCTGTTCTCAGTTACTTCTTATGGGCATAATATAGGGTATACAAGCATTAATTAAATGAGGTGTTCTTCAGCTGGTGTTTGTGAACTATAGCTCTAATACCCAATGGTGTGGTAGTGTTTTGAGACATGCTTGGGTCTGTAAATAGCCAATAATGGCATCATAACACTAAAACCTTCTGGCAGTGTCTTGAAGTGCTGGCCTTTTCGGGACTATTGTTGATATGGTTAGATCATTGAGCAGAATGTATGAAGTTTTCTTGCATCTTGATATTAATCAAGGAAACATGAACAGTGGAAGACAAGAGACACTTAAGGACTGTTGCTTTTTAGATGAGCTGAAGTTATCAGGATAGAATAACAATTTTTGAAGCCTTGGTGAGACGTTCATTGTCAAGAAATATATGAACGCTATAACCCTAACAAGAGTACAGTTTGATTAGGCAGGTGTGAAATTTTGTGATGCTTCTCTAGGTGGCTGCAGGACGTTTTTGATGTTCCACTGGTAATCCAGCTCACGGATGACGAGAAGTACCTGTGGAAGGATCTTTCTGTGGAGGAATGCCATCGCTATGCCGTGGAGAACGCCAAGGACATCATTGCCTGTGGCTTCGACATCAACAAGACCTTCATTTTCTCAGACCTGGACTACATGGGGTATCTCCATCTTTTACTAAAATAGCTTGAGAGCCAGAAGTGAGCAATCTTCCTTTTTCAAAAGGAAAATATAAAAGGCTTTTATCTCATCAGGCAACCTTATGATAATAATGCAGATTTATTTAGTATCTGTCTAAATTTCATTTTAGGTTTAATTTTCCTATATTCTGTTTTAATACGTCTACGTATCATTAATAAAATTTCATAGCTAAAAGCCACATGAGAAAGCAGCATTACCTGGAAGGAAATGTGGAACTTCTTCATTGTGTTAACATATTGAATTATTATGTTTCACTACTGAGTGGAAAAGCCTAGTTTAGAGTAACATCTGAATGTTTTCCAGTAGCTGACCCTTTTTACCAGTTAGTGAGGGACAGTAGTCAAAGATTAAGCCAGGGTATAGCTTTTTTTTTTTTTTTATACATAGGGATAGTTGAGGATTAGAGCTGCTAATATTTTTGCTCCATGTTATTACATGATAACAGTTTATATGATGGGTTAGATTCATATAAGCTGTCCTACTCAATGTAACTCAGAGATCTTTGCCTCATGCTCTGCATTCTCTAACCTACAGATCGAGCCCAGGGTTCTACAGAAATGTGGTGAAAATCCAAAAGCATGTGACTTTCAACCAGGTCAAAGGCATTTTTGGCTTTACGGACAGCGACTGCATCGGTAAGGTGCACTGGAACATTTGTGCAGAAGGCTGATTATGGCAAAAGATACTATTATGAATACAGAAATGAGAGATTTCTTTAAAAATCCAAAAGCAGCATAAGTGTCTTTTGACGTAATGTATGTTTTATTCTCCAGCCTGAAGTTTTACTCTGTGAATAGGTCAGTCCTATTAGTCCTGTGCTGCTGCCAAGATGAAATACTGGTATCTCTTGATATCCAAAACAAATCCATTCCAGAGAGCATAAGGGATATCAAATTTCTGGATACCTAGAGCCTACTTTCCATTTTTTTAAATGGAAAAAATAATAATGCATTCCCAGCCTACCGGAAAACCCCAAATCAACATCCCAAATATCACTAAAATGATATCTGTATATGTCATTTGTATGTCTTTATATATGAAGAAACAAACAAGGAGCTTTATCTCACTGCCACTACAATAACTATGAACTGATGATTCCAGCATGATATAGAACACTTCTTGATTATTAAACACTTAATGAATTCATTAATGCATATGTGTTTAGTCAGTTGTTGGTTTCCCTTTTTTTTTAAAAAAAGCATTTATTCATTTAGCAGACTTTTTTCCAAACCTAGGTAGATCTCAGAAAGCAATACAAAAGTACATATGTTACATCTTTGCTGTCTTGCTTCCAGACAGAGAAAACCCACGGCAGTTTTCTGTCTCACCAACTCCATTTCCTCTTTATAATGAATTGATCGGTTCTTCGCATGATTACCAATAAAGCGATCCACTGAGAACGTTGCGTTTAATTTAAACTATTGTGTACCGTTGCCAAAATGCGCATACAATACACACACACACATTTTCAGAACCGCTCGTCCCATACGGGGTCACGGGGAACCGGAGCCCAACCCGGCAACACAGGGCGTAAGGCCGGAGGGGGAGGGGACACACCCAGGACGGGACGCCAATCCGTCGCAAGGCACCCCAAGCGGGACTCGAACCCCAGACCCACCGGACAGCAGGACTGCGGCCCAACCCACCGCACCCCCTTTCCCGCATACAATATATTTTTAAAAAAAAAAACATCTGAATTTTTCCTGCAGATTAATACCTCTGTTGTTCCACAGTCATTCCATTAAAGGGCAGCTGATTGTGTTTTTTTTCATCCACCTCACACAGACTTTCAGCTGCTGATGACATCACTTCCAAAATTATAAGGCAGTGCTAGTGTGGTGGTTAGAGCTCCTGCCTTTGTATCTGAAGGTTGCCAATCTGAATCTTGACTACTGTCGTAGTATCCCTGAGCGAGGTACTTTCTCAAATTGCATGAGTAAAAGTATCCAGCTCTATATATGGGTAAAGTGTTGCAGGTATCTTAACGTTGTAAGTTGTTTTGGCTAAAAGTCAGAAAAATGAATAAATGTAGATAACGCACCCAGTATAGCCTACAGATACTCGGCTAGAATTCACTACGCATTCCTAACATGCCAACAGACGGAGAGCTCTGGGCGCAGGCACGTGAATCACTCCATGATTAACTAACACTTAATGAGGTCATTAATAAGTATGTTCCTGCAACATGGGACTTTTAAATGTTTCTTTGGACATCCTTCTGATAAAATTTGTTATACTGCTTTATCATTTCTTATAAGAAATTATTAAACAATTACAGTATGCAGTACTGTACTGTATATTGTAGCTATAAATATAAATACATTTTAAATTAATTTACAGTAATATACAATAAGTACTAAATGAATAAATACTGAACAATAAATTTGTGTATTTATGCAGCGTTGTTGGATGTGTCACCATGTGCGCTAAAATGCAGTATGAACTAACATACCTTTTATTTAAAAAAAAAAAAAAAAAAAAAAAATTACTTATTTACCTGGGGGGCATGGTGGGTTGGACTGGGTCCTGCTCTCTGATAGGTCTGGGGTTCAAGTCCCGCTTGGGGTGCCTTGTGATGGACTGGCGTCCCATCCTGGGTGTGTCCCCTCCCCCTCCAGCCTTACGCCCTGTGTTACCGGGTTAGGCTCCGGCTCCCCGCGGACCCTCTATGGGACAAGCGGTTCAGACTTATTTATCCAATCATTTTCTATCTCACTTGCCACCGCAAGGCGGCAGCAGTGTTAAAGTAAACAGGAACGCATATTTTCTGTAAGATTTCTGCCATTAGCCTGGTACAATAACCTAGTGTTTTTTTTTTTTTTTTTAACATATGTTTGACTTTATGTAAGTCACATATTGCGTAATAAGCAGCACAGACCTGGAGTCCGTAGTCCAGTCCCAGCTGGCTGATTCAGTGTAGGAAGTGAGTGGCCATCCTTTCCTAGCTTCAGGTGGCATCTGGAGGGTGTTGATACACTTGTTTCACTGCGGGCTTCACAGTTGAGCCTGGTGAGTCCAGTGTTGATGGTCAACTGTAAAATGGTGGGCTTTCCATCTAGAGTTGAAAGCAGCAACAGAAGGGGCATCTTTCCAAGAAGTAACCAGTATGTTCCATAGTCTAGGGCTTCTGTAGCTGAAAGTTCTGCCACCTACTGTTTTCAGACGAATCGCCAGACCTACAGACCTTGTAGTTCATGAGGAGATTGGCGAGGTAAGATGGAGCTAAGCCCCTCAGTGCCTTCTAGGTGATGAGAAGTAGTCTGAAATCACGTCTAAACGAGGCTGGTTGCCAGTGTAGAGCACGGAGTAGGGGTGATGTAATATTTATTGCATTTTGGATCATTCATGCTGTACTGACAGTCTTTAGTAAGAAGTCCACCTAAAGCACGTCTTCGGATTGCAGGAGCAAACCCACACGAGCACATGGAAAAGATGCAATCTCCACAGAGACTGACCCAAACTGGAACCTACATTCAAGCAGCCTTGGCATGTACCCACTGCACCACCATGCCACCTCGTATACACAAAAGCAAAAATTAGAATTAAGTAAAGATATTACAATATTTCCCATAACGTTAGAAAAATATGAGAATGAGAATGCTTAGTGACAGTGTAATTTACCAATGTGCTTGGGAGGAGCAGTCCAACTCTAGTTACTAAAGGTGGCACATTGGTTAGTGTTGTATATTCTTACAGCAGTGGGGTAAAAGCTGTTCCTGTACCTAGTAGTTATACACAAAATGGAAGCACAACTTCCATCACTCAAGAAAATCAAATGGTCTCGGAATTGAAGAGGCATTGCAAGCAACTCCCGATCTCATGGGTTCTGGAAATTAACTTCCTTGGACAGCTTGTTTTGTGACCAGGTTATCTTCTTAGACTGGTCTCTGTCATCCTGACTTGACTGTCTTTCCTATCTCCTGCAACCCATCATAGGAAAGATCAGCTTCCCAGCAATCCAGGCAGCCCCCTCCTTCAGCACCTCCTTCCCTCAGATCTTCAACGGAAGGAAGGACGTCCAGTGTCTCATCCCGTGCGCCATTGACCAGGTCTGAGCTGGTACCAGTGTCTTTGGCACTCTGTGTTTACTTCCAGCTTCACCTCACCATCCCTGTGCTCATGTACACAAATTGGGTTCACGAGTTTTAACAATGCTTGTCATTACCTCAGCAAGGATTTATAGCCGACTCCCAAAGTTGTTGATCCTGCAGCGAGCATTGCCAATCTCATGAGGATTGAGGCCTACCTGTTTCAGCCTGTAACCTGGCCGTTCTGTTCTCGAGGCTTACCACTAGTTACACTCATGTGGTGTTCTCCTTGTGGTAATTTTCAACACATCCTGGAGAGCGTTCTTCATCTGTCCAACAGTCAAAAACCATGGTTTTTCTTCACAAATGAACACAGTGACCTTCGATGTTCTGCCAGGTTTTTTTGCTATTACTAAGATCACCAGTATGTTCATGCATCATAACAATGTACCAGTAGCAGTTGATGTTGATGCACCTAATGTTTCAACTATGTCTCCGATTGAGTTTTTCTGAATTTCAGCCTCATTGTGGCTTGTTTTACTGGTACTGACACTTCTTTAGCCCTCGTGTTGGAAGACAGCAGCAACACACTCCAAATGCAGATGTCAGTGATGTCACACGTAGAATAAGCTCTGGACCATTTTCTTGGTCTTTTGTGCATGAATGAATGATGCTACCGAGCAGCCATGTGTCTAGTTACTATTCATCCTCTTAAATGGGGAGACTATAAAAAGGGCTGTAACCCCTATATTGTTTACCTCATATGGATGTAGATACCCTCAAATTAAAGATTACTGTCTGCACTTTAAACCCAGAGATGTTTTATTTAAAATTTAATGTGCTGTATCACTGTTCAAGTATTCATGACTGCACTGTCACTTAATCAGTCAAACCTCCGATTCTGTATAAAAACCCTGATCCCAGGTAATACCATTCATACTGAATGAGGCAACAAAACAAACACGCTTTACTAATACTCTAGTGCTCAGGATGATTAACATTTAAGTTAAAGGACGTTTTTGCATAGCAGTTTACGTGGTGTACATTCCTGGTAAAGGACTCCCTTTGTTTTTCTTCTCAACTTCACATTATGGATGGTAGGAGCATTTTTGAGATTTTGTACAGCACTACTTACTGTGTAACCGCAATGTCTTACTGCTTCTCTGTATTTTGTGCTCGTGTTGTTACAACACCTCCTCTTGCTGTCGCTCCAGGACCCCTACTTCAGGATGACCCGAGACGTAGCCCCGCGCATCGGCTACCCCAAACCTGCCCTCCTGCACTCCACCTTCTTTCCTGCCCTCCAGGGAGCTCAGAGCAAGATGAGCGCCAGCGATCCCAACTCCTCAATCTTCCTCACTGACACACCCAAGCAAATTAAGAACAAGGTTTCAGTTTTCATTGACTGCAATAACCATCTTTGAGGGTGAATGCTGGAAGTGGTTAGCAAAGGTAATGCTCCACATAGAAAAATTAAGTCCATCTTGTTGAGGGAACCGGTGTTGCTGTTCTGCCCTTGCCAGATCAACAAACACGCGTTCTCTGGGGGAAAAGACACCATCGAGGAGCACAGAAAGTATGGCGGTGACCCTGATGTGGATGTGTCCTTCATGTACCTCACTTTCTTCTTGGAGGATGATGAACAGCTGGATAAAATCCGACAGGTGAGAGCAATTGAAAAATATGAGAAATAACTTTCTGTTCCAGATTTCATCAACTCCGCAACATGGAGATTTTAGTTAAGTCTAATGACTCGAATCCTGCAGAGCTACATTTTTACAGACGTGGGAGCCTAGATTATTATTAGTAAAAACCTGTATGTATTATATGGCACCCGACCAACTGCTGTTTTATAGTGTGCATAGGAGAGATTTTACAACATGGTTTTACTTTTGTGTTTCCGAGAGCAATTTAAAAGTATTATGGAGTTAGTCCTAGTAATTCAAATCCAAAGCTTCCCTGCTCTTTTCTACACCACGCTCTGTACCGCTGCTCTTCTGAAGGATTACACAAGCGGAGTCCTATTGACCGGAGAACTGAAGAAGCGTCTGATCGACACCCTGCAGCCCATGATCTCAGCTCACCAGCAGAGGCGCAAACTGGTTACAGATGAAATGGTCCAGCAGTTCATGACCTCCCGGCCACTGGACTTTAATTACTAATAGGGGACGATTTTGGGCATTTAATAATAATTCCCTGTGAAAAGGAAACCATCACATCACAGGCCACAGCCCTGATCTTTAAATCATTAGGCTCTATATTCTGCAATCCATGTACAATAAATCATCCGCTTAAATGACATCTAATGTTTTAGTCTGTCTCCGCTATCTGCTCCCTTTGTGTCGGACAGCAGTGAAAACTGACTGTCCTTTGTAATTTTATGGAAACCACATAAAAGGAAGCTCTGTCAAAAAATTCAGATGGGAAAAATTATTATTGCTTATATAATGGTTTATCCATGAGGTTTAATTCTGGGGGGGTTAAATATGTAGGTAAGAAAATAAATATATTTACTATATATTCTGATGACACGATAACAAAATTGTATTAATTTTCACTCTGACCTGTAATCTATTTTTTTAATCCTTTGAATGTTAGTATAATTTGAATATTTATTAAATCAAAAATCTTTAACATTGTTTTTGGCTTATAAGGAATTGCCAAGCCACTCCAAGAGTTTTTATTTTCCCAAACACATTACGCACCATAGTCATTCCCAGTACTGATTACTGTAAAGGTGACTTACCTAAGAGGCCAAATAAGATTGTCCTGTAAGTTTCATGCTGTTTGGTTCGCTAATGGCTATTAATATTCTGTGCTTTATTGATAACAGGTTATAATGAGACAGGGTCGCAGTGGTATGGAGCCTATCCTGGCAGTGTAGGGCACAAGTCAACAGAGGATACACCTTGGATGGAATACATGGAATACGACTCCATGGCAGGAAAGCCACATGCAAAACCATGCACATACTCACCTAAAACGCAGGTCTTTGGACTGTCGGGGAAAACCCATGCAAATACAGTGAGAACATGCGAACTCCTCACATACTGACCGGGTCTCAAACCTACATCCCAGTGTGCAGCCCAGGTTATCTGAGCTATCCATGCTGCCCACTGTGCCATATTCATGCAAGTGGTAGAGTATGAAAAAATAAAACTAATACAACCAAAATTCAAAGGATAATTGCAAAGAACTGCCCGAATAAAGAACTCTGGCCATTGTGATCCCCTTTACTGCTTGGGATGCTCCTAGTGTATGTGCACATTTTAGGAGTTCTTTCATTTTCTTCTAAAAACACAGCACAGAGGCCACAGTTATACAAAGAATTCCTCAGGAGATGCCTTGAAAAAAGCCCCGCAGTATGAAGATGCTCCATTCTATAAACAAAAGAAGGGTAGAGTGGAGTAGTGATGAATAACAGTTTAGTTTCCGAGAGTCTAAACAGTTACCATCTGATTAATCCCAGTAAAATATTGAGGGTAATGTCCGGGATTTAACTATCCTTTCTTTAGCATTGCAAAGTCATTTTGGTGAATGTTTCCTCTGTCATTTTACCACGTGGTTCACATGCCGCTGCTGTTACTGTTGGACTTCAGCCACATTAAACACAAGTCATTTGACTGCAGTAACAACAAGTATATGAGGCTGAAATATTATGTAACTAATCTCCTATACTGATCTGCCATAGTCTTGGGTTTTATAGCATACAAAAAATATCATTTTACCCAGAAAAGAATTAGAAATATTATGCCACAATTCATTATGTATCCTGCTGAAACAGTTTTGACCCTTTGCAAATGTTAGTTAATACAGGCAAGTCAATACAGTTACTTTGACTTTGACATTAGAAAAACAGTCATTGCGGAGGAGAATCAGGAAACCCGGCCTCAGGTGATTATTAAAAACCTCTCATCTAACTATGTAAAACATTGATTACACATTATTCAATGTGGGTGAAATACATAGTAGAGCATGGTTCTTATGAGCTGTTATTTAGACAACTATATGTTATTCATTAATTTCTCTGTGTTCTATGTAATCCATCGTCTTTGTGTTATGCATTTCATTTCTGTTACAGGACCGTCCAGGATGGTCTCCTGCAAAAATTTTTATTTTACACAAATTTTTTGATACTCAGCATATATCATTACAGTTTTTAATTTCTTTTTCTTCAAGAAAACCATACCATCCTGAGAGTACTCGACCTAGCTAGATGTCAGAAGCTAAGCGAATTTAGGCCTGGTCAGTACTTGGCTGGGAAAAGTGCTGGGAAGACCAGGTGCTGTAACCTTTCCATATGCAGTGATCAGTGTGAAGTACAGATGCTCCTCGACTAACGATGAAGTTATGCTCCGATAAACCTATCGTAAGTGGAAAAATCGTAAGTCGAAAAAGAATACAGTACCGCGCCTACCGAACATCATAGCCTGGCCTACCTTAAGTGTGCTCAGAACACTTACCATAACCTACAGCTGGGCAAATGTAAGCAGGAGACACAGATGGGCGTGTAGTAGACATGATGGGATGCGAAAACACAAAACGCTTTCAACACAATATCGGTTGTTTACACTCGCTGGCATGATTGCTACAGAGACTGCAAGTATGGTTGAGTGGATGCTGCGGCTTGCTGCCATCACCCAGCATCGGGAGAGAGTATCGTACCACATGTCGCAAAAGCGGGAACACATTGAAATTCAAAATTCGAAGAACGGATTCTAGCGAATGTGTATCACTATCAAAACCATCGTAACTACGAAAAATCGTAAGTCAAACCATCATAAGTAAAGGAGCATCTGTATTTTTATGTAAATGGTGACATCAGACAAAGTGAGTGTATTTCGAGAATCACATCTGAATCTCTGTCTCTGCATCTGTTGGTGAAACACGTTTGTATACACTTGGGAGAAAAGCATCTGCTAAATAAATAAATGTGAAGAACTTTTATTGGCTTCATTATGGCTCACATAACACTGTACGAACGACGGTAAGCAGTACGGTGCACTTGTACTATATCCTATACTGATCTCTATTTTGTCTCCCAAAGGGCCATGAGTGGTTAAGGACCCTACTGTTGTGCACATTACACCGATTTCACTCCACCGTCAACTAGTTGAAATGCTACACATTTACTATGAATTGTACTGCGGTTCGGGGGGGGGGGGGGGTTCAGCCGGTGCCCGCTGTGTGGCGGGTCTGGGGTTTGAGCCCTGCTTGGGTAGCCTTGTGATGGACCAGTGTCCCGTCCTGGGTGTTTCCCCTCCCCCCTTGGTTGTTGACAATGGATCGATGGATATACTACAGTGTAACTCCTTCCCAGGTGAAAAGGATGGACTGTCAGGCAGATGATGCAGGCTGTCTTAACCCCACGGAGCTGTATGAGAAGCTGTCAGCACAACGAGACAAAGTTAGGACAGAAGGAATGTGTGGAAGTTCTGATTACCATCGCTGACTGCTTTTCGTCAAGGATAGGGACCAGAATGCTGCCAGTAACCACACATGTCCATTAACTGCGCAGCTGTGGTTCTTCAACAGGTACCAGTTCAGCAGTTGGGAAAAGCCAATATATTTGTTGTAGTACAGTTACTTGTTGAAACCTAAAATATTTGTGGCTCTCGAGATCACGGCCACATGCCCTCCTTGTCTATCACCCATAGGTGCGGCCACGGTATTTAACGCACTATCAAGCTCAGGCTGCTGCTGTCTTTCCTGCTGCTGCCAAAAAGTCCTGTCTTTCCTGTGTGTTCTTATCTCTTTGTTGCATATCTAAGCACATTGTTTAAAAGGTGTTTTGGCTTAAATAAACGAATACAGTATTTATGTGTTTACACCTTGTTTCTAAGATTACAGAATACTATAATCTGAAATTTAGGTTTTGTAGATTTCATGTTTGGGATTTAAAAAGTGCTTTAATTTGTTAAGGGGAAAGTGCAAGGAGGAAGGATGAAGTGTACAGGTTCTTTTTGAGGGGATAGCTCTCTTTGTAGAGGTGTGCACGTTGTTTTCCTGATAAACCTGTTCTAAAATATTATCCCTCTTCATCCGGTGCCAGCCTTACAATAAACTAACCTCCACCCCGTCAAACCCTGCACTGAAACATATACCGATCAGCCACAACATTAAAACCAATGAGAGGTGAAGTGAATAACACTGATTATCTCGTCACAATGGCATCTGTTAAGGGGTGGGATATATCAGGCAGCAAGTGAACAGTCAGTTCTTGAATTTGATGTGTTGGAAGCAGGAAAAATGGGCAAGAGTAAGGATCTGAGTGACTTTCACAAGGGCCAAATTGTGATGGCTGGGCGACTGGGTCAGAGCGTCTCCAAAACGGCAGGTCTTGTGGGGTGCTCCTGGTATGCGGTGGTCACTACCTACCAAAAGTGGTCCAAGGAAGGACAACCGGTGAACCGGCGACAGGGTCATGAGCGCCCAAGGCTCACTGATGAGTGTGGGGAGCGAAGGCTAGTCCGTCTGGTCCGATCCCACAGAAGAGTTACTGTAGCACAAATTGCTGAAAACCTTAATGCTGGACATGACAGAAAGGTGTCAGAACACACTGTGCATCGCAGCTTGCTGCGTATGAGGCTGCGTATGAGGCTGCGTAGCCGCAGACCGGTCAGAGTGCCCATGCTGACCCCTGTCTACAACCAAAAGCCCCTACAATGGGCACGTGAGCGTCAGAACTGGACCATGGAGCAATGAAAGAAGGTGGCCTGGTCTGATGAATTACATTTTCTTTCAAATCGCGGATGGCCGGGTGTGTGTGTGTGTGTGTGTGTGTGTGTGTGTGTGTGTCGTTTAACTGGGGAAGAGATCGCAGTAGGATGCACTATTTGAAGAAGGCAAGCCGATGGAGGCAGTATGATGCTCTGGCAAGTGTTCTGCCGGGAAACCTTTGGTCCTGGCATTCATGTGGATGTCACGTTGACACGTACATCTAAAGATTGCTGCAGACCACGTACACCCCTTCATGGCAATGGTATTCCCTGATGGCAGTGGCCTCTTTCAATTGACCTACACAATATTTGAGAGGCGGTTTTAATGTTGCGGCTGATCGGTGTATTTCTTTTATGTTTTTAATAAATCACTTCTTATTTTCACCCCATACTACCTCACAGCTGATCACTCCCTAAACCCAACATATCACCACTGCAGTCTCACAACGCCTGGGTGGTGCGAGAGGACATGGGTTCAATCCCCACTAAGTCTGTGTGGAGTTTGCATGTTCTCCCCGTGTCTGCATGGGTTTCCTCTGGGTGCTCTGGTTTCCTCTCACTCCAACGACTGCTGCTGTGGTTCATCCATAGTATGTGAGTGACAGAGTGTGTGTTCCACTGATGTATGGATGAGTGACCCATTGTAAGTAATGTATCTAGCAGTGCAAGTTACCTTGGTGAATAAGGTGTGTGGGCTGATAATACTACAGAGTTCTTGGAAGTTGCTTTGGAGAAAAGCATCTGATAAATGTAATATAAATGGAAGAAACGTATGTATTCATTCAGTAAATTTATGTGTGTTTTTATTACAGTGATATGGTGGCATAATAGGTAAAGCTGGTGCCTCACAGCTGCTGAGCTGCTTGGTGGGCATGAGGTTTGAGTCCAGCTCAGGAGGTGTGGAGTTTACTTATTTCTCCACATCTGCAACCCACGGCCATGTATGGTAGAAGACTGGCAAAAAAAAACATGCAATAGGTCACAAAGTATCTGATTCAAGTGGGTAGCATTATAATGTATGTTTCAGGTCTTTATTTGCAAATAATTAATGGATATTGAGTATTAATTCTTATTGATCATATTCCCGTAGGCAATGCACATGTGTAAGTTGGACTGCCTGCACACAGGCAAATATTACTGGCAAGTTTGATCCCTGATGTGAGCATTAATGAAAATATATTTATAAGAGTGGTTGGTGCCAAAGTGAACATTGGTGAACATGTTCCATAAATGGCATGGTCATGAAAGTGTGTCATCGTTGACCACATATGCTATTAACCGTGTAATCACTGTAAGGTTTCTTGTTTCTGAGTGCAGTCTAGTCATACAGCAGTCTAGTGTGAACAATTCATATTCAGGTTCCCTTTACCCATCGTGCTCTGTACCTCCACTATTCTCCAGGGATTGCACAAGGGGGCCCTCGTGAACAGAAATCTGAAGAAGTGTCTGATTGAGACCCCTGCAGCTTCTGAAAATAAATTAAAAAATTTTCATACAGTAGGTTTATTATTCATCACAGCAGAATTTTCACCTGTTTACATGGTCATTTTATTTTCACAAAAGGTATTTTTATTCACTACAGTTAGTCACTCTGCAAGACACAGGCACCTCCTACTTTGTCTCCCACTGAGAATCTCAATCAATCACAGAATCAATTAAAGTGAGTATAACATCACACATGGAACAGTACATTCAACACTTATTATATTATTAATTCATTTAGCTGACACTTCTATGGTGGCTTACAATGTTAAGCACAGTTGGGTGATTTTAACAGGAACATCTCATGGTAATTACCATGCAGGAGCACAGAGTCAAACCATGGACCTTGAGATAACCAGGGGATTGTCCTAACCCTACCTATTAACTCTATCTCTTACCATTAACAATTAATAATCAGTTATTCCTGTACAGAGAAACATACTTGAGGGTTTTTATTTTAGCACACACAGCATGTGCGAGAAAACCAGAATCATCAATAGTACTGAAAACTACAAAGGTAACTAACCTAAGTCAGTCAATGAGTTTCTTCCCACCGTCATGAGGGTCCTGGAAGCAGCAGGCCCAGCAGACAGACTCAAACCTTTCTTTTCCCCAGCAAATCTCCAGCTCCTCCTGAGGGATCCCAGAAATTCCCATCCAACTCAATGATATAAACCATTCAACATGTCCTGGATTTCTCCCAGTCCTGTCCTGGGGTCTCCTCCCAGTTTGATGTGCATGGTTATGGCTCCAGTGGGAGCCTACCAGGGGGTATTCTTCTGACCTGCGCAAACCACCTCAACTAACTCCACTTGATCTGAAGAAAGAGCAGCTCTGCTCCAACCCTCTCCTGGATTGCTCAGTTCCTCAATCTGTCACATAAAGTAAGCGCTGTGATCCTACAGGGAAACTTCATTTTACCCCCTAGTACCTGTGATCTTGTTCTTTCAGCCATTACCCAAAACTGGAGACCACAGGTGAGGATGCTTTTCCCCTAAGCAACTTACAATGTTAGTCTACCTACAGTTATTTATCCATTTGTACAGCTGGGCTATTTTACAGGAGCAATTCAGGGTAAGTACCTTGCTCAAGGGTACTATAGCTGGAGACTGAACCTGCAACCTTTGGGTCCAAAGGCAATAGCACTAACCACTACACTACCAGCTGTTCCTAACTAGCAGTAAAACAGGAGCTTTGTCTCAGGACTCTGCTCCACTTCTCCACCCCAGATCAATATAGTGCCCACAGCACTGCTGATGCTACAACGGTCTGCATTTTGCTCTCCTGTTCCCCTTTTCCATCACAAGAGCCCCAGATACTCAACCTCTCCGACTAGGAGCAGTTGTTCCCCATCACCTAGAAAGAGCAACCCACTCTTTTCTGGGTGAGAACCATAACCTCAGACGTGAAGGTGCTGATTTTCATTACAGCCGCATCACACTTTGAACACCCTCGTGAGTAAATATGACTAAATATGCAAAATGAGTGCAATAAGAGTCCACACTCCATGACTTCATGGTCAAGTAAATATGCCTACAGATTACATATAATGAAACAATACAGCTATAATCCAGCCAAAATTAAAAAGGCACTACATGCACATTTTGAGAAGGCCATCGCAATCATCTCAGATAAGAGCTGGACCGAGGAGCCTGATCGATGTCTTCCTGAATAACAACTTTACACAACACAGGGCTGAGCTGTGCGTCTTTCAGTGCTGAATAACAAGCTGCTTACATTAAAAAAAATGAATGATATGTTATTCTACCAGTTGTGATGAATCATGGGACTAATAACACTGGAATGATAAACTAGACCAGGCCACCAGTGGAATTCCCACTTAGGCGTTTGGATATCTTAACCTTAATTGCACGGAAGGTGAAGTGACTTTAGGTGTAATTCACATTATTAAATAAGAACCAAGCTGGTTTGTGCAAAGACTTTCACCCCTGATAAATCCAGTGACGCTCCAGGTCAGTGAATCAAGGCCTATGATCACAATGATATCGGATGGAGCCGTGATAAAAAGTGCCTCATGGTGAGCTCCGGAGAAGGCGAACAACCAGCTCGTAGGCGATAAACACGGTCATGTTTACAGGGAAAGCACGCAGGCAGTTGAGGCCCAGGCCCCTGAAGAGCACGGCTATTCCTTCCTGTCGCACGCTCTCAGAGATGCAGTGTACAAAACCCCGGTAGTGCTGACTCCTCACACCATCCACCTGCAGGCGGGCCTTGATCACGTCCATGGGTGTCCCCACTGTCCAGGCACAAACACCGGACATGCCACCAGCCAACATGACCACGAGCCAGTCTGGAAAAAAAGTCATCCCCAAATGGGTCATCCACTTCAAAATGTGCCAGCTTATCAATTCTCACACTCTGGTTCACTTTTTCAAGCATTTAACAGGCCTACCTGGTTGCTTCTGCCCAACCGGCATCAGTTGCTCACAGATAATGTTGTAGGTCAGGAAGTAGGTGGCAAAAGAGGCTCCGTCACGAAGCGCCAGAGCACTGGCACCCTTGTAGAGACCCAGCACACCCTCCTCACGAGCAATAGTGAGCATGCAGTGGATGGGCCCACGGTACTTAGCTGCAGACTGCAAGGGCGAGCCCTTATAAGACTCCGTCTGGCACTGAAGACGTACTTTCACAATGTCAGCCGGGGACATCACTGATACCTTCATGGGGTAAAGGGGAAAGCAAGGTGAACAGTCAAAGATCTGAGAAAAGTTCACTTTCAACCCAGACTTATCTCTGGTTTCCTTAGCTGTGTGCCGTCCTTGAATAATATCCCAAACTATAACATTTTTTTTATGCGTTCGCATTGACAGTAGTCCACATGCTCTTTCTTTTGTGCACTTTAGCTACTGCACCTGGGCCCAATAAGAAGCCATACACCTCCCTAATTCCTCTCAACACCCTGTTCATGCATTGCACAAGCTTCTGGTTCTCGGTTGGATCATACCATATATGGTATTAAAACAACCCTACTGGTTGGAAGAACTGATCCCTACTGTGTTTTTACACTGTTCTCCCAAGAAGGACCTCCAGAGGGAATTTCCTCACATGTATTTCCTCCTTCATCATCTGCGCTCCTCATCACGCTCATTAAATTTCTATTGAACACACCCTTGTCTTAGCTTTACATACTTTGCAAAAACTATTCAGTACTTCTGACAAACAGGACATTAGAATAAAACTAATCAGCAGTAAACTTGATCAGAAATGCAATCTATGCATCAGGTGAACGGATGTACTGCCAGGTGTGTTTTACATTTATTAATTTAGCCGACGCTTTTCTCCAAAGCGACTTACAATGTTAAAGTTATAGTTACAGAAGTCCCCCCTTATCCGCGGGGGATATGTTCCAAGACCCCCAACAGATGCCTGAAACCACGGATAGTACCGAACCCTATATATGCACTATGTTTTTCCCTATACATATATACCTATGGTGGTTTAATTTATAAATTAGGCATAATAAGAGATTAACAACAAGAACTAATAATAAAATAGAAAATTATAACAATATACTGTAATAAAAGTTATGTCTCTCTAAAAATGGGAACGGTGCGAGATTTCATCGCTATTCAGAACGGCATGTAATTTAAAACTTATGAATTGTTTATTTCTGGAATTTTCCATTTAATATTTTTGGATCGCGGTTGACTGAAACCGCGGATAAAGGATAACCACTGTACTACAGTTACAAGCTTACAATTATTTACCCATTTATACAGCTGGGTAATTTTACTGGAGCAATTTCAGGGTAAGTACCTTGCTCAAAGGTACTACAGCCGGGGCAGGATCGAACCTGCAACCTTTCAAAGGCAGCAACTTTAACCACTGTGCTAGCAGCTGTCCCATGTGGTTTTCACTCCTCGTGTAGAGGAATTTTAGAGTGCATAGTTTAATGTACGCTATCACACTGTGTTAGCAATGCTGACCACAACCTGGGCCACTCCTGCAGCCAGTCCGGCCAGGAAGACATCCAGCTTGTGGGGTGCAGTGTCAAGACGGCTGCCCCGTAGCGTACGCAGGCCTTGCAGGCAGTTCCGGTATGTGCCAAAGACCACAGAGGAGCTGATGGACATGGTCGTGACCGGCATGGACATGCCCTTGTAGAATCCACGCACCTGCAGCACAAGGAAACATGGACAGCGTAACCGCGCAACAGCCTTCCAGCTACTGTCCACACGCTTATTGCACACGTGCTACTCACCCCTTCGTTTTTACACGTCCTGTAGATACAGTGGCACACGCCGGTGAATTCTCTCTCGGTCTGTATCCTCACCTGGAAAACAGGACAATGTCGCATTGTTACAGGCCTGCGGCTGGCTCCTTGGGTGGGAGATTGAATCCAGTGTACACACTCACCTTTACTGTGTCTAAGGGGTATCCTACAGCCACCCCGAGGGCCCCTGCAAAGAGCAGTTAACAGCTTTGAAAAGAGAAGAAAAGCACCCCAAATAAACACCGATCGGCCACAACATTAAAACCACTGACAGGTGAAGGCTTTGGCCAATGTTCTGCTGGGAACATGTGGATGTTACCTTGATGTGTATCACCTACCTAATAGACTGTTGCAGACCACGTACCCCTTCATAGTACCTACCCCTTCATGGTAATGGTATTCCCTGATGGCAGTGGCCCTGCCACACTACAAAAATTGTTGAGGAATGGTTTGAGGAACATGACAAAGAGTTCAAGGTGTTGACTTGGCCTCCAAATTCCCCAGATCTCAATCCAATCGAACATCTGCGGGATGCGCTGGAAAAAGAAGTCCGATCCATGGACGCCCCACCTCGCAACTTACAGGATCTGCTGCTAACATTTTGGTGCCAGATACCACAGGACACGTTTAGAGACTTTGTGGAGTTCATGCCTTGACGGGTCAGAGCTGTTTTGGCAGCATGAGGGAGACCTACACAATATCAGGCAGGTGGTTTTAATGTTGTGGTTGATCGTGTGTTTCTTTCAAATGTGACTTGCTGTTTATTATGTTTTAATAAACATGGTGTGTCTACGAAGTCCTTGTTTGAATTGTTAATAGCTTCTAGATACAATTTAAACAGTGTAAAATGCAGCAGAGAGAGAGTTTATTCAGATTTTAGCAAATTTAACTGTAGGGATGTTAACTGTCAACTTATACAGCATCGTTCTAGATAGAGAGTGTAGTACAATTTTGAAGTTCCTCAAACAAGCTCTGTAGTGCAGTTTAAGTTTCAGTGCGTTCTGATCACGTTTGTTCTCCCAAAGAACCAAAGGCTTTGTCGAATAAACTTCAGTTTTAACACATTGCCGCAGGAAAAAATCTAACAGGGACAAATCAGCGAGGCCCGATTGTTTTCTTCCGACAACCGACGCAGGCTTGGGAAATAAAGAAAAACGTGGGAAAATGAAAGAAGGCCATTTGAACAAACAAATCTTTAACAATTTTACTTTAATCTTGAAGAAATCCCTCTCTGTTGCATTTCACACATTGTTCATGGACACCCTACACATGCCAAACCAAAGTACCGATTCTGCCAGAGGGAATTTTTATATTTTCAAAAAAGACTTAACTAATTTTTATATTAACTCAAGGCCTGTCAGTGCCTTTTTCAAAGGAGTCTTACATTTATTCATTTAGCAAACACTTTTTTCCAAACTGACATACAACGTTAAGGTACTTAGAATGATTTACCCATTGATACAGCTGGGTAATTTTACTGGAGCTATGTAGGGTGAGTGACTTGCTCAAGGGCACTGCAGCAGGAGGTAACACTGGAACCTGTGACCTTTGGGTCCAGCAGCTCTAACCATTATGTTTTACAGACCTGGATTAAAAATAGTGTCCCACTCTGAGGTGCAACTAATATCCTCGGTACAGCTGATCTTTAGCCACTTTTTAGACACATCTGCATACTCTTTATGGTGAAAAACAAACGAATGAACGAACAAACAAATGAAAATACATAACTTATAAGTAATACACGTGTTTCACTGCAGGACAAGGCCTCCAGTAAATACTCAGAATACCTCCCTGCATTTATGCACGTACTGCATATCCATATTTCAAAAGAATGAGCGACTTCCAAGGAACTATATGTAGTGTCATCAGCCCACACACCTTGTTCACCGTGGTGACTTACACTGCTGGATACGCTACTTACACTGGGTCACTCATCCATACATCAGTGGAACACACACTCTCTCTCTCTGTCACTCACACACTATGGGGGAACCTGAACAGCATGTCTTTGGACTGTGGGAGGAAACCAGAACACCCGGAGGATAAATACAAACTCCACACAGACTGAGTGGGGATCGAACCCATGTCCTCTTGCACCAGTCAGTCACTGTGCCACCATGCCTCCCATTTCACCAAAATGACTTTGCAATGCTGAAGGAAGGACAGTTAACTCCGGGACATTATCCTCTTTATTTTACTGGGATTAATCAGATGCTAACTCTTTACGGTCTTAGAAACTAAACTTTGTTATTCATCACTACTCCACTCTACCCTTCTCTTGCATATAGGATGGAGCATCTTCATACTGCGGGGTTTTTGGCATCTCCTGAGGAGCTCTCGCATCACCTAAGCGGTTTGAGAGAGCAGCACTACTCGCTGCTCCACCGCGCCAGCCGTTTGTGAAGAAGAAGAAGAAGAAGGCTGTACACGGAATGTGCCTTTTTGTGGGCATTTTTTCGAAACGCTCTTTCTCGGCGCGCGCTTTAAACGTTCCTTCTGGAAATTTCGAGTCAGAGCGGAATGTTCGTGTGCGCGCGAACGCGACAATTCTGCGCTGACGCGCGTTTACGGCGCGAGGTCCAGGCTTTAGTGAGGCGGCAGGTGTCTTATAATGGAGGAGCTGAACGCTTCGCTACGTTTCAGCTGCCTCCTCGTGACTTTTCCCGCTGTTCGCCAAAGGGCTGCTGTCATGTTCGTGTGTTTCCTGCCACGCGGAGCCGCGCGTGGACAAAGCTCCCTTTTCACACACCGTCCGTGCGACGGATCAAATGAAAGAGGCGGCGGACGTTGCATCAGCCACTCGCAGGGAGGGAGGGAGGGAGGGAGCGCTTGCTCCGCTCCGGCCCTTACTATACTATACTGTACTGTACCTCCAACAGAGCCGGCTAGGAAATCTGCGAAATGCATCTCTCTTCTTCTCCAGACAGACTGAGCCGCGCGGAAAATCCACGAGTAGAAAATCCGAGAATTTGGCACTTCGCTGAATCAGAGGAGGGTCAAGCTGTCCCCGTCACCTTACTGACATTTTTCTACGCCTTTATGTAATTTTAAAGGTGGACCCCGTGTAAGCGTGTGACGGGAAGGTAACGCTGGAAATGACAGTGCGGTAGAGTACACAGTGCCGCACAGCTGACAGGAGTGTTCAGTCCGATCGATCGGAGCCGAGTCGCGGCGACTTTAGCGCTTCTTCTCTCTCTCTTCTGCGTCTGACCTGTCGCTGCTTTTACTCTTAGCCACACAAAACAGCGGTGAAATACATGTGATGCTGAAACAAATGTAACGAATTAGAGTCCTTTCGCCGATGAGCCGCGCCGTTGACGCGTTTCGGCATCGTCGACCACGTGACCCGTTTGAAACGGAACGCGCAGAACGACCGATTTCTACCGTCTGCCGCCATCTTTCTTTAAAACGATCGGTTTTTAATCGCGTGCCTTGACAAAGGTGTCTAAATGTGAGACGGGAGACATTTGAGGGGCGGGACGCTGCGGTGGCGGCGAGCGGTTACTGGGCCGATTCGTTAGCGCGCAAATTCAGGTGTCGGAGCGGGGCAGCGGTCGTTGTTATGGTGACCGGGCTCGAGGCGTCGCGTGTGAAAGTCCTAATGAGTGACATACTGAACACAGACACGTTTTCTGAACAATTAAAAAAATATATAATGTACTGTGCAAAAGTCTTAGGCACTTAGATGTTTCAGAAAAATATTTCTTTTAGAGGGTTATTTAATGTCTTCTGTATTAGTGTCAACTGGAAATACCATATTTTCGATTTCCAAGCATTCCTTTTGCAAAAAATTACAAGGGTTTTGTATGTCGTTAAAGAAAGTACACACACGCTGTCTGAGAACGCCTGTCCTGAGCGGGTTTGCGGCTACCCGGAGCCTAACCCAGCAATACATGGTGCAAGGCTGGAGGGAGAGGAGTCACACCCAGGATGGGATGCTAGTCCATCACAAGGCACCCCAAGCAGGACTCGACCCCCAAACCTGCCAGAAAGTAGACCCTGGCCATGCCCGCCGCGACCCTGCTTGGGACAAGCGATTGTTGACGATGGATGGTTCCTAAGCTTTGTAGGAAGTTTATTAATTAGAAAGAGCATTATTTTTGGAAGCATTCTAACTTGACAGCTTTTTTTCCCCAACCAAGTGCCTAAAACTTTTGCACAGTATTGTATATATAAATGTAAATGTATATTCTTGAAAAAGTGGTATTAAACTGACTGTCTTATACTTAGGTTCAGGTGGGTATGTGTGTCTAAGTGTAACCATACTACGCCCTGATTGAGCACAATTCACAGCATTTATGGCAGGTAGCCTACAGAATATACTGTATTGACAGCTGAACGTACATCACTGGCAAAGGCTCCCAGACCGACGCTGAAGTTGATGGGAAACAGGGTTATTACTCTTATTATAATGATATCATGAGCCTCAGGCTGTTTATTTTGTTGTTTCTCTTTGGCTGTATGAATGTTGTATGCTGTTGCAGCCTAGGCAAGTATCTCTTTGGGATTAAAAGTTTTAATTCATTTGTTCATTTCATTTTATTTTACTAGCTAGCCAGCCCTTTTGTAGAAATTAACTTACAATGTATTTGACCAGGTTTCACATACATAGTATCCTCAGCCCTCAGTAAAGGATTCTGTCATTAAAAATGAAATCTTGCAGTTAATTTTTCACTATGGCCTGTTGCAAGTAGAGTTGCTACAATATTCTCCCAGAAACTGATGGGTTTAGCGTAAAGTTCAAGGGTACAAATAGCAGACCTGCTGTCTGTGCTTAAAGCAGCATATTATTAACCACTATGCTATCACACTGCTGCACACCCCCACACCCATTAATGCGACATTTACACGTTGCTTGTTGTGTAAGATGAGAACAAAATAACCCATCAAACAGCAGAGAAGAGCCTCCGTCAGCTCAGCACTTCAGGCTGCTCAGAATTTCACCAGATTCCTGCACAATAGTTGTACACTCTTGCTTTATTTATGTCTGCATTGTGCTGCCTCCACACTATATTGCTAAGTGGTATACAGACTAAAATTTTAATCGGTCCGTAATATTGTGTACTGTATGTATTTCTAATTCCTATATATCATATGTCTGACTGACTACTTGTAGAAAATTAATGTAGCATCTGATTGGCTCTTTATAAAAAGTGTAAATGTCAGAAAATGCAATCATTCAGTAACTAATCTGGTTTGGGTAGCGTAGAAAACTTTAGTCTTGTCATTTTTTATTGATGTTCTCACTGTTTATTTTTTTGTTAATTTAACAGGAAAACAGAACTGGGTCACAGGAGCATAGAGACAGAATCAGTATATCAAGAAAATACACACAGATACGAGTAATACAGCACTTTGCAGAAGAGCAACTGAATAAACTCACTACTGCACCTGTTCTAAGTTAAGGTCACAATGGTCCAGAGTCTATCTCAGAAGCTGGGGGACAAGGCTAAGCAAGTTAAACCCCAAACTGAACACATTTCTTTAACCCTGGTCCAAAGCAGGGTTAAAGAAATGCATTCAAATGGAAATGCAAATATGTAAGAATTGGGTTCTATACCTTCATGAAAAACAAAATTTCGGTTGTAGTTTAACAGGTATACATGGGGGTGAATCAAATATTTTATTGGTGATCTTTTCAGTTATTGAATGAACACTTCCAGTAAGCTTGTATCCTAGCACATTCTCAAGTAAACATATCAAGGTCCCAGGAGTGGCCTTATATTTACAACATAGTTGAAATGTCCACTGAAGTATCCCATGAAGGCATACTGAGTTAAGCTTAATTGTAAGAATGAATTTAAAATGCTGTTCCTGAATACTAAGGCAAAATCAAACAGGGAAGATTCTGACATGTATAGAAAGTCACTCAGCATCACTGAAAGATGAGTCAAACTCATGTTCTGTTTTTGCGTCATAAGAGCAAGATCCTATGTTGCTGAAATAGTACATAAAGCAGAGGTCATAACCCTGAAACTTCCCAAAGAGATTGGCTGCTTTTCCATTGTTACCTCTGTAATCTTCCCTTTTCTGGGCTACAGTGAAATGTCTCAGAAATAAATACCTATGAGAATCATTATTTGATAGGCCAAAATTAGGTGTGGTGACCCAGCATGTTTGGCCAGTGCCCGCTATGTGGCGGGTTTGGGGTTTGAGTCCTGCTTGGGGTGCATTGCGATAGACTAGCATCCCATCCAGGGTGTATCCCCTCCTCCTTCAGCCTTGCACCCTGTGTCTCTGGGATAGGCTCTGGCTCGTCGTAACCCTGCTCGGAACGAGCAGTTGTTGGCATTGGTTGGGTATGCCAAAATTATCCCTGAGATGATCAAAACTGTGGCTGATTGAGGGTAGAATAAGGTTAAGAGTAATAGGAAACCATGATGATAGTGTTGTTGACATCCTCAAATATCTTCTCGTGTTGCCCCACCATGAGTCTCACTAGTCATGGAACTAGTCATGGAACCAGCTGATCATGTGCTTCATTTGAGCAGCCCAAAATTAAAATCTCAGCTTTTTTATTAAGAAAAAATTCAACCCATCTATCTGACTTGGTTGAGCAAGCCCAGAAAGTTTAAGGAAAACAGCACCCAAGGTATATTCGCCCTACTACCATATGTTCATGCAAAATAATGAAACTGGTATGGGGACCCTAGTGTTTACTTGGCTGGGATAGCACCTCCTTGGACTCATTCACCAGTGCTCTTACAGCACTATGACATCCTTGGCCAGCAGCACCCCTGGGTTATTCCAAGTGTGGCTCCTTCCACACTATCATGTATCAGTTCGTCATTCCACTGCAACAGCTACACATTTCCTAGACAGCAAATCTCAGACTATGAATGGTCACTTTTTCAGACAAGCAACCTGAGTGTAAAGTTTAAATATGTATCTTTCAGAATTATTCTGTATGCTTATGGAAACTACCCAACACACTGCTTTTTAACTCTTGATTTAGTGACTACTTAAAGTTAAAATTAATTAACTAGAACTGAATTAATAAAATCAGCAAATATATATATGGAACTGAATAGAACGGATACTTAAGAAACAATTAAAAAGCATACGACTCATAAACCCATGAGAAATGACACATCGGCGCTAACCGTAGCCACCAGCTGCTTAGCGCTTATCTACGTCTTGACGCTCGTTTTCTCCGTGGCTACGTCACCGCTTACGTGTACAAAGGAACCAATGAACACAGGGGGCGGACTGTGTTTGAGGGCGTCGTCGTCCTTCTTGCGTCCCGATTGGCTCCGTTCTTCGACCAAAAAAGGACATTAAACCCCTCCTTTCCAATTTAGACCAGCAGCGGACCGAAATAGAAAGTGCTAGAAGGGCTCGAGAGCGAACGGTTGTCGTGGTTGCTCACGGAAACGGTTCAGAAATCTAATAAGCAAAGTTCAGCAGTCTCAGTACTTTTCGAGAGACGTCACCACCAAACCGACACAAATTTGTAGGCTGAAACGCGGAAAAAATAAGACGTTTTCGTAATTATCCAGAGCACACAGAGCAGGATAAATCGATCCGGCTCGAGCCCAGACCAGACGAGCTAGCTGAGGAGGGTGACTGAAGAGGAGCACATCGCTACACCGGGAGTGTTCTGCGGCTTAGGAACTTGGGGGAAAGCGCTTTGTTTCCTAGATAAGTTGTTACAGGGGGATGGCATTAGACTTCGTTGCAGGGTGCATAGGAGGTAAGTTCCAGTGCAGTACGGAGAGCGCACTTTAAAACGGAGGTGTGGGCACTGACTAGTAGTAGTGGCGCGAGCGGCGGACGCGCGCCACTCTCCGTCTGGACAGCCGTGCGCGCGCGCGCGACGTGGACAGTCGTGGCGGTAAACAGCTTTGTGAAATAAGCAGATGAAGCGGTGAGCCGGCGCTCCACCTGTTGTCGCTGCCATGATCATTTCCACTGCTGTGTACTGTCTCGGCCGTCGTGTTGGGGGGGTAATGTAATTTTAAACACCAAATAGCATGCTGATCTGATGCGATTTTTCACGTTATACATAAAGAGCGATTATTTAAGTAACAGTATTTCGGCCAGACCCTGCGGCGCAGTTATTAAGGGCATCCCATGCCATGGGTTTCGATCGCAAACTGCCCTGAATTATACATGTCCTGTGCGCTTTGATGCGGAACTGGAGAAAGGGCCGCAGCGACCAGATCCACCAGGTCCAGCCCGGCGTTATACATGTTGAATGAAGAAGGTGCTCCTTTGCACTCTGTGCTCCACACAGGACAGGAGGGGTCTTACTGGGAGACACAGTCACTGTAGGGGCTGGAGCTGCTGCTGCCGCCCTCGCAGCTGCTTTTGGATCTGAGGGTCACGGGTTCAGAGCCCACCTCCTGCTGTAGTTCCTTTGGTGGAGGAACTCGCAGTAAAATGACCCAGATGTGTAAGAGGGTGACCACTGTACACATAGCTTGACACGGCAAAGCTGCGCACCCTCTCTTCTTTTGGAGAGAAGTGTCAGCTGGATTAATAAATATAAAATGAGGTGCAAAGGCATCCTTAATGTCCTCTGCACTTGATGGGGTATCAGTTCCCGGCTGTTGTACCTGAGGACTCGGCGTGGCAGCGACTGACCGTGCGCGCACCTTTCCGAATGGAAAGATGTGCACCTTCACCGTGTGGGCTCCAGCGACTTCCTGTGGTTGTGTACGGTTGTACCGTATGTGCATTTGTAATTGGCTGTTCTTTGTAGAGTTGTGCCACATGCTGTGTGTGTGCGCTGTGGTTCTGTACTCCTCTTTACCGCGTTGCACTCTGGTGTCACAATGACTGCCTGCATCTGCTCCATAATTTGAAGAAAATGAAAATCTTTGTCATTGACTTTGTGATGTGACTGTAATTTAAAAATTCTTATTCTTCTTCTCTGGCTTCCTAGTTATGGTTTAGAAGTTGGGTAAGTGTCAAGTATGCATTGATAGCAAAGTGCTGCAAAGGCAAGGAATGCTCACACCCCCCTTAGAGGCCAATCGTGAGTGGCTGAGCATGGTAGCCCCTCCCACTCACAAGGTTGGCACCCAGTGCTACAGCATCACTGGAGCAGTGCGAGACACACTTGATCAGTTTGCACACAGCCTTGTGTAGTTGAATGGTGACATGACCCATGTAACGTGCTCATTTTTCATGAGCAAAGTGAGAGCGTTGCTTTTGGGGGGGGTGATACTACTTATCATAAGTGTGCTTTCTTCTCACAGTGTAATGTTCTATTAATGAGCACAACATTATGGTCACATGGTGATCTTGTAGGTCATAATGGTGGGGGTTTGGCCACATGCTCAGAGGTTTAGTGTCTGCCGGGCAGTTCTTCTGTAGGGTAACTGGTTGTGTTGAACAGGGGAGCAGAGGAACTTGGAGCATCATTCGAGAACTGTAATTTTGGATATTCTAGTGGGAATTTTTTTAGGGGAAAACCGGTTTTTCCACCTTTTTGCTGGAGGGATGTTGATCCGAAGACCCTTCTGATGTCCTTTCTGGTGTGGAAAAACACTGGGGCTGTGACAACAGGGAGCCCTGCGTAATTGTCGCCAATGATGGCGTAGAGCATGATGGGTGGAGTAGGTTAGTTTCATGCCAGGGGAGCAGAAGAGCACTGTTTCATGGGCACTGTTCAACCAGGTCTTGTAGTAAATGGCAAAGCTGTTTATTTGGCCCCTCTGTCTTCGGTGGCATTTCAAGGACACTGTGTGCTGGTTTGGCAGACTTGTGGTGTGTGGCCTATTTTGCAGAACAGCTTCACTTTGCGAGGGGCTGGATAAGCAAGACAACCCCCCAACCCCCCCCCCCCCCCCAAGCTTTGGGACCAGGATACGTGTGGTAGACTTGGGTCAAATCTGTCACACTGTTTCTTTGCATTAATAGCAGTACAACTGCGCACACGACTGGTAAAGGGCTTGCTGAGCTTTTCCAGGAGTGGTCAGTTTTCATTTTGCTGCCTTTTTTCCCCAGCTTGGTTGAGAACTGATGCAAACAGCACACAGATTGTATGTTGCACAACTGAAGCATAAATTGACTCAACTGAAATCCTTGCTTGACATGTACACTGCACTTGGTTAGTGATGGTATTGCCAGACTGTGCTCACTGCCATTACTTGCCTTGTATGAACTTTTTCAGTCCCTCCCCTCTTGTCAAAATCAGACTTGGGTATCATGTGTTTATGAGGAGGGGCAGCACTAACTCTGATTTCCTTGGCCACTAAGTGATGTATGTGTTCTTGTTTTGCTTCAGGTGCTGCCGGGGTCCTGGTCGGACACCCCTTTGACACTGTGAAGGTGGGTTTCTCCCTCTGGTGTCTGTGTTCACTTGAAGCTTTGTTGCATGAACGGCAGAGTTTGAACCTTGATGGGTTTTCGTTGCCACGGTTTTGTAGCCTCAGAAAAGAAAGCAGGTGAACCAGCCGGTGGGATGTTGTGCTCATGCTTCTGTGAACCCCTGTCACAAATACCACATTGGCTATAAATGGAGAAACAATACTAAGGATGTGAGGATTTCTTTTTGCTTTCTGCTTGTAATTTTCCCAACGGCAGTTGGCACTGCTTTCTCCCCACTGTCGGTCTCTTTCCTGTGGCCCAGTGAGAGATCTGAGCCCTCAGAGCTGCGGTGGCCACAAGCATGTGTGTTCACTGACATCTCACTCGCCAACAGGAAGGAAACCGACCGAGGTGAAGGCGTTCAAAGCTTGTACTATATCTCTGTGTAAAGTGGCCCCCCGCATGCTCAGGTGTGCTGCAAAGTGTGTCCCCTGAGGCTGCGGCCGGATGTCCGTGTGTAACGTGACGTGCGTCAGAACGCATGGAAAGCCGCGCTGGCACCTGAACCTGAGCTGCATGCCAGTTCACTCTAACTTGGCCAGCAGCTGATGGGGAGGGCAGTGTATGGGGGGGGGGAATCATGGTTGTCCCAAGCTAAGGGTTTGAGCCTAAATAATGCACACCCCCCACCCACAGCCCAGCCTTGCCCACACCTCCCACATTGACGAGAATAACTCGCCCGCTAACATTAAGCCACAATATTGTGTACAGAAGATCTGTCTCTCTATCTACTCTTCTGAAAAATGCGTTTCTCGTACCCTGCTTTCTTTATTTCTCTTAACGTTTAAGGGCTCTGTATTTTTGAATGCTATGTTTCATTAACTCCAGGATCCCCCCGTATACAAGATGCCACACCTGACTTGCCGGTAAAATTGAACTTTGAATGAGTGGGTTTTTTTTTTTCCTTTTCTTTTACTAAATTGTAAAGAGTATACACACACAACTTGATTTTCTGATGGAGAATAGGGAATTCAGCTAAATGACTCAGTTCACACAAATTATTAAATGCACAGTTTAAGCAGTAGAGAAAATTAAGATGGGCTCAGGCGCTCCAGCAGTTGCTATGATGTGCACGAAGCCTTATGTGATAGTTCCAGATGACAAGGTGTCAGATGGTTGTAGCAGATGACTGTTGTAGGTGATCGTGACTGGACATGGACTGTGCACTAGATGGAGCTGCTGAGAAGTGTATTTAGTGACAGCGCGGCCCCGGTGTCTACCTGGACACTGACATCATGACAGTGGTCACCTTCTCATAATGCAGCTCAGCAGTTGACTGTCTCAGCCCTTCTTGTCCATATTTTGTGCTGAAATACCCATCAGATTGTATTAAAATGTACTGGAGAGGCCTTCTGCTAAATGGATGGGTTTTCTTTCAAATGTTGACCGTAAAGTGTTCATTCCTCTGCATTTTTAGACGAGTGAGTGGCACTTGCAGCTCTCTAGCCTTCATGGGGAGCGGGGGAGGGCTTACTGTATGTTTGTTTCTTGACTTGCTCATGCAATGTCAGGTCTTTTTTTCTTTTTTAATAAAAAATCTCCATTTGCCTTGTTGCCTTTAACTAACCTTATCTCTGGGCCAGGGGCTGTCTTTAACAGCAAAAGTGTTATTTGTTGTAGATGAGGGTGAGGCATACACTACCTCTGCACGGAAGTGTAACCTTGTAAGTACAGTCAAGGTCAATCCTTCTGTTTCTCTCAGTCTTTGTTTTTGTGACCAGAAAAAGGAGAAATCTGAAAAAAAAAAAAAATAGTCACCTTTTGATTGCTCAGTTAACATAACCATGTTTTTTCTTTCCAAAAGTAACACACAAGATTCCATCTTCACCCACTTCATTGTAAAACAGAATTGGATTAAAATGTCTTGTCTGTTTTTCCCTGCAGTGTGTCATGTTGGTTAGAATAGAGGTCTCCTTGTTGTCATGTGTTGAATGTAGAGGTGCTTCTCATGCTCCTGGCTCTCAGGCTAACATGAACACTTACCTTCCAGGTCAGACTTCAGGTTCAAAATGTGGACAAGCCTCTGTATCGGGGGACTTTGCACTGCTTCCAGTCCATTGTGCGGCAGGAATCTGTAAGTACAAGCATGAACGTCTCCACTGGCTGCACTCCTAGAACCCCGCAGGTCCCTGGAGACCCCAACCACAGCTTGCAGCCCGGGTCACTGGAGTCGTCCAAGACCAGTTGAGATGGGTGCCGATGGGAAATTTCTCCTTGTTGATTGGGGGTCTATAACTCCCAGACCAGGTTGGCACATGTGTTCACCTGCAGCGCTGGGTGTAAAACTAGCATATGTTCCACTAGATAAGTAAAGCTATGGAAATGCAGAGGCTTGATGCCGCATCAGTGAAGAATGCAGTGATTGCATGTCTTAAGACTTCCACTGATGTGCGAAAGCAGTGTTCTGGTTTTTGCTCCACCGACCTGCTGTAAAATAAACCTTTTATTCATAAGTTCTGTTTGTATGAGATGTGAAGGTATCAGTGCTGAATCTAATTGTGGAAGAATACAAAGGTATAAATAGTGCACACTGTAAAAATGATCAACATGTAGCTGTTGAATGTGTGCTATTATCTAAATCAATATTACCCCATTTAACATGTGGTCACCAGGGGGCCCAGGAACAGAGTTTTCCATCTGGTTCTGAATTCTCCACAAAGAAAGTATAATTAGGCCAGCACTATGCTGCAATTGTATTTATCACAAGTGAAATTCAAGATGAAGGTAAACCACTGATCTGTTTTGGCCAGAGGTCTTCCTCAGTGTGCTTCTCCAACAGGAGGCATCGTAAATCACTAGCTCAAACATGGTATTTTCAGTAGGAGAGGATGAGGAGTTTCACTTTTTATAGCTTATTGCACTGACACTCTATTGCAGTTTACTCTCGTGTGTGTGTGTGTGTGTGTGTGTGTGTGTGTACACACACACACACTGCCTGGCCAAAAAAAAGTCACCACCTGGATTTAACTAAGCAAATAGGTAAGAGCCTTCCATTGGATAATTACTGCAGTGATTAATGTTTCAGCTGGCAGCAGGTTATTTAACCCTAACTGATGCAGTGAGTAGCTTCTAATTTCTTAAACAACCATGTCGGAAGACACATCCTGGGGTCGTGGAAAACAAGGGTCAAATTATTGGCCTGCATCAGGCAAAGAAAACAATTAAGGAGATTGCTGAAACTATTAAAATTGGGTTAAGAACTGTCCAACGCATTATTAAAACCTGGAAGGACAGTGGTGAACCATCATCGTGGAGGAAGAAATGTGGTTGGGGGAAAAAATCTTGAATGATCGTGAGTGGAGGTCACTTAAACGTTTGAAATCAAATTGTTAAAAAAAAAAAAAAAAACAGTAGAACTCACGGCTATGGTTAATAGTAAAAGAGCATTTCCACATGCACAATGCGAAAAGAACTCAAGGCAGTGGGACTAAACAGCTGTGTAGCCTTAAGAAAACCACACATAAGTGAGGCTAATGGGGGGGGGGGCTTCAATTTGCTAGGGAGCATAAAGATTGGACTCTGGAGCAATGGAAAAAGGTCATGTGGTCTGAGTCTGGATTTACTCTGTTCCAGAGGGATGGGCGCATTAGGGTAAGAAGAGAGGTGGATGAAGTGATGCACCCATCATGCCTAGTGCCTACTGTACAAGCCTGGGGGGGCAGCGTTATGATTGGGGGTTGCTTCAGTTGGTCAGGTCTAGTAGGGTCAGCAATGTTATGTGCCCAAAAAAATATCAGCTGACTCCTTGAATATACTGAATGACCAGGTTTTTCCATCAGTGGATTTTATTCTTCCTTGGTGGTATGGGCATATTCCAAGATGACAATGCCAGGATTCATCAGGCTCAAATTGTGAAAGAGTGGTTCAGGGAGCATGAGATGACATTTTCACACATGGATTGGCCACCACAGAGTCCAGACCTTAACCCCATTGAGAATCTTTGGAATGTGCTGGAAAAGACTTTACCCAGTGGTCCAATTCTCCCATCATCAATACAAGACCAGGGCAAGAAATTAATGCAACTCTGGATGGAAATAAATGTTGTGACATTGCATAAGTTTATCAAAATGATGCCACAGCGAATGCGTGCTGTAATCAAAGCAAAAGGTAGTCCAACAAAATAATAGAATGAGACTTCTTTTATGCCCAGGCAGTGTGTGTGTGTGTGTGCGCGCGCGCGCCACTGTGCACAATATAGTGTCTCCATTCCACCGGAAACAGGCATCTTTCCACCCAGAGGAAATCCACATGACCATGGGGCGATGAGGCCAATTCCACTCAGGCTGAGCTCGAGTTTTAAGCTCAGGGCTCCTGTAGAGGCACCTTGTGTTAATGACCCTGTTTATCGTTAGCTTCGATACAGAAAGTGCTGAGCTTTAGATGAGATGTTCATAAACATTAATTTCCAGTGTGGTTGACCTGATATCTGCAACCTGAATTACTTGCCTTAAAGCACAAGTTGTGTCGGTGTCCTCCGAACATCCCCAAACTTGCTTTGCTCTTGTCTCCGTTGCAGGCGTTTGGTCTGTATAAAGGAATCGGCTCCCCCATGATGGGCCTGACCTTCATAAACGCCATTGTGTTCGGCGTCCAGGGCAACACAATGCGGCTGTTGGGCCGGGACACGCCTCTCAACCAGTTCCTGGCTGGCGCAGCAGCCGGCGCAATCCAGTGTGTCATTTGCTGTCCCATGGAGCTGGCTAAGACACGTATGCAGATGCAGGGCACGGGTGAGAAGAAGTCTAAGAAGAAGCTCTACAAGAACTCCTTGGACTGCTTGGTGCGAATCTACAGGAAAGAGGGCGTGTGGGGCATCAACCGCGGCATGGTGTCTACCTTTATTCGCGAGACTCCTGGCTTCGGCGTCTACTTCCTGGCTTATGATGTGCTGACGCGATCCTTGGGCTGCGAGCCCGAAGACCCCTATATGATCCCGAAGCTCCTCTTTGCCGGTGGCATGTCTGGTATTGCTTCGTGGATCTCCACCTATCCGGTGGACGTGATCAAGTCCCGGCTGCAGGCTGATGGGGTCGGTGGCGTCAACCAGTACAACGGCATCGCAGACTGCATGCGCCAGAGCTGGCAGAAGGAGGGTTGGCGGGTGTTCACACGGGGCCTTACCTCCACTCTGCTGCGGGCTTTCCCTGTCAACGCCACCACTTTTGCCACCGTCACCCTGTTCCTCATGTACATGCGGGGGGATGAGGGTGGCCTGAAGGACTGTGAGCCAGCCCCTCACGCCCTCGCGCAGCAGGCCCAGCCATCTAGCTTGTGACTGCTCCCCAGGGTGATGGAACAGCATATGGCTTTTAGCATAAGCCATTTTTTATGCTGCATGTATATGCAGCATGCAACTGTAAATGACATCTTTGTTTCCGTTTCTGTATTTTTTTTTTTTCTGTACAAAGCAACCTCTTTTAATGAGCTGTTTTTAGATTTGGCCCCTTCAAGGCCGTCGACATGCGATGCTGCTCTGCTGATGCTCGGTGAGTGTGGTACGGTGTGGGAGTTCCCAACTACAGGCCAGGCCTTTGATTGGCCTCTCTATTGCATGTAGTCAAGTGTCTGTTCTGGGCAGCCTAGTTGTCAAGAGAATTCCCGTTGATGGAACCTGACTTATGCTGGGCTGAGCAGGTGATACCAGAAGCATATGCCTGTGTGTGCTCACACTTGTTACTGGAGGTTGAGCATTGGGTTCTTCTACAAAGGTAAAGTATGTACTTGTACCTGCTCCTTTCTTGACATAACTTTTGGTATATACATCATGTGATCCTGTACCATTGACCTTCTCTGCAATGAAGACACAATGGTACTGGAACTGTGCAAAAATTCAATGGTCAAGTATAATTGTGGGGCCTTGCTGCACAGTTTATGGGCACAATGAGCCAGAATGAAGTTCAGGAATTCCACAGGTGGTGGACGAGTTGTTTGGAAGAGAAGATTGCAAGAACAGCCCTGTCACTTTGGTGATAGTCTGTTAAAATAAGTTGTAAATAAAATATTGTGTGTTTTTTAATGGATATCACTTGAATGTGAACATGACATGGACTTTTTTTTTTTTTTTTTTTTAAATCTCCATGACCAGTTTTGTTACAGCACAGCTGGATGGGTCATGGCTGAGCTGCTGCAGTGTGGAAAGCAGCACAGTTCTGCACTGCACATCCATGTGGTGAGAGCCCCATATCGACAGTAGTGCGTGTGTGTCCTTTTAAAAACTTTATTCCTGGCCCTTTTATTTTAGTTGTGTACTTTGTGCTGGAGAGGATCCTTAATGACATCCTGCTGACTCATTTTTTAAAAGTTATACTGTAAAATGAAAGGAAAACAAAAGCAGTTTAAGTCCCAAATCCTTCCACTTGACCTTGCATCTGTGCTCACCTGCAGAAGAAGTGACTTGTGAATAGAACCTGTGAGTCAATGTGTAGCAGTTTCTTTGCCAGGTGTAGTTATTGTGCACGCAGGTGACTGCTTCCTCAGCGGTGAGCACAGAGTCTTCATGAAGGTCATGTGTGCTTTGAGGGAATAGTGCAATACTTACAGGGGTTAGTCTGTTCTAACAGCGTGATGGAAAAGGGAAAACTACACTTGTAGAATGTATATTTTTAATACAGCAGTTCCACTTGCAATGTTCTGAGCCAGCACTAGTTGCCTGTTACAGATGGGTAATAGCGATTGTGGGAAAACATGTTATTTGATCCTAAACTGCATGTTAGAAACAAAGGGTGAATGAAATGGGGCAGTTGTGTATAAATAAATGTAAAAAGGTGGGAATCTCTGAGGGTAGCTTGCCTCCAACTGTCATGCCTGCTGACCACTTCAGCTTATGTGTAAAAGATGAATAAACTGCTCCTGTGACTGATTTAATTTAATCACATTCTTCAGACCATGGACAATTACTAATGATTTTTTTTCTCCCTTCTAGAAATACTACTTCTGGGTAATGAGTAATATTTAGTAGGTGGTCTAGCCAGCCCAGGTGTGAGATATAGGAAATATTAAATTCAGTTCTTGTAATAAACATATTTAGAATAGTGACAAGCCTGGGGGGAGGAGGGGGGAAGCAGAGGGTTCATTTTCACTTACATGAAGGGTGTTTGTTGCACTGAAATGGAAAGGCTGGAGTTAAATGCCAAGTAAGATGGGGGGGGCTTTTGCTCAGGCATCACATTTCTTCCCTGTTCAAATATCACTGGAATCTTCAGATTTTCCACAAGGGAGCACCACTGAGCTTGAATAGAATTTTATCCTGTTAAACTGCTCCATTTTGCTTTAGGTAAAAGTCAGAAAAACTAAAACCTCCACCCCCAGCATACAGAATTTGAAAAGCTATAACTGTGTGCTTGAATGCAAATAACTGAGAAACTAGATATGCCTCATCCTACTTCTCTTGTTAGTGAAATGCCTTATCTATAGTAAATCATGTACCAGAGGTAAGAGCAACAACTTACTTCCAACAATGCTAGCAGCTACTGTGTTTTTACCTTGCATATAATTTCCTTCTGCAGGACGTTCAATTCCTGAAATTCCTTTAGCAGCATCACATTTTTCCCCATATGCTACTTTGTGGGAGGGACTCATCTGTAAACAGTGAAATTGTCAGCATAGTACCGTTTTCCACAAATTCAGGCCCGCAGACATTTCCACAGAATTAGTTTACATTTGAGTTTCAGATAAAGGATCCTCTAACATGCCCCCCCCCCGAGCAGGGAAACTTACCCAAGATGTCACTGTAAAGTTCTAAAGTTCTAGGAAAAGACGTAACACTGCACTGTAAACAAAGCAAAACTAGGCCAATCTGTAAGCAGCCAGTATTACAAAATACTTTATTCTGTAACAGCTGAGGTAGTATTACAGATTTGTTAAAACTGAAATGTCACAAATTTAACAAAATATGTAAGAAATATTGGAGAAGTGTTTTTTACTGTCTATATACAAAAAAATTTGTTCAAAGTAATGCAGTTAAGTGAATTGATTTATATTAAATTTACCTACAATCCTTCACTCTGCCTTAGACCAACACAAAGAACAGAATGTGAAAAGCAGTTCAATGGACAGCAGTTGCCTTTTCAAGTCTGAGGCCTTAGTCACAAAGATTTGGGGCAGAGGCTGAAAGTCAGGGACTGTGCTTCCTGCAGGCAGCAGCATCAGGCAGCATGTTGACGTCGCAGGGGTAGTGCAGGCAGCGGAAGATTTCCTCGGCTCTGCGGCGGCTCACGCAGGCTCCGCTCATGAGGGCCTCCAATGAGCTTAGGGGGGTAGGCAAGGGGGGAGACTAACTGAATTAATGAGGGTTCATACACCAGTTTTTCTACAATATACCACAGCTTAACATAAACACACCATGTGTTGGGGGGGGTTTGGGTTCTAAATCTGAGTAGAATGATAAATGTACTCCAAAAGCATTGTTAAATGCCACACTCTAGAAGTGAAATCCACCATGGAAGCGATTCCACCAGAATCATGAAACAACAGCAAGGACCAGGATAAACCAGAAGACAAGCAGTGGATGTGGAGGAGGAGAAATGGTGTACCTGTCCACCAAGTGGCCCAAAGAGCGGAACCCGTGGCACATGTTGAGGGCAGTGACGTAGCTGACGCAGGGCAGCGTGAGGTAAAAGTGCAGGGATTGCTGCTGGTACCCTGTGACCTCGGTGGGCACAGAAACAGCCTGGCCTTTACGCTGCTCCAAATGGGCAAGTTCGGCCAGCAGGGCAGCAGTCTCCTCAGGTCCGTCACTGAACAGCAGTCGGACTCCTGCCTGAAGCAGCAGGGCCAGCGTGCTGTCATAGTAACGAGACTGCTGGAAAGGCCGTGATGCATCTCCTGTGGGTCAACAGCAACATGTAAATGGTGAACTTTGTCATAAGCAGCCAAAGCCAGAGAGGCACTTGTACCTCAACTTCTGAACTGAACTGGGACCAGAACTTGGTCTGTAGCTTAAAACTGTTCATAAGTCCACTATGCTTCTGAACATCAGGCAGCTCAGAAGAAAGAAACAGGAGGGTGAGATGTGGTGTAATGAAAGGGTTGCATGGAGAGAGAACGTATTAAAAAGTTTCAATTTAAATTTCAGCAACGCGTCTCATAAAACTTACCAAAAGTGGCCATGAGGAAACTACTGTCCCATTATACACGTCACACTGACTGAAATCACTTTGTGAACAGCCTGCTCCCCCCCCACTTCTTTTTACCCCTCCTTCCTTCCCCTGCCTCAACTTTAGTTTGTATTTTGTCTGAGCAGGTTTTCCACCCTACTAGTGGAAAGTAGAAATGCAGGCTATTTTTACTCTGCAACTGAGAAATTATAGAAAACTTCTTTAAAATAAACAAACTTGGAAATATGCATATATTCAAAAAAAAGTCAGATGTTCACAACTCGAGGTACAAGTGCACCACAATTTGGGTAAGAAGATTTTCAACTTTATACAGGGAATTTAATTTCATTTGTCTATTTCAGTGTAAAAGTCATATTTTTGGATTTACAAAGATCAAATTTGGATTTTGATAGCTGAGCGGGTCAGGCAGAGCTACCATGTGGTCATCTTCTCAAGTATAGTTTGACTTGCTCCATTAAGCTCTCAACCTTCAATAGCCCTTGTTTGCTAGTTTCATTTGTTATAATCTCAGTGATCACAAACCTGTTTGGATTGTCCAAACCATGTCCACTTATTCAGAGTGCAAATTCATTTGCATTGTTTTCATTGATTTCTATTGTCTTTACTGTTTTTTTTTTTTTGTTGCACTAAGAGGTTGAATTACTACAAAAGCACTGAAAATATCTATGCATGTCTTGAGAATGTTAAGTGACTTACATAATACCTACAAATGAGGTGAACAAGGGGAGGTTGACAGCCATACAGTATTAAGAGTAATTAATGAAGGAAAACTTTAAATTTCCATATTCATCCTCATCTTCAAGAGCACAAAACCAACTCTAGTGATTCACTTCGACCCACTGCAGCAAACACCACATGACGACTCACAGAGGGACAGGTAGGGATGGTACATTGTGACCGAGTGGCCCAGCTCACCTGGTTTAATGCGGTCCTTCTCAATGATGAGGCAGACCCGGTCAAAAAGGCCTTGAAGGCCTTGCACCCGGTCTGCGAGGCGCTTGCGGTTTAAGCTGCTGGCTACCTCCGACTGTGGCTGCCGTTCCACCGCCATGCGGTTGCTCACAATGAAGTGGCAGCTGTTCAGGGAGCAAACCTGCACTCTCATACCGTGCCGCAGGCGCAGCAAGGACACCAGCTCAGGCCCACCTGCAACACAGCGACTGTCCACCAGCACTGACACAGGTAGAGGCTGTCCAGAGACTGTACCCCCTACAGGCCTCTGTATCTGTGCGCTTTGGTTTAAAAAGCTGTTGGAACAACGGGCCTGAAAGAACATACAGAGGCAACAAAAAAGTCAAACAACTAGAAGCACAGCAAAAAACTGGACATGACCCCCCCCCCCCCCCACACACACACACACACACACACACACACACACTACACTCAATACCCCATAAAGACAAAGCAAAAATAAGATTTCAGAAATTTTAGCAAATTTATTAAAAATAAACTGAAATATCACATTGACAAAAAAGTGTTCAGAGTCTTTGCTATGACACATTTAACTTAGGTGCATCCCATTATTATCGGTCACCTTCGAGGTGTTTCTACACCTTGTTTGGAGTCCACCTGTAGTAGAGTCAATTAATTGGACATGATTTGGAAAGGCACACTCCTCTCTATAAGGTCCCACAGTTGACAATGTGCATCAGAGCAAAAGCCAAGCCATGAGGTCAATGGAATTGTCTCCAGAGCTTCTGAGAGAATTGTACTGAGGCACAGATCTGAGGAAGGCTACCAAAAAAAAAAAAAAAAAAATCTACAGCACTGAAGGTTCCCAAGAGCACAGCGACTTCCATAATTTTTAAATGTTTCAAACTGTAGCCTTAACATAAGTCACTTTGGAGAAAAGCATCAGCTAAATGAATACATGAATAAATGTAATGTAAATGGAAGAAGTTTGGAACAATAATGACTCTTCCGAGATCTCCAGAGATCCTGTGTGGAGATAGGAGAAACTTCCAGAAGGACAACGATCACTGGAACACTCCACAGATCTCAGCTTCATAGCAGAGTGGCCAGACAGAAGCCTCTGCTCAGTAAGAGACACATAAAAGCCTGCTTGGAGTTTGCAAAAAGGCACCGAAAGGATTCTCAGATGGCGAGAAACTAGATTCTCTGGTCTGATGAAATCAAGAATAATGTTTTGTCTCAATTCTATCATTATGTCTGGAGGAAACCAGGAACCACTCATCTGCACAATACCATCCCAACTGTGAAGCATGGTGGTGGGAGCATCATGCTGTGGGGTTATTTTTCAGCAGCTGGGACTGGGAGACAAGTCAGGATTGAAGGAAAGCTGAATGGAGCAAAGTACAGAGATACCCTTAATGAAAAACTGCTCCAGAGCACTCTGAACAAAAACTTGATCCTAAGCACAAAGCAAAGACAACATAAAAGTGGCTTAGGGACAACTCTGAATGGCCTTGAGTGGTCCAGCCAGAGCCTAGACTTGAACCCAATTGAAAATCTTTGGGGCTCAAAATAGCTGTCCACTGATGGATTCCATCCAACCTGACAGGTTGAGAGGATCTGCAGAGAAGAATGGCAGAGAATCCTCAAATCTAGGTGTGCAAAGCTTTTCACGTTATACCCAGGAAGACACGAGGCTGTAATTGCAGCCAAAGGTGCTTCAACAAAGTACTGAGTAAAGGGTCTGAATACTTATGTCAATGTGATATTTCAGTTTTTTACATTTAATAAATTTGCAAAAATTTCTACAATCCTGTTTTGGCTTTGTCATTATAGGGTATGTGGGAAGTATAGATTGATGAAAAAATAAATCTCAATGATTTTAGCATAAGGCTGCAACATAAATGCGGGGAAAAATGGTGAAGGGGTTTGAATACTTCCTGAATGCACTGAATCTAGGACAGTACATAGGTGGCATAGTGGTTAGAGCTACCAACTTGCACTCAAAAGACCCTGGTTTGAATCAAACTTACTGCTGTAGTATCCTTGTAGTACTTATACGTTTTACAGCAGGATAATTTTTACTGGAGTAATTAAGGATAAGTCATAAGTTGCTTTAAAGAATAGCATCATCATCTAAATGGGTGAATGTAAAAAAATGCAATTAACAGTAGGGATTTCATGTACACAGTAACCTATAGCTCATATCCAGCTTTAACCTGATGCCTCTCTATTGTTCACTAGCTAAAAAGAAAGAACAGGGGCTGTGGGCTTACTTGTGCTTCTAGCTGTGGTTCCGCACGCCGGGTCGGGCTGGGGGTCGAAGGGAGGAAGTCCAGGACTTCAGACACAGAGGAATGAATATGGAGCCTCTGATGGCACCTCTCTAAAAGGGAAGGGCCTTCCAGCTCCTTGAGCCTTGCTGCTACTTTTCCCAGACCAGAAGGGGGCACCATTTGAGGAGTTTGAAACGGCTGCTCCTCTGGCTTGTCCAGTGGCCTGCAGGGGGCAGGAGAACCTTCACCAATCACCCTCCTCCTCTTGCCTTCGTCTTCTTCCTCACTGGAATCATCAATGCGGATGATGCGGGAGCGTTTGGGTTTTGAAGAGCTTTTGGGGTGGGCCTCCTTATGTCCCTCTGCTGCTCGCGCTTGTCTGAGTTGAGCCCAGCGGCGAGTGGGGTAAACTCTGCGGTCCCCGATGAAGGACTCCTCTGGGAGCAGCTCAATTTCCCTAATCTCCTCCTCTTCCTCCTCCTCTCCCCTTTCCAGGTCTTCCACATCACTGACCTGCACCACAAAGCTGTCCTCCTTGTACGTCTCATCTTGCTCTGGCACCTGGAGGTTTGAAAGCAACGGTCGTATTACTTATCCCTCCAAACCATGTCATCATCGTCATCATCATCATCCCTACATCTAAACCAGGTACAGAGTTCCCTCAGCTCAACTTCACTTACCTACATTTCTACACTAACTTCATCGTAACACAGTATACCTCAACTCCAGCATGATCAAGTTCTCTTATTCATTGTCAAGTTGTACATGCAGTTTCCTTCAGAATCACTGAAGTTCATCCATCTATCCAACCACATATTAATCTATCACCATCCCTACAGAGGGCAACCAGCTGAAGAATGAACTGATAATGGCTTGTCACCTGAGAGAAGATATCCAAGTTATGGGTGGGCTTGTACAGCATCTTGTACTTGTTCAAGAGGGCCGGGCTCTTCACAGAATTCAGGTAAATCCCATGCATCTCCGAGTCTGGGGCAGAAAAACACACCACAAGGACATGCTGAGCTCATCTTTGGCAAGGAGAAGGCGATGTGGAGAATCTCACTTGCATTTTGAGGGTTAGGCATCCTTGGTTACGCCAGCCGTAGTCACTAACCGTCAACTTTGTTCAGTGATGAGATTCACTGCATGTTAGCTGTTTGAGTCATACAGAATCATATCTGGAACCAATAATCACACTGGTTCTAGACTGCCCTGCCTCCAGGACCTGTACTCCTTCGGAGTCAGGAGACGGGCAGGGAAAATCGTGACAGACGCTTCTCACCCGGGCCACAGTTTTCATGAACTTCTCCCATCCGGCAGGCGCTACAGATCACTGTGCGCCCAAACAACTTCTTTCCTCATGCTGCTATGTCCATGAACAGCTCATTGTTGTTAGATTGTGCAGTACTTTCTCCTCCTTACTTATTCCCTCCCTCCTTTATTCGATCCCTCATTATTCATTGCACCCCTCATTATTTACTCTTATTCTCCAGTATGCATGTTTACGTGTGTGTGTGTGTATGTATGTTGTGGTTTTTTTTTTTTTGTCTACTCCACACTATGAGCCACTGGGGACTGAAGCCATATTCCTTGTATCTATGTGCAAATAAACCAGATTCTGATTCCAGCATTGCCCTTTGCCCTTTATTTCACCTTCTGCTGTGCTCCATCATCTAACTCTGGCTGTGTGTTTTGCTCATCCTCACTGGTACGTTGCCCTTCAGACCAGTGCACCACGTCCCATTACTGCAGGACAACTTTCTGCAAGACCCCCCATGTATCCTTCTGATTACAGGCAATATGTCAAGCGACTTCATGCGGAACTTGTGAACCTGTCATTTCCTGTAACGGCAGTAATGGGCATTTTAAAAAAAAAAAAAAAAAAAAAAAAAAGGGGGAGAAACTGCTCAACAGCTACTCAGCCTGCAGAAACATATATTACATTTCTAAGGACTCAAAAAGACCCTAATTCAAATTACACCTCATGCTGTAGTATGCTTGAGCAAGGTACCTTACCTTTCACAGGGCAGTTACTACATGATACAAAAGTACAGCCTCAAAAATTACCAGAGAATGGAATCATCATTATTCATTCACCAAGCACCTCCGTGACCCAGTCTCAACAAGAACTGTACGTGATGAGCTTCACAAAGCTCAAACTTATTTGCAGGGCTGCCACTTGGAAACTCCTTGTATCCAAGGTCACTGCACAAAGATGTATAACCTGGTGTAAGGGGCACACAATCTACACCCTTCAGCAATGGAAAAAAGTACAGTAATATGGTCTGGTGACATCTTTCACTCCATTTCCTACATTTTTGAGAGATTTAGGCATGGAGGAAGCCAAAGGATGCTTTCAACCGACAGTGTCTGTTGGCACCTGTTAAACATAGCATTGGACCCACAATGGTACAGATGACAATCTTTCAGATATCATAAGGTCTGACCACTTGACTGCATAGATATATAAAGGTCAAGGAATATGAGGCCATTTTACAGAACCAGGTGCACCCTAGGGTACAAACACTGTTTTCTTGTGATGCTCCAGAGTGATAATGCCTTCAAACACAATGTTTGTCTCTTGAAATAAAATTCAAGAGTGGTTTCATGAACACCAGGATGAAATCAAATGCCTGCTGTGGCCTCTCCAATCACCAGATCTACACATTACTGAACCTTTCTGGGATGTTCTGGAGCTCAGGGTAGAATGAAAAATAGATTCCCACTTCCTTCATCCCTCAAAGAAATAGAGGCTTTTCTTCTTGAAGAATGATAGAAGACCCTACTACACACTGCTCAGGACTTGTGACAGCATTCCAAGAAGGACCAAAACTGTTCTGAAGGCAATGGGTGTCTTTACTTCTTACTCGGTTCTTGATAATAATATTGGATGGAATAGTGGTACAGTGAGCAGTGCTACTGTTTCCGAAGCAGCCTGGATGGTGCGAGAAGATGTGGATTCGATCCCCATTAAGTCTGCGTGGTTGGACATTGCATGTTCTCATCGGGTCTGCTTGGCTTTACTCTGGGCACTCCAGTTTCCTCCCACAGACTAAAGACAGGCTGTTCAGATGGACTGATGACTCTAAAAATCACCACCCATAGTGTATGTGAGAGAAGGGGTGTTTCACTGGTAGATGGATGAGTGACCCACTGTAAGTAGTGTATCTAGCAGTGTAAGTCACCTTGGTGAATAAGGTGTGTGGGCTGATAACACTACATAGAGTTTGTTGGAAGTCGTTTTGGAGAAAAGCATCTGGTAAACAAATAAATGCAAATATTGTTATTTCTGCTATTTTGCCCACCCCCCATACTGGCAATCTTAATTTTTAACTGTACAGAACTCAGTGTGAGCAACGTGTGTTCATGCAAATGGTGAATTAGAAACTGGTTTAGTTGACTTCTTGTCCCCTGTTCTTTCCAATAATATGTGTGTATTTTAAATATTAAGCGGAGGAGGGGAAAAAAATTCCCTAATTTGGGATCATAACAAATACATGCACTTTTTTCCGAAAGAAATTTGAGCCTTACTATTAAAATGTAGTGAACTATGTTTTTTCAATTCACCACTCTGTAACGGAGGACAACAAAGACCAGACAGATCATCGCATGGCGCAATGGACAGGGCTGCATTCATTATAGTGACATTAAATTTTAATAGTGAAAGCAGGTTTAAGTTTGATTGGTTAACCAAACCTCTAAAAAGACTGGTTTTCCAAATTTCAATTCATCATGAAAAACAGAATTAAGACAGGTAAAATTAAAATCCGTCCTTTGGACTTGCTTTACAGAGGTTAACAGATATAGCGAGGTGGTCAGAGCTCACATAACAAATGGTGGTGCTACATGAAAGCTGGACCTGTAAGCCTGTGTGTTAGCACACAATGGACATAAACGTTATGGAGGTGGTGTCTCTGAGGGAGACGTACCGTTCAGGCCTTGGGAGAGGTGGCTGGTGTCAACCACGAACCCATCTAGAGATCCCGCCAACTCATCGCCTTCTCCCTCATCTGGGGAGATGGACCCATCCTGTTCAGAGAGCTCTGCCTCGTCGTCCAGGAACTGGCGCCCTGGTGATGCAGCCACCTGCAGGGAACGGGAAACACAATGATGGACGAAGAAGGGTGGCAACCAATGTTTGAAGCTCTCTGAAGAGCTTCACTATCCTTATGAAAGTGAGACTGTTTCAGCGTTGGTCAGCAATGTTACCTTATCCCTGCTCTGCCGCATGGCAGGATTTTGGCGGCTGGGGGCTTTAGGGCGCCTGATGGAGGTGTCACGGAAGTCCTCATCTGACACAGTCTCCCCCTCACTCTCTTCTGACTAAAACACAGGTTGGCCTTTCCTCATGACAACACTGAGCACGCAGAACCGTGACTATACCGCAAGCACTAAGCACGTTCAATAAGGATTTGATCACAAAGTACTTGCTGAATAAAATCCTACAGACAACTGAAGACAGTTAAGTCTTGTTCTCAGTCTCTTAAATTTCAGAACCTGAGGACCACTAGACATCAGTACTTGTGAGGTTGAATAACGTAAACCTTACCGTATGCAACGTAGCTGCATGATGTCGGATCACACGTGGAGGGGGCTGCATGCCACTGCAGGTTTTAGCCTACATGACAAATCACAAGAACAAGATTAATTAAATATATGGATCTACGTATTTAAAGAATATCACTAGTTAACAGTTACCTAATATAAGTTGTTTTATACACCATGTGGACACGATCTAGGATATTTCCACAATTTCTAGGGTGTTTTGGTTGGCAGCAAGGAAGGGTCTATTGGCCTGTCACCTGTACCACATCATTTCACCTATACCACACTTTCCAAAATCATGTTGTGTAAATGTTCCTTTAACATCTGTAATAAGCAGACACACAAAGTGTTTACACTGCTTCAGTCACTTGAACATATTCTGCAAGGCAGTCCAAAAGAAAGAAAATGAATGCCAAAAAAAAATTTAAAAAGCACGCTATCAAAATATCTGTTGCCATGACAACGCCACATCCAGCCATGGAAAACAGCAGACCGTTGAAAGGGTGGTCACATCCCGCTTTATTTGCCGGGCTGCTTCAAGTAACCCAGTTTCTTTTCTTTAGAACACCACCTTATGCTTGCAAACACACGCAGAACCAGGAACATTACAATGACACACAAGTTAGTAAAGGTACCTGTACTTCTTACAGAGTTTTTAAACAACTTACAATGAAGTGCTTGGGCACAGAAGACAACAGAAATTTACTCTCACTAAACGCTGCCAACATATTTGTAAGGGTCTTTACTTCTGTTAGAGAGAGAGCGCAGTCTGTGTTCACCACATGCAGATCACAAGTTCTTAGTATTGTTATGTATTATGAAGGCTGGGTTAAACAAGGAAAGGCAAATGGAAAGGGACTCAAACTCGGAACAGTGACTAGCCTCAGGGGATGCCAGTGGGTTGACTCTCCGTCGCCTCCGTGGCTGAACCAGCACCTCTTCATCACTGTCATTCTTGCAGGGTTCTGTTTAAATAAAAATAAATATATAAAAAAAAAAAAAAAAAACCATATGATGTGAGGAGCACGGTGGCACAGTGAGTTTGGCCAGGGTCCTGCTCTCTGGTAGGTCTGGGGTTCTAGTCCTGCTTGGGGTACCTTGTGATGGACTGGCATCCCACCCCGAGTGTGTCCCCTCCCCTCCAGCCTTATGCCCTGTGTTGCTGGGACCCTGCTTGGGACATGTGGCTTCAGCCTGTGTGTGTGTGTGTGTGTGTGTGTGTGTGTGTGTGTGAGTGAGAGAGCGAGACATATGTTGTGAAGAAATGTTAACATTTGATTCTCTGGTGCCTTCAAAGCACAGATGAGTTAACTTGTACTGCTAGTCTGAGGTGAGCCTCTAATAAACAAAGGTTCTCAGTTCTGGCTCTGTTGTGGTGGAACCACCTCCCCCTCAGAACTGCTGAATATCTGTCCACATTTAAAAAGGGTCTGAAAACTCACCTCTTCCAAATTCACTTCAACCATAATCTCTTAAGTTCATGTTAAGGTTGTAAATGTTCAATGCTGCATAACTTCAAGATCATGCCCAGATAAACCTTTACACAGCTATTCCTATACTGTATGTAAATGTTTATATGCATCCCCCCCCCAAAAAGAAAAAAAAATTTTTTACAAGGGTGATCAGGAATTGTGGATATTCGGATAAAGTTTTAAGCAGCTACTCGTGTGAACATTGGTTCATATAGTAGAAAGAAACTAACTGCACTTAAGAATCACACATCCACAACTATGCCTCTCTCCTAATGTAATGTACACGTTGTATTTTCTATGAGATGTACGTCGCTTTGGAGAAAAACATCTGCTAAATGAAGAAATGTAAATGTAAAAACCAGCACATTCTGAGTTGCAGTTGGAAAAAGTCCTACAAGCCAAGAGGGTCACGGGGCTGGAATTGTGTTTGCCGGACTGTGAAAATGACATCTTTTAGCGATTAAGCTGTAGCTATCCACATGGCCCTTTGCGGCACTTTTGAAAAGAACACAAAAGTCTCAGAAGAAGTAAGTCAAGGAGGTGCATGATAAAGAGCACATCTGTCTTCACTGTTGGATATCTAGTGATGGGGTAATCAGTAGAAAAACTGTAACCATGATGCTGGTGTAAATCACTTATACCTACTATACCTGATGAGTCTATAGCCCAGCAAGAACACTGTTGTGTAACAGTTATGTAAAATCACAACATCGATCACCACGATCACCTTTGTTACTATGTGTCTCACCTCCACACTATTTACTCATGTGATGTACACTAGAAAATTGCATGTCTGTATCGAAAGCCCTGATATTTCAGCATACCTGTAGGTGAAGTAGCTTGCTTCTCCCTGCTGAAAGGCCCCCCACACTGCAGCAGAGACCTTCTAAAGGAACTTAAGCCCTCCTTCAGGGCAATAATGTGCCTCCCACTTCCAGATAATTCTTTCTTGCCCTCATGGCTGTCAGTCCTTCTGGGGGATCTGAACAAGGGGGAAGAAGTGGAGAAAGGTCCAGAGCTCACATCCTGGCACCGCCTTTCTAAAGGGGAGACTGGAAGGGCCCCTAATGAAACCCAAGGCTGTCCTTTGACCTGGTGGTTGGCTGGAGTGCTGTTGGATAAATTCTGTGGAAATGGTAAAGGTCTGTCACTTGTCAAGGGAACAGTGTTGCTGGTATTCTCTTGGATGACTGAGTCAGGGAGCTGCTCTTTTCCATCGCCATTATCCAGGTCCTCTTCATCAGGCTCATCAATTGAGTAACCCAAGTCAAAGTTTACAGAGAAAAGCTGCTGAGAACAGTCAAAGTCTTCACGTTCTGGAGAGGCACTGTGATGTGTGCAGGACAGATCCCTCAAATATTTGTTTTCCCTTCCTTTTTTTCCTATCGCAGTAGCATCTTTAACCTGCTGCACTAGGCTGCCAGGCTCCTCCATGGAGACCCCAGGACTCTGTTTCTTTGTATCCTCAATGACATGAGAAGGATCAAACATGCTGGCCTGGATGAACATCTCATCGTCGTCTCCAAATAAGTCTATACTCTCATCTAGTTTGGAGTTCTCCTGTTCAGCTGGAGATGCTTGGACAGAGAAGTGATTTTCTTTTGGGCTACAGTGAAGTACAGTAGTTTTAACACGAACGGGCTCCTCACAGTCATAATCAAAGATGTCCTCCCAGATGGTGCTTTCAGGCAAACAGCCAGTGTCCTCTACAGGTACATCACCAGGATGAGCTTCCTGGCACAGAGGATGTTCACTACCAATATCAGAATCCTGGGAAGGCTCTTTTGTATGCTTGTCAGGCAAAGCCAAATCACTTGATACCTCATGCCCAAATTCAGCCTCAGGGAAGAAGTTCTCTTGGAGTTGATTACCACACTCCTGTGTTTTGGATAAGGATTTTAGCAGCTTAGCACCTAGGCAGTCTCTGCTCTCATACACTGAGCCCTCAAAGTCCTGAGGTGGTGATCTTGACAGAAGCTCCATGACATTGTCCAAAACAGCCCTGACAGTCTGTGAGGTTCCCTTGGGGGTCAGTGCTTTTCGCATGGCACCCCAGTCTGGCAAATAAAACAAGACTTCAATTTCGGAGGGAGAGTTGTCCTGAAGATCGCCACAACCACCACCAGACTTTAGTCTGGGTGATGGATGCAAGTTACTCGACTCGTCATCAGATAAACTCTTCTCCAGCATTAAAGACTTCGCTTTCCCATCCTCATTGGTGATTATAGCACATTCAGGATTCAAACCAGCATCCATAGCTGGGCTCTCAAAAACACAGGGTAGGTCCTCATCCTTGGATTCATGATTGTCTCCCCTATCATTTTCTGAAGGGGCTTTCTCCTTTATTATGGTACATGGTGACTCTAAATTCTCACTCATTATCTTATGCTCACAGGCACCTCCACCCTGTAGAACAAAGTCACCATCTTCCTCTTCTGCACAGAAAGCGAAGCTGGAGAAGGACTTCTGCCTGTTGGTGTCATGCACCATTCGAGCCCTGGTGACTTTGTACTTGTCTTCCCTGTCTGTCTTGGTGAGCTTGTCCAGCCCATTGACGTCAACAACATCTTCTCTACGGAGATAGGGCCTGAGCCTCGAGTCATAGCTGCTGCTTCCCTGCCAGGTGAACAACAAGGAGACTGATCAGTTTTGCTGTTAAACAGGGAAAATGCATACCAAGTCAAAAGATGTGCCATAAAACAAAGACTGAGGAATATAAAAAAAAAAAAAAAAAAAAAAAAAAAAAAAAAAAAAAAAAAAAAAAAAGACTGTTTAGATGTCTTGACAAATTGCACGTATCACAACACAGTGTGACTCTGCTGTGATTACAATAAAGCTGCTACACCATTATATGTAGCACAAATCCGGTGATGGCGCGCAACCCTAGCAACCTCACATGGCAGTCAGTCTTAGGACTTACTGACTGCAAAACATATACTGAACTATTAAATGACAAATGGGAAAACTAAAAACTTACCTTTTTTTAACCACATTTTCTGAAAGAATTAATGTTTTCTTTTATCTTATTTAATAGAATAAGTTGAAAATGCAGACTTCATTAACCACGATGAGATGCAAGAAGAGCAGAATGTTTATAGCCTGAATATATACAAGTTGATAGGAGCTTCATGTGGATGTGGGGAAGCAGCATCACAATGCAGGTGGAAGAGAACACCATGGTGTCCAACAGAAGCAGCAGCAATGGCCTTCAAAACCAGGTTCACTCAGGAGCCTGCAGTCCATCAGGACACCACCAAATCATGTCCTGTGGGCACACACTTGTAAGTGGTTCAGGTAGATGTGGATGGTCCAGTGGGGTGAACCTCTTTAGACCACCAGTCGAGGAAAAAGGAAAATAATAGGGACTGCAGCACACATCACCAGAAGAAGCTGCAGGAACTCACCCAGGAAAGGATGGGTAACTTTTAGGAGGAGTGTGCGAAGGCATGAGTGAGCACAGCTCAAGTGATCATAATGCAATGTCAACTCATCGTATTACGGCAACACTTCGACAAGGCCAGTTCTATGGACTACACGCAAACTGACTGCATAAATATCACGATTAACTCAAGTGCTACCTCCATTAGTTATGCCCGTCTGACTATTACTGAAATTTTATTATGTCCAGTCTGTTGACACAGTCACATTACAAAATGACACAATGCACATGTACAATAAATGAACACATGTACACAGTGTCATTAAAAATGCAGCATTAAGAAAATTCAAATATAAGCTCTAATCCACAAAGGCTCATCATTTAATAACAGAATTTAGTGTTATTCTCAGATAGGCCATGTCATTTTTTTTCTCAAGTATTCAAATTACATTTAGATTAGTGATGCAGTATTTTTATTAATTGCTACTGATATTTTAAAGGGTAGCTATACATGAGATTCTATGGGAAGTGCAGAAGCGAAAGGGTCCATCATCACGAGAGCAAGCGGTAAGGAGGAGGACAGGGAAAAAGAGGCCGAGACAGATAAAGGGAACACAGAAAGGTTGAACTTTGATTACGTTGCAAAATTTCAGTTCAAAAGCCATTTAGACATTAACATGCACTTAAGAAATCTTAGCAGAAATGGGTGTGAAAGAGGTGAGTTTTAAGATCCTTCTTGAATGTAGAGAGATATTCAGCATTTCTGGGGGAGGGGTCATTCCACCACATTGTAGCCCAAACCGAAAACCTTTGTATTCTTGATTTTGGATGTTCTGTGCGTGGGACCACCAAACAGGTAGAGGAGCACAGCAGTCTGCCAGGGGTCTAAAAAATGATCAGGTTTTTTTTTTTTTTTTTTTTTAATATATATATATATATATATATATCAAGGAGCAGATCCATTGATGGTTTTGGAGGCCCTATCCAGAGTCTTGAATTTTATCTGGGCAGCTACAGGAAGCCAATGTAGAGCAATAAGAAGGGGAGATACGTGGGAACGTTTTGGTAGGTCAAAGAACTCGTGCATTAACCTTTCGTATCAACTGTAGAGGTTTGACAGCAGAGACCAGAAGACCAGACAGGACAGAGGCGCTGTAGTCCAGACGGGATATCACCATGGCCTGGACAAGTAGTTGCGCAGAGTCTGTTAGATGGGGTGGATCCTGCAGATTTTATGCAGTATGTATCTGCATTTCCAGGATGCAGCTTTGATGTGCTGAGAGAAAGAAACTTCAGTCAATAATCACTCCCAGACTCTTAGCTAAGGAGGCAGGCAAAATGAGTGAGTTGTCTAGTTTGATAAGGAGTTCATGACAGGAAGACAGGCCAGCTGGGAGGTAAAGGGTATCTGTTTTGGACAGGTTGAGTTGTAGGTGGTGATCAGACATCCAGGCAGAGATGCATGAGGAAATGTATGCAGCTCCAGGTGGAAAGGAGAGGAAGAGCAGGGTATCATCGGTGTAGCACTTTTAGGTAAATCCATAGCAAGTGATGACAGGGCCCAGGGAAGAGGTGTAGATTGAGAAGAGTAGGGGGCCAAGCACTGAGCCTTGCGGGACACCAGTTCAGAGGGGATGAGAGGATGATCAGGAGCCCTGCCTCACCATTTGGTAAGATTGTCTGATAGGTAGGACTCAAACAATTTCAGCGCAGTTCTTTTGATGCCAAGCTGCTCGTAGATAAAGGTGATTGCCGGATTTGCGAGCAGTAGGGGACTGCGACAGAGAGAGGTCGAAGAGACAGAAGGCCGCTAGCATGAATGTCCTTGACATGACGGTTGAAGTCACCCAGGAGAATCAATGGAGTAATGTCCCCTGGGAGAGAGCTCAAGATTTCAAAGCCATCCAGGAAGCAGCCAAGAGGGCCAGGAGGGCAAGAAAGAATGATCACAACAAGAGTGATTGGGGCAGTGAGAGAAAAAACATGCAATTCAAAGGAGGACAGGTCAGGTGGGTGAAGAGGGAGAACAGAATATTCCCTCTGCAGAGAGATGAGCAGGCCTGTGCCTCCACCTCTGCTGGAAGAATGAAAGGTATGAGAGGAGTAGTAGTTAGTGGAGCGAGCTGAAGATATAGCTGTGTTGTCTGGGGTGATCCAGATTTCAGTTAGGGCCAGGAGGTCCAGTGAGATATTGGAGGCATAGGCTGGTATGAAGTCAGCCTTTCTCACCGCAGACTGGAAGTTCCAGAGTGTCATGGAGAAGCTGAAACAGGATAAACCAGGTTGCTGTAGCAGTGGGAGCGTCTGGGTCTCTGTTAACAGTGACAATTCGGTTGCCATAGAGAACTTTGATGTTCGACATGTTGCACGCATAATCTCTTGCGGAACACGATGTTGAGAGTAGAACTTATGTAGGGGCGGAGGCCTCCCTCAGTCAACTCCTGCAGGTAGACTCCCTTGTCTTTGCACCTTGAGTTTTCACACCTTGAGGCTGCTACTACATGTCACCTGCTTTAAGTTGAACCAGGCTAACTCACATCAGTTGAGAGACAAAACCAGAACTACTCCATGACTGACATCAAAACAATCAACAAAGGGCTGGCACGATTAATTTACACACCTGAGTGATGCCTAGTCTATAGCACAGGACACAATTTAGATTTCAATGCACTCTGATAAACCACAAAATAAATAAAGAAAAATAATCAACTGCACAAATGCAAAACAGTTTACAGCTTGAACAAGTGTGGGAGGGACTCTGTCAGAGTGAAAAGACCAGCAGATCGATGTGTCATGGGGGCCAAAGACAAGTTGTGAGAGAAGGATGGTTGTGAGATGGCGGTGCAAACTGTCCTACCTAACATGTGTTTTTTTTTTTTTTTTTTTTTTTAAATTTATTAAAAAAAGTACGTGAGCTGGCTGGAAACCATCTGCAGTAGTTGAAACGGACTGAGGTCGGAGTACTCTTAACTGGTGCTTTGCTGCTAATGGAAAAAATTTGCTATAAATTTTGCCTGCCTTGATCTAAGAAGCTTCTCTGAAATAAGGGACAAGGGACTAATTGAATAAGCACTGCAACGACTGAGCACATTTCTGCTAAAATGTGTTGAAAGAGACACTACTGGGACATGGCAAACTGAGCTCATAAGCCCTGCCTACGCAATGGCCAGGACAGAAGACGTCCCCTTCGGAAACATACAAGGTAAAAACTGCAAAACCATGAGGACAGTGAGGATTTCAGAAGATGAGGACCATACAATGTGGAGTAATTGGAGTTTGTGAGCAGCGCTTCTTCCTTGTGCAAAATGTGCCATTTCTGTTTATCTCACCCAGTCAAGGTGTAATCTCTCGACAGATGCATATCACGTCATTCGACTGGCCTACAGGTTTCTCCTCACCATCTGTCACTCCAGTGGCCTGAGAGAGAAGCTTTTCCACACTCAAGTTTGTAAATGCAGTCATGGGCCACTTAACGACATTTCACTGAACACATACACGATGGTATTCCCACAAGATTATGATGGAGCTGAAAAATTCTTATCGCCCAGTGACGCCGTAGCTGTCGTAACGCAACATTTTACTCACGTGTTCGTGGTGGTGCTGCTGTAAACAAACCTACTGCGCTGCCAGTCGTATAAAAGTATAGCACAGTTATGTACAGTACATAATACTTGATAACACTTGTTACTGATTTATTTACTATACCGTACTTTTTATCCTTACTTTAGTGTACTCTTTTCTACTTATAAAAAAAAGATTTACTGTAAAACAGTATGCTGTGCTATGCCGGCAGCAGTGTCATAAATCTCATGTTTACCACTTCTCTTGACTGCATTGAGGCTATAGCGTCTAGGTTTGCATAACACCACTGATCGAGGCTATACCATCTAGGATTAAAGAACATATCCCGGTCGTGAAGCAACACGTCTGTAACAGACCAAGGAGCCCACACACCTGGGAGCACTTAGAAACATTCATAGTCATGTGAGAGAAAAGTTCTTATGCTCATGAACAAATCAGATGATAAACAAGGTGGCAGAGCCCAGTGACCTACTGAGGGGACCTACACATTATTTACTGCTCAAAAGTCTTTATCAAAATTTTCCTGAGAAAATAACTGACCAAAAACTCCACAAGTAATTTCAGGTTACTGTTTCAGAAATTAAAATGGTTTATAATGGCTTGGTTTATCATTGGTATTAATTTTTTGTCTTTTTATGCATTATTACAATAATACCCTGCTTAACACTGCCCAAAATCACTGCGCGCTCTCCCTTCTCCCTCTCTCTCAACAATATCACATACACACACCGATTATTAGCCATTTTCCCGCCCCTTTTCGTGTATGTGTGTAGGTCCAGTGGTCTCAGTGCTGTAAATGGGCACCGGGGCCCATTATTCACAGTCCAGTTGAACAACGCGCCTTGAACTCCCTGCCTCCATTCAGCTCAGCAACACTAAAGAAATCAATGACATTCTGTCCGTCTGCGCCGTCTTGCTGGTAAACGAGAGCATGCTCCACAGATTCTGCCATGTGCCCCAATGGGTGGGACCAGGTGTGTCGATGTGGTGTGCGTCTCTCACATAAGCAGGACGGGTGGCTCAGTACGGCTCCACACACACATCACTTGTTACAGTGTGTTGTGTTCTTAGTGCGTTTACTGTAAAATTTTAAAAAAGCTCAGTAAAAACTCATTCCTGTTCAACTGTATTTGCACGGTGGCACAGCAAGTAGCACTGCTGTCTCACAGCGCTTGGGTGGTGCAAGAGGACGTGGGTTTGATTCCCAGCTCAGGCTGTCTGGAGTTTGCATGTTCTCCCCATGTCTGTGTGGGTTTCCTCCCACAGTCCAAAGACATGCTGTTGAGGTTCACCCATAGTGTGTTCGTTCCACTGATGTATGGATAAGTGACCCATTGTAAGTAGTGTGTATCTAGCAGTGTAAGTCACCGCGGTGAATAAGGTATGTGGGCTGATAACACTACATAGAGTTCAGTGGAAGTCGCTTTGGAGAAAAGCATCTGATAAATAAAAGTAAGTATTTTTTACAAAAGGGGTGAAAATAATGTAATTTAATGCTGTTTTCGTTGGTGCGCCGCCTTCTAGGAATGTATCCGGAATGCTAAGCAGGGTATTACTGTATTGAGTTTGTCACATGGAATAGCCTGCTTGGTCAGTGTATGGTGCCGTGACAGTGCCACTGGTAAAGTGTTTCACTGTTCAGTGTGACTAAGGGCTGGTGTGCAGCCATCTAACTCCCAGGCTGAAAGTGAGTCCCAATGCAGCCCTGACAGAGCACTAAGGTCACATTGAGAGGATGCACAAACACATGCACTACACCCCATCCAAGGCTGTGGAGTCAGAGAGCGAGGGAAGGGGGGGACCAACAACTTCGACTCCAACTCCAGTAACCCAATAATTGCTTCCGACTCCACAGCACTGATCCCATTACCAATACGACTGAAGATACAAAGCGTATGACTCTTCAGAAAGCCAGCTCTGCAGGTAACGCCACAGCCGTCGCCTTTGACAAAGCCTTAAGTGTGCCGTGAAGCTCTGAAGAGGGACAAAACAAAAGCGTGACTGTTGCGAGCACTGAGGTAAGGCTGCTCGGCAGGTAGGCACAGTGTGTTTGGCTTCTCCACCTCTCACCTCGGCAGGCATGCTCACATCCATGTGGGTCAGCGAGGCTTGTGTACTTAGAACTTCCTGCAGTTATATAATCATTCTGAGAACTGTTACATAAGCAGGGAACAAGCCCGCCTGCCCTGGGTCTCTTTCATGAAGGAAAATCTATTTAATAAGAGAAGAAAGGGACAACAGAGAAAACAGAATTGTGCAAGACTCCAGGATTTAAACGATATGGGTTTTCATAAACCTTGCTTCAGTGCAGGGAGGATCTACTCCTGCTGCCCTATGTTTTGAGTCCACACGGGTTAAGATAAAGTCCAAAAAAGAAAAAAAAACTGCACAATGTAGGCCATATACATAAAAACTCTTCTCTGTGCCTCAGAGTAATACAAGAACCACTCTGTCTTATGGGGTGGGCGGTGTAAATAAATAACCTCGAGCACCAATAAATAGGTCACAGGAGCTCATTTAATGAAAGACTCTTTGCCATTTTGTTAAAAGGGCGTGTGGTTTACCACGCAAAAGCAGACGTGCGTGAAAACAGGGGATTAATCTAATGAGGGTGGACTGGGAGGGGGGCAATTCTAATCTAGTGGTGAATTTGTTGGAGGAATAGGGCCTAAGCCCATGAGCCACGGGCATTTATGGTAATTTCGGAAAGAGCCAGCCAGGAGCTTGATATAAGGATGACCTGCTGGTCAGCCTCAACCCTACCTTCATTGGGGAATCCGAAACAAAACCCTCTTTATCAAAGTATGAACTCACTAAAGCAGTCATTGAATTGCATATATGAATGTATTCACAGTCACCAATACATTAAGGAGGCCTGGCATGGACTGTTGGAGAATTCTTGTGTCTATGAAGTGAACGATCAAGTGCTTGTGTTTTATAGGAGACTCAACTAGAAATGAAAATACAGAATACACTTACAATAGTGCCTTTGTTATACATTGTGTGGCTGTTTTGACTGTGTTTTTTTTTTAAATTTGCAGTAAAAATTTTAAAATGGCTTTGATCAACTGGTAGTGGCAACCCCCACCCCCAGCAGACATACTCTCGGCACACTTGTCTCCAGTACCTACCATCTAAATCCTGGTTTCAGCACCAGAACAGAGATTTGCCCATATTTAGGACCTCTGACCCAAATAACAGGAGGAGTTTTGACTTGTTTATCTGGATATTAAGCAACAGTCAGCTGACCGTATCCATTACGTTTGCCTTCCCTGGAAAAATTTTAATGCGGAAAATACATGTAATGATTGACGTGAGAATCCAGAATTACTTTTCAAGAAAACTGAGTTGAAATATTTCAACTAGCAGCACCACCCCCCTAGAACTATACGAAATTTTAATTCTGCACATCCAAACCACATCAACATAGTGCCAAGCAAATATACAGCAGTAGCTTGTAGGTACTTTTTTTGTTAAAAGGCCAAAAAAATGGTGTTTTGGGGAAATTATCAGAGCCAAGACATGAATCTATCACAGATACAAGACCTCAAAATCCAGCAAAGGGAGAGAAGAAAATGCCTCCAGCAGCCAAACTGACACTGGGACAGGTGAACCATGCTCACCCCCATCCAGGTACGTACTACATGGCAACGACAAAAGTGACATCCTGCCTCTAGACAGAGCATTTCATCTTCTTCCGATGATCCGGACATTCGATGCTTTCCAACACAGAAACCCAATCCTTACTTGATCTCCAAAAGCAAAGTAGGTCAGTGAGTACAGCAGCAAAAAGCCATTTATCATAATGAATTTGCACTCCTCTGCAGCCTAATGTAATCAAGCCAGCTTGTCTTCAGATGAAGGAACACCATGAACCAATTAGAGTGTCTACACACGTACATCCTTCAAAACAGCACCTTACTAACTGGGCTTTTGTCAGCAGGCAATTGCTAGGGTTACCACAAAAGTAACTGCAACACCTTAGACATTGCCATCTTTATGAGGCTTCCAGCCCAAGCAGTACTATACCACCAGAAGTATTATAATATCATCATAGGATTATATCACCAGAAGACCTTTTTAAAATAAATTTGATTTGAAACATGCAGGCTTACAAAACAACATTATTATTAACAACAGTAATCATAATCTGGAATCCTTGTCTAAGGCAACTTACAATGTTAGCCAAGCAACTTCATTCCAGTTTACCTATTTATATGGCAGGGTAGTTTTACTGTTATCGGTTTTGTTCCAAATTAAAGAAAAAAAAAAAAAAAAAAAGTAAAGAGCTCTAACCATGTTCAGTCTAGAAGGGTTGTGAAATGAGCTAGAATGCCTCTCCTCAAAAACGGAACAGTTAGTATTGCTCAACTGGATTTGTTATGAACACTTTCTCAGCCCAGTGTGTAGGAAAGCACAAGTATGCGTGCGCTCCTTGAGAGATCCGACAACCTTACTCAAATAACCAGAATGGTTCCTGTATGGAAAATGAGGCACTAGGGAAACAACTCTGTCCTGAGCAAAATAAATATGCAATGTTCACAAGCATAATAGATTTTTTACAAGCATATGAGCAGCCTTTGTTCTCCAGGGCAAACTGGTCTTTAATATCCTGATTGCAGCCTTTCCTAGTTGTTCCTTGCAAAAGAAACCGTAACAGGACAAGGGACAGGACATATTCATAACAAGAATGGCTTCAGATGGCTTGAGAAATCATATTGTCATTGCCTGATGCCTCACTAAATAAAACTATACTTGGACCTAATGATACCTTATACAGAGCACTGTAATGATTTCACGTTATATAAACCACGGAAACCTTAAGACGACGCGAAGGGAAAGGCGATCGATGGCCGCTTTTTGGAGAAATTTATAAATTGGCACCACGTAGTTAATTTACATTTCTTTATATAGCAGATGCTTTTTTGCAAAGCGACGTACATCTAATAGAAAATACAATTTGTGCATTACCTTAGGAGAAAGAGACATAGCTACAGATATGTGATTCTTAAGAACAGTTAGTTTCCTTCACCATATGCACCAGTGTTTACCAGAATATCGACGATTCCTAATCACCTTCTTAGTATTTTTAAGAGATGCATAAACATTTATGTTACATTGCAGGAGTAGCTGTGTAAAGGATTGATCCGAGCATGATCATGAACATTCATACCTTAAATGAACTTGAGAGATTGTGGGCGAAGTGAGTCCGGAATTGAGTCTTAAGACCATTTTAAAATGGTGGACAAAGATGCGAAAATTGAAGTCACCTAGGAGAATCAACGGAGTGTTGTTCCCCTGGGAGAGAGCTCAAAAGGATGTCGAGGTCATCCAGGAAGTGGCCGGGTGGGCCGGGGGGCGGTACAGAACAACCACAACAAGAGTGATTGGGGAAGTGATAGAGACAACATGGAATTCAAAGGAGGACAGGTCAGGCGGGTCAAGAAGGAGAACAGAATATTCCCTCTGCGGAGAGATGAGCAGGTCTGTGCCTCCACCTCTGCTGGAAAGATGCGGGGTGTGAGAGGAGTAGTAGTTAGTGGAGAGAGCTGCAGGTGTGGCTGTGTTGTCTGGGGTGATACAGGTTTCAGTTAGGGCCAGGAGGTCCAGCGAGAGATGGGAGGCGTAGGCAGGTATGAATTCGGCCTTTCTCACCGCAGACTGGCAGTTCCAGAGTCCCATGGAGAAACTGAAGCAGGATGGAGGGTTTGACAGAAGATGATAAACTAGGTTACTCTAGCAGGGGAGCATCTGAGTCTCTGGTGGTGGCGTCTCACAGCTTGTCTGATGCATGATACCTCGTGGAACACAATGGTGATGGCGGACTTTATGCAGTGGTGGTGGCAGCAGCCTCCCTCAGGTAGACTCTTGTCTTTGCACCCAAGTCTTCGCACCAAGTGAATGCTGCTACAGGTCATCAGCTGCTATTTAAACCAGGCTAATTCACATCAGCTGAGTCCTAATCGAAATTTAAACAACTCCAACACACACATTTTCAGAACCGCTTGTCCCATACGGGGTCGCAGGGAACCAGAGCCAACCCGGTAACACAGGGAGTAAGGCCGGAGGGGGAGGGGACACACCCAGGATGGGACAACTCCGACAATGGCGACCAAAACAAACAGATGCCATTTTAATTGAGTTGACAGAGTCACACCCACTCCACTAAATAGGACACAGTATTTTTACCTTTAGATGCACCCTAGCAAACCGCAAATTCACATAAACATAACTGATAACAGCACCAACACACAACCGATTGCTTCCATCTAACCGAACAACTACACGACAACAATGTGCATCAGGATATTGCAGTAACAACAAATAAACTTACCGTAATCACAATGAACTGCAGCGATGATGCTCTAACATGAAATATAATGCGCAATGAGCAGGACTGATAACTTCCACACTATTTAAGGAGTGGTGGGAGGATAGTCCTAATTGAAATGGCACTCTAGTCCTGACAACCCTGCACTACATATCGACACTACAGTAAAACGGGGGGGGGGGGGGGGACACACCCATGTATTTAGCGGGCAGTGTAAATACAGACCAAGATAAAACAACAACCACAATCCACAGGGTAAGAATGTGGTGATCAGATTACTGGCGTTTTCAATACAGGGCGTGGTTGTAAGTAAAGGTGTTTTTTTGCAATCAGATTAATTTCATCTCAAGAAGAGTTTAAATCTGAAAATTCTAGTAAAGATAGACTATTCTGATAGATTACCATGTTTGGAGAAAAAAAAAAAAAAAAAGCTGAAGATGCCAATACCACAGATGAAAAGGATTAAGTGGTAAGCATTACTTCATCATAGTCTGACACCCATTTCCAAAGCTTTGCCATATTTCCTCCCCCATGAACATGAGTCTTTAAACAACCAACCAACCCTTAATTGTTATTCCCCGTTTTCTTATTGCAAGATCATTTATTTTGTAGAAAAATGCCTGTTTACTGTATCCTCTCCCACAACTAACCCCTTTACTGACACCTGTAACAGCTTCCTGTTCCTCCAGCTCACTTTCTGAACCCCCAACTGCCAGAAATGCCATACCACCACATTTACGTGTCTGAACAAGGGTGAAGCAGCAATTCTGAAAGTCAGAAACCCAGAGAGCGGGTGTTGGTGGTGGCTCCGAGCTCATACCTCCTCCTGGCGCATGGAGTCGAGGAGTGCCATGATCTCTATGAAGTGCTGACAGCGGTTTGAGTGCTCAATGCGGTATGTAGGGAAGGACCGGTTCTGCCAGCACCTCCATTCCCCCAGGGATAGCTCCCGAACCAGTCTTCCAACTTCTCTCTCCTACGAGAAAAGAAGGAGAACGAGCTGATGATTCAAACACATGTTGGCCAGTGAGCAAAATACAGGTTAAAGGCAACTAGATAAAATCAATATTTAAGGACACATGAGAAACCTACAATAACCATCTCAGTATAATGCATTTCAAGTGATAAACTGTAACCCATGACACTGAGTGGTGTGTAGTAAATAGAGTAGAATATTTTAGTTATTCACTAACTTTCTTGTAGGGTATCTGTCATCAGATTGTCTTTCTTAGACAAAAGGTCACTGTAAAAAGCACGCACGCATGCTTAAAATCCCATTTCAATTCAAAAACTTCAAATACTAACTCCAAACCCTACACAAAAAGTGTAAAAAAGTATTCATTCTATTTAAGCCCACCCCACCAAAGACACTCCTTCTGACATGGCTACTTTGCTTCATTCTTGTGATTGCTGCAGGACTTCCACTGAAGACATTGAGTGCAAATCGGATGACCTAGACCTTGTGTGAAACAATGACTGGGAGAAGCACACCCTCAGGGTGGGAGAAGGTTTACTTTGGGGGGGGCATCGCTTTTGAATGACAGGAAGTCGGAGTGACCAAGGGTGGGCTGTGGCTCTTCCTCATCCAGACGCATAGTTGAAGCCCAGAGGGAGAATTCCGAGGGGGTGAGAAACCCATCCTCTCTCACACTGCCCAGTCTACCACCTGCAGAGCAAACCGCCATGAGGAAACAGGCCAGTCTGACACCACGCGTGATCGTCAAACAGGAGATACAAGGGGTAAACACGTAAATGCACACACACCACACGATATTAACTATAAACAGGCAAATGGATCACCTGTGATCTGCTGTTTTTACTGCTCTTTACTGCTATTTTTTTTTTTTTAAAAAGTAGTTCTAGGTTTCCCAGACACAGGACAGTTATCTTTAATGATGACCAAGTTCACTTTACTGTCAAGAGTGAAAAGGAATTGCCAGCTATGCTGCAGTTAAGGTGGTACTAAAGAAAGATCTAGGTCTAACAATCACTCACTACCTTGTTAGTGCTGTCACTGGAGTGCTATGAACATCTCTAATGTGCACAAATACTTATTGTCAATGTACTGTAAGGATTTACTGTGTTTGAAGTGAACAGCTCTTTGGCTCGCAGTCTTACTGAAGTGTCTCTTTGCCTAAAGGAGATACATTTGCCACATGTGCTATTGATCTCTGACAGAAACACGGTAAAGAATAGAGACGCAGCGAAGAGAAACATTAGTAACTTAGGGAGTAGTCAGTCACCTAGAGCTCCGCAGTGCAGCAGAGGCTCATGGGTCGCAGCGCCTGCCCTCCAACCCCGGGACGACCGTCGCCGCATGTCCTGGGGCTCAAACTGCCCGCAGGTGATGAACATCTTGTGCAGAGTGGGACGTGCCCAGTCGGGTAGCATGCGTGGGCTGTTGGGGTACATGTGGAAGGTGTGCTGCTTCCCCATGATGGATTTGTACACACTGCGCTTGTTGCTCTGGCTCTGGTTATAGGTCTGAAAAAAATATGTCAAACACCTGCAGCTCTAAAGACCTTGTGGGTTCTTTATGAAAACATCGACATGTAGTGAAACTTCACATTCGACTACGACATAACATTCAGACATAAGGCAGTGCACTTTTTAGAAAAGTCACCAAAACAGTGAAACCTCATTATTTGGCATTTTTCAAGTCCTTGGTTACAGAAGTGCCAGAATAACCATGAACCCCGCAGTGCAAAACGGCACCTTTCCAGGTTATAAAAGCCCACTGACACTTACCCTCTCCTCACGCCCCTCCGCCAGGATGACCACGATCCTGCCTTGGCGCCGTCGACCGGTGCGGCCCATGCGCTGGACCAGCCGGATCGGGCTCTTCTGTGCATCAAAGCACACAATGAGGTCCACCTCCCCAATGTCCAGGCCTTCTTCGCCAACGCAGGTGGACACGAGTGTGTTGAATCCGCCATCACGAAACCGCCGCACAACCTTGGGGAGAGCACGAGTCACGCACACGTTACCAAAAACACACACACAATTCACTCCACAAGCACCTACGCAGAAATTTACACAGAATGGAAATGCATAAACAAATGTATAGACACGTGTCCCCAACACAACCTACACATTCAAACACCTCCCTGGAAGGCATAAATTATGCACGGAACACTACAGCATACCCACACAGACCCATACACAAACAAATGCACATATATATACACAGATCCCCCAGGCAGGTCCACAGAGTTGAACAAGGAATACAAATGTATACACAAAATGCGCAAAAAAAAAAAAAAAAAAAAAAATGCTATTCAGCTCAATGTACCATGTATCAACCAGTCATAAGCAAAAATATTCTTTTCACATCGCACTTAGGTGTACTTCTTAAAAAAAACTGAAATACTTCAGTTATGAAGTTCAGAGATCCTGTAGAGCACTTCATTCCTATAACATGATATAACAGCACAAAACTCCCTTTGCCATATTGTCAGAGGGCAGAGTAACTGCGGCGCAGTGCCTAAATTGCATGAGCTATACATTTTGTATCTACTCTGCATCAGGGCCAAACACACCATGGAGCGCAATAAAAAACCCTGGAGCAAAAGCAAGTCAAAAGACCTTCTTAGGGTCATTTCTGAGCCACTAAACAGTGAGAAGGAGCCCTACCTTATGTTGGACCAACAATGATATGGGGTCAGTTACAGTTATCCAGGTTCTAATTCATCCAGAATACAGACAGCAGCTGGCACCTTACCCAGAGTGCAAAACACAGGCACTGGTTGATTTACATTGCTAGAGTGATCATTATGCAGATGCATAAGTGCAGATTTTCTAAAGGGGAAGGGGGGGGAACACAGTCCAACCATCAGTGGAAGACAGACAAAATGATCTGGAAGTGAACGCATCTGAAAACACAGAACATCTGCAAGGAAGGACATGATTGAAAGCTGCTCTGACAGATGTGGGGCGGTTTACCGAGGGTCTCAAAAGTAACAGCAACACAACAGTTCTCCGCTGGCTGCAAACACAAACCCGTCTCACTTCAGGATATTGCAATCTCAGCTCAGCAGGATGGATGAGTAGGTGTGGAGACAAACACATATCAGGCAGTGCCAGGCTTCCTCTTCCCCCTGCACTGCAGCCCTGATGGCTGTCATTATGTCTGCACCAGCTGCTTGTCCTATCTCAGACCAATCTCTGGCGCGTCTCCTCTGCTCATATGATGCCCCTCGCCTGAAATGCCCTGGACTGTAATTCCAGAGTGCAGGCAGAGGATTAAGAGTACAGACCTGCTGAAGGCAATGGAAAAATGGAAAGGAGGACAAACGAACCAAACATGGCATCTGAGCTAGGTACACCCGATTCAACGCCAGTGGGGTCTTGGGGAGTAACCGCCTATAATAATTTGCCTAACTGAACTAGCAAGTTACCCGATCAGCCTGTATTCTTGCTGAAAAAGGGCTCGGGGACTAAGACTGATTATGTATATTGAGACGCCAAGGCCACCGCAGCGTAGGCCATATGCTGACAAGGATGCGTTTCGTGATTTTTGTCCGTACCTCCAGCTGCTCCTTCTGGGTGAAGCCACGCACCCCCTTGCCAGCAGAGGCCTGTCCCATGAAGGTCATGACGCGGATAAGGGGAGCGTGGCGATTCAGCATTGCAGCAATCTCCTGCACGCTCTCACGGAATGAGGAGAAGATCATAACGCGTGTTCTTGTGTCAGCAGGACCAGGAATTGCTTTTGAAACAATGAAAGGAGGCAACAGCAAGTCACTGGCTGCAGGGAGAAGAAGAAGGAGAAGAAAAAAAAAAAAAAAAAAAAAACAAATCTGATGATTCACAAGTGTTTTCCAAGATCCATAAATGATAGACACAAGTGACTGAGGCCTGGAGATCGTCACCACAGGTTGCAGTCACAAAGTAGGAGCCAATGATCTCTCACAGGCATCATTTCATAGAATTCCTCTCTTAAATTAGGATAATATGTCTGACGTCCAACTAGCAAAACCACTGCATCATACCAGTAGCGAATGAAGAACTTAAGCACCTCTCAAGCAGCCTGAATTACTGCATTTGCAAGAGGGAAAAGGAAAAGCCTAATTTCAAGCAAGTATGACAATCAACCTGTTTGCAACTACCTGGGCTCCGTGACCACGTTTGAAAATGCTGTAGCACCACTTCCTCCAGCTTTTGCAGTTTGGGGTGGCCATAGACAAAGGGGACATCCGCTCCTGAGAACAGCAGCACAAACGCAAGACTGAATTAGGTAAACTTAAACCATGAGCATTTAGAAAGGACACCCTTACTGATAGTTTGTGAGAAACCCAATTACCTGCACTGGGTTTGGAGAACAAGGCCTCCAATTCGTGGTAGAGATCCATGAAAGGCTTTGTTCGCTGGAGCTCGTTTCTGGCTCGGGCCATTTCTGGACGTACGTGTTCATGCACAAAAACCAAAGACATGCAGATTAGGAAGTCAACCACATAGACGTCGAAAAAGAAACCGAAAATCCATCAAATAAGGACGGGGACAATGCAGTGGTGACAAGGCTCCACTTCAAAATTATAGCAAGAGCCTTTCTCGTGGACACTTGAAAAGGCATTTAAACTAAACTTCTTCAGCAAAACATTGAGCTGCACCAGCCAAAATTTTAAATGAAGCAAGCAGCTGTGACTTAAAAGTGCTGATCAGGAATCTTTAAGAAGAATGAGAACAATAATACATTATTGGATTAGTAGGGCTTGAGGTTGGGAGAGGTTACATTGAAGTTGGGAGGGTTACAGCTCTAGGGTGGATTTCAGCACTGTCGCTAGATGAATATATAGTTACTTGCAAAAGTATTCAGATCCGTTGAACATTCGTAAATGTGGCTGAATTATCCATTAGAAGAAACACCAATGTATAACTGCAGGCTGTATTATTATTACTACACGACAGGCAGAGAAACAGAAGGTATTAAAAAATGATACGAACAGACAAAAGAGCATTTAAGGAATTCAGAGGTAAAACGACAAACAAGCACAAAGTAGGAAAGGTATCCAAAACTCAAAATATTTAGATGGCCCATTAAGTGCTGCTGGCTTAATACTCAAGAAGTTAAAAACCGCATCACAGCACCTATGTGCATCAGTGTTCATCAAGACCTCTGTTTATATAAACCATTAACATTCACGAATGCGACGTAGTACAATAGGGCTTTGTCAGTTTTTTCCGTTTCACACATTATTCATGTTAAAATAAAACAAATATAGAATAAAAATACAGTACTGCATTATATTCTCATGTAGCGCTACTTTCATTTCCAAATCTATTGCGTTCTGTACTTTCCAGCATCACCAGGACACTCCTCTTCACTTGCTAGCCATTTTAAAAAAAAGCAACCTAAAGTGATTCACAAATTAAAAAAGTTTTGTTTTAAAAAAATTAAATCAATTTAAAAAACACAGGATGGCTGATAGACACAAAAACACTGACTGAAACCAAAACAATAACAGATACGGTGCCTTGTGGCAGTGTGTCCAGCTGATCGTACAGTGGGACGGAGCAGGTCGAGACATTACAATTCAACATCAGGACTTCAGTATTATAAGCAGGTTGATGGGACATAAATTCAGATGGTCATAAGTCCTACGTACTGTTGCTTGACAACTACCTGTATAAAAATACACAATGGAATATGGATGATGTACAGCTATTAACTGTGATGCAACATTTGTACACTTTCACAAGGTTTTTATATTTTTGCAAAGTACTGTACGTACAAAGACTAAAGTCCATGCATTTTGCATTTTACTTCAACAGTAGTTAGAGTGCAACATGTGAAATCTAGATTAAGTTTATATTTATTCATTAATTTATTATTATTTGGCATCACGGTGGCAGAGTGAGTAGCGCTGCTGTCTCACAGCACCTGGGTGGTGCAAGAGGACATGGGTTTGATCCCCTCTCAGTCTGTGTGGAGTCTGCATGTTCTCCCCATGTTTGGGTGGGTTTCATGTGGGTGCTCTGGTTTCCTCCCACAGTCCAAAGACATGCTGTTCAGGTTCACCGATAGTGTGAAAGTGACAGAGTGTGTGTGTTCCACTGATTCACTGACCGCGGTGAATAAGGTGTGTGGGCTGATAACACTACATAGTAGCCATTGGAAGTCGCTTTGGAGAAAAGCATCTGTTGAATAAATAAAAGTAAATTTAGCAGCATCGTCTCCTTAACCGATTGAGAGATAAAGATACAGACACACAACTCTTTAAATAGTTTGTGTAACATTGCCAGTTAAACCAACACACATTACATGAATAGCTGCTCACAGAATTGATTCAGGTTTACATCATGGTCATCAGAGTGGAAACAAAACTCAGCTGTTTGCAGTTGGGACAGCAGCACAACCCCTATAAGACTCATCTCTGGATAAAGCCATGGCCCCCAGACAAAAGGAGGGGAGGAGGAGAAACACTGAATAGAGACACTGTGGCAGCCGCTACACTGGAAAGTGGCCTCTCCTAAACCTCCACTGGAATGCAGGAACAGAAGTGGCATTAGCTTGCATGTCCGCAGGCGCCTGTGACACTGAGAATCGTACTCCCTGTTCTTGAGGGAAAAGCCATAAAAGGACAGCAATACAGCAAATACTAAGCCCTCTTTTCATTCAAGTATCCATATTCACATACTTGAAATCTCTACATGCTCAAGATGTAAAGCAATCTTTGTAGGGTTCACACGCATCTTCTCGAAAAAAAAATCCCACTTTATAAACATGAGCAAGCGCAAAGCTGCCATGTCCTTCTTCAATAATCTCAATCCCTATGGTGGGTAGAGGAAGTGTGGTCACAGACAGAGCTGGCATACCCTTGGTGCCATCCATGATGCTCTGGGTGAAGAGAAACAGTGAGCGCAGGCCCATCTGGAGCAGAAGCTCATAGCCATGGCACAGGCTGATACACAGGGCAAAGTCTCCCTCCAGGACCCCCTGATGAGCTCCCTGCGAAACAAAAGCACTAGTCAGCTCTTAAACACTGCACCAGAACTTCATCCTAGTTATGGATCAGCAGCCAACCATGTTCAATTACAAAAAGATGTTAAACGACCAGTTAAGAAGCAAACATGCTTGCAGTGAGATTTCAGTGTAAATACTGTGTGGTATACATGGAACTGATGTGCATCCCTTATATATGTCTGTAGATATATGTGTGTGAGAGAGAGAGAGAAGTACCACAATGTGAGGATGTGGGTTGCTGCGAAACTGTTCTCGGGCCAAGATCAGCTGGTATTTGGTGAGGAAGCGCAAATCCCGTTTGGGCAGGACACCCATCTGAGTCAGGCGGCCCATGAACTTCTCAAGGACCTGCAGCAAAACAAGGGGTGAGAGGCAGAAAAGAATAGAAATGAACTGTGAGCAATTTTAACAAGGAACTGAAATGGTTTCGACAGATTCAAAAGATCGGCGGCCACATGCTGCTCATATTAACTGTGCTGTCATTTTAGGCCGTCAGTATAAGAACTGGGTTTTACACTGGTCACCTCCACCTGTTACAGCTCTTAGGGAGAAAGAGTACAATTTTAGCTGACAGTGGCTGCTGTACCTTCAAAATAAATCAATTTGGGAAGTGATTCGTGTATAGCCTCCAGCTGTTTTTTATTATTAGTTTTATGAATAGCACAGGGTCACGACAACACAAACAGAAAAAGCACAGAGAAATTACACATATGGACATACACAAAACTATGGCAGAAGATCAAAATGTTTGAACATTTTACAGGAGTGATGTCGTCCCAAAAAGGCATGTAAACATGCCACACGTCCTTTGAATGGTCATGTAGACTGAATGTTAATTTTTCCAACTGGTGTTCTGCAGAGCTCTATACTGGGTCTCCTACCTCTTCCCTTAGTTCTGTCATTGCATCTCATGGATTCCCTCATCACTGCTATACCAACAATACCCAGCTCTTCTCCTTTCCCTCTGTAACTGCAGGCATATCCTTACGTATTGCTGACCCCCTCTTGGACATATCTGCTCAGATGTCTGATCATCATCTACAAATCTACCTCTCCAAAACCAAGATTCTTCACCTCTCAGTTGGTCCGTCCATCCTGTTGAAGGAGTTGTCCAGGGTTGACAGATAGCTGATGAAGTAGGTGAAATGAGAACTAAGATCCTGAGAGTAATGAGCAACTCAAGTATGTTCTTCCCCGAACAAAATAAAGCCATTACCTGGCCCTGCAGATACACCTTGCATAACATCCACAGGATCTGCCTTTAATTCACAAAAATTGTACACAATTCCTGGACCAGGCCATGGCGATATCCCACCTGGGCTACTGCAGCTCTCTTGTTTGATTAGGTTTCTTCCAAACCTCTCCAGTTGTGTTTGACCTAACAAAGCCTTCCTGTGTTTCCCATCCTCATCCATCTTTCATTTCATTCCTGTAGCTGCCTACATAAATTCTACGAGTCTGGTTATGCAGAACGAAACTACCTACAAGACCTCATCGGATGCTACACCCCAACCAGAATGCTACGCTCATTCTGGCTCCAGTGTCAAGGAATGACCTTCCACTTTCACTCAGAACAGAAGAATCTCTCTCAACATTTAAGAATCTCAAAACACATCTCTTTCAGACTCGTCTCCAGATCTCCTATTGTGTACAGAAATTTATATTGTCATTTGTTGCAATCACCTTTATATTTCATACCAAAGGTGTATGGTGCTATATGTGTAGTACTACTGTTGACATTATCAGTTTTAAAATTTTATTCCATCAGTTCTATAAGTACCCACTCGTGTGATATATACTGGTTTAAATGGTGACATCACACTCTCTCCATCTGTTGGTGAAATGCACTTTCTTTTGCAGAGTTATATGTTGCTTGGGGGGGTCTACTAAATGAATAAATGTAAATGGAAGAAAATTAAATACTGTGTTAATCCACATATTTACAACAGGATCTTCAAGTGTAGACCAGAGCATCAAAATACATCTCTTAGCCAAGTATGTAATTGCATAACTTCACCCAAAAACACTTTCAGTTGTGGTTTAACAGCAGAATGGAGGGGGACCAATAACATTTTTGCTAAATGTTTTTCTAATGTTCCATTTGTGTTTAAAGAAAGTAAAAATTAAGGGGGAAAAAGTCCTTTTAGTTGAATTTGCATGCATCTTTGGTGTACTGCTATAGTCATAACCACATGTAGGGGTGGATGAAACACTGTACCACAGCTCCTTAACTGTGTGCCCTCACTTGTGTGATACTAAATACATTTTTAAACCAATGAAATTTCTACCAATTTTTTGAAAAATTAAGGTGGAAATTCACACAGCACTCTGTCCCACACAAGGTAATTCCAGGAGGGAATGAACAGGTGAGAAGGCAAAGGTAAGCACTACATCCCATCACTTACCTGACATCCATATAGTTTTGTGTTACCGATATCTTGGCTATCCCCAATAAAGTATGCAAAACTGGACTGCACCCATAATTCATTTATTAGGCAACGCTCCCCTTCGACGTGTCTTACACTCGATTCTCGTGCAGCATCACATAACACGTAGTGGTTAGCGGTGCTGTCTTTCCACTCAGAAGTCACAGGTTCGAATCCCTCTTCCTGCCACTTTGCAGGACTCTTAAGTTACTTATCCCAAACTACTGCAGTAAAAGTTACCCAGCTATATACACAGGTAACTAGTTGTAGATAGCACACCAAGTTGCTTTAGAGAAAGCTGTAAGTTAAATTAATAAATACAAGTACACAAACTGATTCCACTGGCATCTTATTAAGCTTTAGGTGACAAGTGTACAACTGCAACTGCGAAGACCAGTGATCTTGAGCCAAAGTGCTGAGGTTAGAAGTCGTTTCAACAGGTCTGTGAAAGTATACCAGTCCACTTGGCTTCTCGGGCATCTCTGTTGCACAGTGCAAAGGTTGAGTGTTAACCTTCTTTGTGTGCATCTTGCTTATCCAAAGACATTGCCCTCTATATGTATTCACACCGGGGAAGATACAAATTTTAACTGACACACATATTTCCAAACTACACATGCTCCTCTACTTACGATGGTTTGACTTACAATTTTTCGGAGTTACGACGGTATGATAGCGATACGTATTCGGTAGAATCCATACTTTGAATTTTGAATTTCGATCTGTTCTTGTGCTTGCAATACGTGGTATGATACTCTCTCCTGATGTTGGGTGATGGCAGCGAGCCGCAGGATCCACTCAACCACACTCACAGTCTCTGTAGCAATTGCGCCAATGAGTGTAAACAACCAATACTGTGTTGAAAGTGTTTTATTTTACATTTTAGCATCCCATCATGTCTACTAAATGCCCATGTGTCTCTCCTGCTTAAATTTGTTCAGCTGTAGGCTACGGTAAGTGTTCTGAGCACGTTTAAGGTAGGCTGGGCTATGATGTTCGGTAGGCACGGTACTGTATTCTTTCTCGACTTACGATTTTTCCACTAACAGTGGGTTTATAAGAACGTAACGCCATCATTTGTTGAGGAGCATCTGTATTTCAAGACCTTAATGGTATAAAGGGATCCCAGAAAAAGCAGGAGAGATTCAACACGCCCATGTTCTAACTCTGGGATGACGGAAAAATCCAAGCCTTTACAATGACTAAGGGAAAGCATTAGTGCCGTCAGTGAGAGGACGGGAATGTCGGGGTGGAGAGAGCACCAGCTGACCGTTGCGGAGGAGTGGGCCGGGTTTTCAACGAGTGCTAGGGAAGCTGCTATTTTTGCCAGGGCTTTCAGTGATCCGCCCGCCTAATCTAGAGACTGGGAGTCAGAGGGACACGGCAGAGCAAGCCTAGGAATAGGCGCTCCTGCAAGCCCTTATGTAAGAAGATTAGGTTGAGAAATTAAATGGAGGATCCCTGTTGCCAGCTGACTGCTCCACGCTGCTCTTTAACATGTTTAAAAGAGTGGGCCCTGCAGATGGCGTGTACTACGGTAACATCCTCACTTAGCTGCTGATGCATGACATTTCAAAGATCTAGAACTCAGTTACGTTTTCCAGCAGCAGGTACCATAGCGGTTAGAGCTGCTCCCTTCGGATTTTGGGGTTGTAACTTGAATCCCACCTCCTGCTATAGTACCCCTGAGTAGAGCACTTGCCCTAAAGTTCTCCAGTAAAATTACCCCGTTGTATAGAACGTGTAAATGATAGCAGACAGCTTAAAATTAAGTTTGTTCGGGGCAAGTGTCAAGAAAAGGAATAAATGTGAATGTCCACCATCAAGAGTTTTCTTCTGACGCTTACACTAAATCCTACCTGGTAGCACATACTTAATGATAACCGTACCACCATTTCTCACCGCTGCTGTTCCGTTTCCATCCTTTAGCAAGGACTCATAAGCTCCAAGCGTCTTTAGGTGATGTGCAAGAAACACTTGGTCAACCTGGAGTACAGGAAACTGGACTACACACTGGGGCTAAATGGGTGGGCTGTCAGCTATGATGTACTTACCATAAAATACCAGTGCTAATCCTTGGCTGGAAGCTAAAACTCGGCACTTCCTTCGCACGGTGCCCTTGCTCAGGAAGGCCCCAGCCCTGTCAGTCAGCTAATCCTAGTTTGGTTCTAATGAAAGGAAACGTGTCAGGATTTGCACGCTGTGCTTGGGCACATGCCGAAACACACATCTGTTACTCTATCTGCTGACTTGGTTGTTGTGCTCGTTCTGAACTGCTGTGGAAGAGAACTACGCAAAAAGGATGTACAGACACCCCTCTACTTACGTAAATTTGACTCACATAAACCCGGATTTCTGTAAAAAAAAAAAAAAAAAAAAAAAGAAAAATTCCCAGCATACACATTATTTACGGATAGCACTTACTCAAAACATCCGAAATACGTTAAGCGCAAGTCGGCATAACCAGACAAGGCACGAAGCTGCATCTCCCCAGTTCCCGCGTGTTTTGAGCCTTGAATGGATCTCCTCTCGTGAGCCTAGTGCTTTTTTTCCCCCCATATTTTTACCCATTTCGTTATTCACAATGCCTGGTGGTAAACATGCACTTGAAGGAAAACAAGAACCATCTCGCAAGCGTACAGCAATCGATTTAGAGAGTAAACTGAAAATAATTAGAAGTATGATGGTGGACAAAGATTATCGTCTATAGCACGGGGAGCAGGTTTAGCCGTATCAACTTCGAATACGATAGTGAAGGATGCTGCACGCATACAGGAGCACGTGAAAGGAACAGCTAGCATGAAAACAACAATAACGAAGAAACGTCACGGTGCAATAACTGAGATGGAAAAATTATTCATGTTATTATATTAAATGGTGGGGGAGGAGGGGGAATCTGACATACGGAAATTTTGACCCCTTACATAAAGGGTAAAATCGAGGTGTCATTTTTTTTTTAAAAACAGATTGCAATGCTATTGTAAAGTACATGTCAATGACTTGTAGCACCCATGCATGAAGCCGCAAATATGCATACATAAACACACATATGTGAGTCTGTCTGTGCCCATGCACACAGCAAGGAAGCGGCACGATCAGGACATGAAGCAGATGCTTGGAGTGGGCAAAGCGAGAGCAACCAGGCAGATGGTTGCTCAGATTTGTTGGCAAACCAGAAACCACTAAACTAAGATGCTTCATGCACGAGATCTCTGGTCTGAATGGGTCCAATCTCCTTGTCATCTTTTGATATGAGCAGTGGGCCATTTATACTCGCTATATAGAGCCACAGGCCACTGTATCTGTGGTCACCTTCTGCCACAATGACGTCACCGTGTGCTGTCGTCAACTGTCCCAAATAGAAGCCCAATAAAAAACGGAGAATGAAAGCCAAACCTGGAGAGCTTAATCGACTCGGTACCGTGTGGACGTGCTTCACATTTGAGCTGTGAGCAAAATGGAAATGTTGCCATGTCACAGTGGAACACAATGTGCTGTAAACTCTTGAGCTCTGCCGAAGGGCGGGGGGGAGCTAGAGCCAACACCTGTCTGGATTGCAGGACGACTCACCAGATGCGCTCTGGATATTCACACTGCAACGAGTGGACTAAATAAGAGAGCAAAGGATGCAAGCTGGGAACAGAGTAAACCCCTTTCTAAGCCACCAAGGGTGCTTTTCTCTATTGTTAACATGAAGACAATGCTTTCGAGTCTACTACGGGTCAGCTGAGAACTAATAATATTCTTTCTGCAGCACATGATATAACTGAACTGGAAAATTTGGCCAATAAATCCATATTCCACTGATTTATGAAAGACAAGGTGTTTTGGTTTATTTTACCTCCCCTCCTTGGTTGGCTTTTACTTTTAGGGCCGTGCAGTCCAAGCAAAGGAGAAGGTGGTGGTGAACGTTCGACCCCAGCTCCGCTCTCAGTCACGTGCTCTCATACCACCCCTACCACACCCAGCCACCACACGCAAGACAGCAGATGGTCATCTCGGAGACAGCCGTTCGGGACGTGTGAACATCAACGCCATCTAAGCGCAAGCAGGAAAACACTCCTGATCCCACCTTGCTTATCTAGTGGGCACCTACAGCGAAGGACTGACTCAAGTCTTCAGATGAATGTGATGATAACCAAACCAAAAGTGGATTTAAACAGATCAGACTATAAACCCCTAGAAACCCATGCACACATACAGCACACACACATACACGGGGTAAAATGAACGAAAGCATGAGCATATTTTCCGCATCAAGTGTTCAGAGCAGAACTGTCAGCCTCCGGAGACAGAAACCACAAGACAACACAAGAGAAAGTGGATGTGTCATTATGGACTGACACCATAACGGAACCCTTGGGGAAAGTGTCTCTACGTCTTCACTGAAAACGCTGATTTTGGTTCTTAGCTTATGATTCACACTTTAGCAGTTTCAGGCCTTTTCACGCAACTGCCCAGAAGAGCAGAAGAGATGCACGATGTGCATGAGCCTTACAAGAAAAAGCAAACAACTGCCAGCAGCAACAACACGCGGCTCCCTCACATCCAAGACAGGGGGGAAGTTCATATTTACACAAATCCTTTCCTCAGTACCATCCCCACGTGTAAAAGGTCTTCCTTCCAGAGTTTTCTATTCACTCCCAAAGAATCAAGTACAGACATGCGACGCTTAATGACGGGGATACGTTCCGAGAAATGCATCGTTAGGCGATTTCATTGTTGTGCCAACATCAAGTTTCGTTCGCACATCTCAAATCTTTTGCAGTTGTTTTTATTCCAGAAACCTTCTTTGACACATGACTATCAAGAGGAATTTCATTCCCTACCATCCTTTGTATAGCATTGAGCATGTGTGCAACTCTGCTCCACCACCTATGTGCATACACTTTTAAAAAGTATAGTGATTGTCCATAATTTATATTACATTGCTTTTTAGTGTACACAAAAGTTTATACAGCTTCCAGTGTAGCAGTCAGAGCTGCTGCCGCTGGATCCAAAGGTTGCCAGTTAAACTCTCACCTACTACCGAAGTACCCTTGAACAAGTTACTTAAACATAAGTGCTCCAGTAAAATTGCCCAGCTGTACTAATAGATAAATAATGGTAACTAGCTTAACGTTGTAAGTCACTTTGGAGAGAAGTGTTGGCTAAATTAATAAACGGAAATGCAGAATTGGAGTACGACGTCGCAAAAATTAGACATGAAAAAAGGCGTCCCTGGGCTCCCCGAACAGGCCTTTCACTAGAAATGTGGATGTTACGTGGGCCATTTCTACTGCTGTACCAAACTTGATGCGCCCAACACGGTTGTTGGGGTTTGTGGTGAGGACGCTTTTGGTGTAAATCATGGTCTAAACATTCTGGTGTCGCAATGTGCAATTCTACCTACGGGCCAAAGTGTTTTGTGTGGCCCAACACCACCAATCTGGATTTTTTTGATAAAAATGTTCAATGAAAGACCGGTTCACCACCGGTCTGTGAAGACAGATGGCAAGTTAGCTAGACATCCTACCAATCCCAGCAGTCAACTCTGCATCAAACTGCCATCTCAGAGACGGTACGAGTCCATCGCTACTAGGACTCAACATCATCTCCAGAGCTTTGTTCCTGAAGGAAAGTGTCTCCTCAATAAAATCAACTGGGTGCACTCTCCAAACTACTTCTGGTCATGCCCTAAATCTGGTCTATATTGGCGATCCATCTCCTAACTGCACTCCTACTTACACACTGCAGTCATAATCTCCACACTGTTGTCAATTGCACTAGGGTCTATTATGTACACTACTGCTTGTGTGTGCAATCTGATTGTTACTACTTCTACATGGTAAGTTTAGTACATTGTGACTGTCTTGTCCCTCACTGTGTTTCACATTTGGTGTCAAACCACAGCCAATCCCAGTATGCTGTTCATCACCCAAGAGTTCATGAGTTCATTGAACATCTAGTGACAATCTCCAAATCAGCTTGGAAGCAACATCATCTAAAATGAAAAAAAAATAAACACCGAGACGGGAGTTCGAAAGATTTCAACAGGAGCAGGAACAGAATGAGTTTTCCTTTAAATCTGAACACCGTTACAACATTGTAAAGGTCCTGCACACTTCTGCAGCCATGGAATTAACATTGATTTGCATAATTATGCTTTTCACTTGGTTACAAGATCAAGGCGGCAAAAAAGTAAGATGATTTGCTCTGATTTTAGCTTGCATACACAAGCTGAAATTTCCGCAAGTGTGTGTAGACTTTTGATAGCCGCTGTATTTAAGAAACAATAATCTGTGGCTGGGAGAAAGAAATATAAATCAGGCAATCAACTCAGCTGAGCTTGGAGAAATGGTAGCACAGCCATTAGCCCAAATCCTTGTGGCTATTAATAGTGTGTAACATCGCGGTCACGTGTAGACGGCACGACGCTGCACTACACGTCTGCAACGGACATGCAGAACCTGCAGTGATGTTGCAGCGATGTTGCAGCCAGGCAGAGCACTGATACCCGTTGGTTAAACTGTGGTTTTGAGACTCGTGACATCACGCAAAGCAGGAAAATAAAAATGAAAATCACTAGATACTACTGAGGATGATGCGACATGTTTTAGGTATAAACAAAAAGCAGGTGCAGGTATGATTTCTGTTTTGGCTCACTGCTCAGACACGGCACTCGCAACAGAAACAGCCAAATGTCAACCGGACAAAAAACTATCTCAAGGAAAAAAGAAACAGGACCCTAACAAATGGATGTATTAACCAGGGCTGTGGAGTCGGTTCGCAAAACCTTTGACTCCGACTCCAGTAACCCAATAATTGCTTCCGACTCCACAGCACTGTCCAAAAGCTGCACGTTATTTTGGGGGTCGACTTCTCCAGCAAATATAGGCCAAAACCTACATTACACCTCTCATTTTTGGGGGACGCGGTGGCGCGGCAGGCTTGGCCAGGTCCTGCTCTCTGGCGGGTCAGGGGTTCGAGCCCTGCTTGGGGTGCCTTGCGATAGACTGGTGTCCTGTCCTGGGTGTGCCCCTCCCCCTCACGCCCTGTGTTGCCGGGTTGGGCTCTGGTTCGCTGCGACCCTGCTTGGGACAAGCACTTTCAGACTGTGTGTGTGTGTGTTATACGCCAGGTGGACTAATACGCCGGCATATACAGCACATTTAGTTAGAGTCGGTACATTTTTACTGACTGAGTCCAGTATCCTAATAATTGCTTCCAACACCGACTCCACAGCGCTGGGATTAACTATTGAAACTGATAAAAAGCATCCAAGCTTTTTGGCTAACAAGCTGAAAGAGTTGCTTCACATGAATTATTCTACTTCCTATGTTTGACCAAGAACAAGTATTGGGAGGGGAGCAGGGAATTAAACCCTCCCTTTCAATGTCTCCCCACCCATGGGGTCAGTAGTCAGGTGATGCACTGATAAATCCAGCTCGCAGCTTTGCATGATGGGTCAGTCACAAGACATGAAAGGAAACTTGCTTCGAGGGCTCGTTTAAAGGATGTTTTTTCCATTTTCGCTCTGCTGTGCATCCACAACATTACGTGCAGCCCAGAGAGAGACGCTACATTATGTAGATGTTGTAGCTGCAGAAAAAACCTAAGCAAAGCTTGACTACATCAGAGCTGTACTCCGTTTTCCACATTTCTGTCATTTCACATTCATTTATTCAGCACTTTTCTACAAAGCAACTTCCAATGAACTCTGTGCAGTGTTATCAGCCCACGCACCTTATTCACTGCAGTGACTTACACTGCTAGATACACTCCGGGTCACTCATCCATACATCAGTGGAACACACTCTCTCTCCGCCACTCACACACACTATGGGGGAACCTGAACAGCATGTCTTTGGAGTGTGGGAGGAAACCAGAGCACCCAGACATGAGGAGAACATGCAAACTCCACACAGACTGAGAGGGGATTGAACCAACAACCTCTCACCCCACCCAGGCACTGTGAGACAGCAGCGCTACCCACTGTGCCACGATGCCGCCCTAGATTACATCATAAAATGCAATGCCAGATTACTGTCCATTATGCCTATATGCATACTGAGAGGAACATACAAACGGGTTGAATTGGTACAGCAGTACCTGGTATGTATAATTAGCGTCTTATGTCCCATTTCCACTGCAAGGACTTGTGTCTCGAGGTCCCACCCCAAGAACCAGCTCATTCTGACCCCAGGACTGCTCCACAATAACCCTCAGCCATGTATCATGGCACACTGTGCACAAAATCAGCGAGGGATTAACTGTGTGAAACAGACTTCTCTCTTGCAGACCTGTCCGATAGAAGAAAGACCTGGTAGGACTAGCAGTGAACTAGCCATCCAGCAGAGTCCCTGTCTGTGTCCAGTGGTTTATGGCCATTGTGGCGTGTAAGCTCTGATCCCTGCGGGGGAGGGCAGGGACTCCCACTAGGGCTGGAGTGGTGGATTACATAACACCCCACCGCCACCACAAACCCCACTCCCCTCTACGTGCCAAACTGACTCAGCTGCATGGAGGATGACTGCAGGCCTGACGCTATACTTGGACAGCGCACAGCTCTGCCCCTTGTCTCCACACTCATCCTCTCTCTACCTCATCACGAGCTTGCCTTGCTGCTCCTTCTTCTCGCCGACACTACCGCAGATTCCTCCAGCTTTGTCTCACCCATAGGTTTCCGCCAACCCCACTTAAGTAACTGGTTCTCCTCATGTACTGCGTGAGCTCACTTCTTATCCAGCAAAATCCACATCTTTCCCTCCTTCAGCGATGAAGTTCGTTATCGTCTGTCAGTGACGGTGATAGACCTTCATCCTCCTGCTGCATCCAGTACTTCTCCTGCTCTACCCTTAGACGCAGTCCTTTCGGGAAGGGCCCTAGCCTTCTGTATGTTGCCACTCCATCACGTGAAGTCAATCTTTCATTGGGCCTTTTCAACGCACAGGACCCCGGAGAAAAATATAGCTCACTAGAACCTAACTTTCATGATGAAGGCACCAGATAAATATTTCTGTTAGCAACTTCCTTCAGTTCAACATGAAAAATAAACCTTTATAACTCAAATACAACAAAATTCTGATCAAATACACCGTTACAAGCCTCAGAAATACATGCAGATCGGAATTAACAAGCAAAATTACGACAAAGTGTACAAGAAAAACCCCCAAACCTCCCCATTACAGACTTCTCCAGAATACTCTGAAAAGCAGTTAATAGGCATTTTACTGGTTCAAACAACTCAGCCAACCCATAAACAATTCAGGTCTGAGAATTTCTTCCCAATGGACTTACTAACTACACTGTTCACACATGTGATCTAATGATGGGCTCTAATTGAACTTAGAACAAATAACCTTTGCAGAAAAACACAGAACATCAGACATATTGAGACGTATTTACTATACTGTACTTTTTTTTTTTTTCTTATTTTACAGTGTACTCTTTCTACTTACAAAAAGTTTCCTCTAAAATAGTATGCTGTGTTACGCTGGCAGCAGCGTCATAAATCTCATGTTTACTGCCTCTCTCGACATCGAGGCTATACCATCTAGGTGTTTATAAGTACACCCCATGATGTTCGCACGACAACGAAATCGCCTAACGATGCATTTCTCAGAACGTATCCCTGCCGCACGGTGACGCATGTCTGTAATTGGGTCATGCGCACCGAGAATGACAGTGGGATTCAACTGACTTTCAGCATGACGACGCAGAAAACACGAGTGCCAAAATAAAACACATCTAGTCACCTTCAGGCTTTGGAGACCTCGGCCTCTCCAGCGCATCTGTTCAGGGAGAAAAGCGCATGTCAATGCAATCCGATGGAACCTCATGGCACGAGCAAAACTGCAAGATGGGCATCAGCATAATGTGCCTGGAAGTCAAAACTCAAAAGGTAACATGCAAAAGTGGATGTGACTTACTGGCATTTAAATTTAAACCAAAAAGCGCTGAGGCACACTAATATGTCCAGATTCGACAAACGAAACGTAAAAAGCCACGACACAGAAAACACCGGGAAGCTGCACTACACAAAAATTCAGCAAATAATTCAGTTGCAACACATTTCTGTTAATGTATGTAAATGTGAATATAACAGATGTAATGTGGCATAGATGAGAACAGCATGCTTTGTTCTTAAAAGAAATTAAGTCAGAGACACTATCACCAGCACATGACACCAGAAACACTTTGTTGGCAGGAAGGAGTCAGTCTTAGAAAGTGCACTTTCTGAAAACTGGAGCATTTCAGGGACCACATGAAGAAGTCATCAAAGTTGATGTTTTCTTTATTATGCTTATTCTACAAAAACTCTCTCAGATGAAATTATACTGGACTTGAGGATGAGATATTCAGTAACTTTGAGCATACCTGAAGCCCCCTATGCAACAAAATGCAGCAATTCCCCCCCAAGGTAAACTGTAAAGATGCATAAAAACAAATGATTCTATGTACAAACAGCCTTCCAGCATCTGTTTGTTTACACCAACAAAAGGATTTTAATCGATGGCAATACCACCAAGTGTGTCATTGTGTTCTCCATAGTGACCGCCTTAAATTTACTACCTTCTGGGGTTTAATTTTACCTGCGAAGTACACTTCCACTCCCAACAGCAAAGCATAACAATATAAGAGAGAAGGGGGAAAATTTAAAAAAAATAAATAAATAAAAATAAAATATGCACGCAGCAAAAATGACAATTTAATGTCAAGCACCACATGATGATCATCTCTGGCGGCTTTGGGGACGCTCTGCTCTCCCCCTGTAACCTTGGCAACCAGGACTCTTTCAAACAAAGACAGATTTCAGTAACGCCAGTTCTCCGATTGAACAGGCTGCTTTTTCCACACCTCTCACTGAGGAGGAGGCAAATGCTCCAGCGCATTTTAACTTTCTTGTTCCTCTGAACGTGACTTGTTGTCCCATCTGCCCAGTAACCCATTTGATTTCATGGCCCAGATGTAGACCAACACTGTGACTGTACATCATAACGCACGTGCAGCATTGAAGCAAAGAGAAGCAGCCTGTTTGGTAATAAGTGGCTATTACACTGTATTCACTTGTAACTACTGTACTCGCGTCCTTCTGCGCGACATCCGGCCTCGGAAGTGGCCGCGCGGCTCAGGAAGGAAGCGGCGGTACGAGGAGCAGGCGCCGTCAATCGGACATATCAGTTTAATTTCTCTAACTTCACCGGGAAATGCAGACGTATTCGGACATGCCTACGCACTCCTACGGAGTAAATCGCAACTCAGCGCGTCCTCACTGTCGTCCTTTAGCTGCGAACATCTGAATATAAACCCATATTGTGAGGGAAATAAGGTGCAGCGCCAGACAACGAGCTACGAACCAATTCGCGAAGCGGGAGGAAGTGGCCGCTCTGCTCGCGCTTTTATACCGGGGGGGGGGTGACGTCACTGCTCGTAGCCTCATATAATGAGGAAGCCGGATTCTCATGAACAGTCCTCTCGTCGTACCCGCTCGTTTAAGTTGTCGGCGCCGTTTCTGGCCGCCCCTCACCTCACCACCCCGCGAGTGTGTAACTGCGCGAAGGACACGGGAAACACCACACTGGCATGACACTCCAGCCCCGAGTTTAGCCGAGCGACGAATCTTCGGTTGCCCTCGCTGCTGGCCGAGGAAGCGCGCGAGCAGAACCGAACGTGACCCGCGGCGCGCGGCTCTCCCGCCCCACACGACACGCGCGACGCGCCTCCGTTCCCTCCGGCTCGCGGCCATGGACCGCGGAGGTTGTCGTTTAAACGGAGGCGGCGGCGGCGACAGTAGCAGTGCAGGCGAGGGCGACGGTTCGAGCTCAGGAGACCGACTGGGCATGATCACCCTGGAGGACCTGGAGTCCTTCTCCGAGGAGCAGCTGTCCGACTCGGGCAACGGCAGCTTGGAGGAGGAGGGCGAAGCCATGGAAGAAGACGAGCAGGACAGGCTGCTGCACTACTGGCAAGACGTGGCCAGGGGCCACCAGGTGGAGGTGCCCAACGGTGAGAGCAGCGACACACACACGCGCAAACGCACGCGCACACCCGCGCGCGCCTCTTTAAGCAGCAACATGATGTAGTACTTTCACTAACAGGAAACTCATCTCTCTGCGTTTATAATCGCGTGCGAAGGTGCACTTTCATGATAAAACAAATGCTCTGCTATTTATCTATCCACCCTTATTTTTAAAAAGGAAAAAAAAAAAAAAAAACTTTATAACCAGATTACATTTACATTCATTTGATTCAGCAGACGCTTTTCTCCAAGCGACGTACATCTCAGCGAAAATACAATTTGACACTATAGAATATATATTTATAAATATATAATACAAAACAAATACATAATACGAATCTGACAATACAGTTGACAGTTCCATCCTGATAGCCTACACACTTAGCTGTAATATTTGTACAGGAATCTGCATCATACTGGCAAACAACATCTTAAGGTTTTAAAAAAAATAAATAAATAAAAAAAGTGAGGTGTACTTCAGCTGACATTTACACACACTTATTAATGAAGGCGTGTCACTTATTTAGGCTGAAATGTGCACGGCTCACGGTGCCGATGCGGAGCCTGTCAAGAGCGATAGAGTCAAGTGCATCCATCCTCTTAGTAAAGGCAATCATAGCCTTACACTGCGATGCATTGAGAGCCACTAATCCCGTCACGGGCAACATCTCAAAGAACCCCAGGGGGTCCCTCCTCTGGTCACGAGGACCTGCCCTTAGCGCCACTGTTTGCTGCCATGGACTCTAATGTTTGTCAGCATTCCGCCGTTTGGCCGAGACACATAGAAACTGGTGAAATGGCACATCCGCGATTTGTCAGAAAAGACTGGGGTGTACTGAAGGGAGGCGACGGCAAAACACGGGGACTGAAAGAGGAGAGCAACGCTTAAGACTTAATGTGGAATGGTCACAACTGGGTTCATTTCAAGCTTGGTTCTGAGCTAACCAAACACTCACACACTCACTCAGGCTCATGTGAACCACTACAGGGCAGCTGGATAAACTGAATGCTCCCTGGGCTGAATCAACTGAAAGCTTCGGTACGCAAACCAAAAACGTTTCGAACAGAATATCAGTGACAATGCGGAAGAAAAGTTACAAGTGGAATTGCGCTCCTCCAACAACTTGCCCATATACAGTACAGTTGCTGCATTACTAATGTTAACCTGTGTGACATGATGATCTGTGCCTTTCTACTACAGTAAAAGTTTGACACTAACATCTATTCATTTAGCTCATGATCTTCCACAAAGCAATTTGGCATTAAGTTACCTGCAATTATTTACCTATTTATACAGCTGGCTCATTTTTTCTAGAGCAATCTAAGGTAAGTACCTTTCTCATAGCCACTACAGCAGGAGGTGGGACTGAAACCTGCAACCTCTGAGTTCAAAGACAGCAGCTATATCCAGTATACTACCTGCTATCTCCATTATCCTTATTAATGGAGAGAGAGGCATATCTGTGTAAACATCTGCACAATGAAGCCATTCTCATCAGCGCTCTGAAACAGGAGCATTTTAATGAAAGGTTCAAGCCGCAGAAGTCAAAGCACAGGAATAGGAAGAAGACGATGAGGTATGAGTCTTCCTCATTCCTATTCAGCTACCTAAAGGCAAGTGCTCCGACACACAGAGAGAGTTAATACGAGGCCGAGCTGCCGAGGGCCTCCGTAGGGCTCGGCATCTCTGCCCCGCGGCCTTCAGCAAAGGGCACACAGCCAGGGTGACCTACTTTGCCTGGCTACAGAGCAGAGTCTGCGGGAGGGTTTCCAGTAAGGAACAGAGCAAAGGGAGAGTTTGAGGCTGTGCGAGTGTCTTTGTGTAAACATGACCTTGAGCCACTTCTACAGTCTGGAATGCAGGCTGCAGCGGTAGAACACTGTACCGCATCAAAAAGATAGACTCCTCTCCTCCCCATGCGGCTGCCTCAGGGGTCTCAAGGTGCCCAGGCCAGGACGCACTAGTGTTCAACAACAGAGATCATTCCACTCAAGCAAAAGTGGAAAAGGGTCGCTTTACTAGTTTGCGCAGAAGAGACTGTTAGCCAGTAAGCTAGCAGGTCTTCGCAGAAGTTTGTTGTTACCCGAAGTGAAAGCGTGCAAGTCGCCTAACGGACGTGACACCACGGCCACGGGCTGCCGCTGCACACGTATAGTGGAAAAGCAGCACGTTCCACTCTAAGGCAAATGAGTGCAACGTAATTCCACAGCAAGCCTCATGACCAAACAATGAGTTCATTTTTTCTGAGCGTTGCGTTAGAGGACGGTGCCATTGTCTTACAGAAATTCTAAACATTTAATGCTCCTGAAACGTTTGCTACAAATCACACACCCTCTCTCTGCTCTCCCAATCATCACAAGCCAGTTCCCGAATTCCTTGCTGCGGCTGATCACGTGGGACTTGTTGTTCTCTGTGCGTGTGAGAGCGCGAGTGCGAGTGTGCCCACTTCCAGTGAACATGGCTTTTGTTAGTATCTTACGGGAATTGGTTTGTTACTGCAGCAGTCCATCTGTTCCTCGGATGGTTTGAGGCGACTGGTTTTTGCACACAGTGCCACGTGACATTTGTTTGGTAATCGTAAGTCGTACTTGTATTTTTAGGTGCGTTGATCAACAGGCAAACTATGAAACTTCTTCGAACATTACAACTTTCTGCGGTTAATCTTTAAAAACAGCAACAGCTGGTAGCATAGTGGTTGGAGCTGCTACTTTTGGACTCAGAAGTTGCAGGTTCAAATCCCACTTCCAGCTCTAGTACCCTTGAGCAAGATGTCACGTCTTGTGCCATCAATTCAGGTTCGAGTCTTGGTGACTTGATAGACCAATGAATTAAAAAGGGCTCGGTTTTGTGCTAGTCTTGAGATCGAGCGTCCGCCCCGTCGTCATTTTAATTGCATCGATCCCTCTCATTGGTGGTCTTCCTCTGCGCCTTGTACCGTCGATCTTTTCAGTCATGACACCCTTCTCCAGTGATCTTTCTCTTCAAACCATATGACCGAAATATGACAAACATCTTCATCAATTGCGCTTCAAGTGGCATTTCCGATTTGATTTCCTCCACTTGTTGGTTCATCTCGCCGTCCACGGCACATGCAGAATTCTCCTTCAACACCACATTTCAAATGAATAAATTTTTCTTTGGTCATGTTTACGGATAGTCTAACTTCCACAACCATACTTGACAACTGAGAATACGAGAGTCTGAGCTAGCCTTATCTTTGTCTGATGTCCTTGCTTTTGACGATTCTATCTAGCGACTTCATGGTCGACTTCCCCAATGCCAAACGACGTAAGATTTTCTGAGTGCTGGTCGAATCAGGAGCAAGATACTTACACTAAATTACTCCAATACAAATAGCTAGGTGTACAAATTGGTAAATGACTGTAGGTCGGTTAGTGCTGCAAGTTGCTTTGGAAAAGTTGGCTAAATGAATAAATGTGGGGATGTTTCAATTTTTTTTTTTTTTTTTTTTTTTTAAATACACACACCAATACCCTACTGCAGTAATTACCATTTTGTATTATGAGCAGTTATATCGTAAGGAAGATTTATCATAGAGTACACAAAGTGGTAGTAGAAATTTGCAGTACAAAACCAGTGACCAATGAAGGTAAAATTAGCTGTCACAGTACCAGGGAGTCAAGTGTGTGGTACAACCGAAATGGACTGCGTTGCTCATGTTACGGACAGTAGGGCCGAGGAAAAGTTTCCCCGGTGTGTGTGTTGTTAGGATCAGCTGGAACTGATAGGAACTAGCGACGGGACACGGGTTTGTCCTTGTGAGGACCCCACGCTTGGGTAAGCAGCCTTGGCGGCACTGAGTGTTCAGGGCTCTCAAGCTTAGCGGATTAGCCGGCGCTGAGGAGAAGGAACGGTCTGGCTGCTAAATCCCATCCTGAATTGTCCCAGAGGCCCACTGCTGTAAACCTCTTTGCTCCTGAATGCGTGGACATGCTGCGCAGGCAACCTGGGGAGCCGTTCATTCTCTTGCAACACAGCGGCTCCGCAGTCCTGGATGCCAAATTTAATATCAAGCAGCCGATTGTTGCATTTCAGCCGCTGTCAAGTTGTAAGCACTTCTGCGTTTCTTGCCTTTGCCTTAGGCACTTGAAATGTAGGATTTATTGGTTTGCTAGGCTTATTTGTGTGGTTACTAAGGCTGAATGCTTCTCCATAGTATTGTACTTAGTCTTAACTGGATTAAGTATTCCAGGGAAATAATGCAGATGTTTTGCAGATACTGAAGATTTATCAGTTGGGAAGAGTAGAAGACGGTTTGTGGCATTTCGGAAACTTCTTTTAATGCTGCACAAGAGCATAAAACATTTGTAACAAAACAATCCCAAGGAAAAATTAAGTCATAACATCCAGAATATACAAGAGTGCAAATCTGCCACAATTCACCTTTGACGAGTTACTGAGCTAAGGCTGCGTATTTGTGAAATAACTGAAATGAATATGAAAGTCATACATAAATTCATTTCAGAACAGGTTACCGTGTTGTTGGGGGTAAGCAGTCAGACACACTCCGGTTCCAAAGTGATCTGCTAAATAAATATCAACATTCATTTCAGATGTAGGAGAACAAAAACTACAGAGGGATAGCTTTAAGCCAGGGGTGTCAAATATGCCCCTATTTGTCATTTACAAAACTTGAATAAAATTGTAAGTTAAACGCTCTTGGAAACATGTTTGCATAAAATTTTAAAAACAAACAGTAAATGCTGAGAGAGACCAGTTTAACTCAGAAATACAGATGCCTTGCAACAGCGGTGCTAGCCAATGTTACTGTACAGCAGGGGACTGGATGTCATTGGATGTTATTGTCAAGTGTCAGCACTTTGTCCTCCATGTTTTACAAACTTCAGTTTTCCTGACAATGGAGGAAAAGCAATAACATTTCCACTAAAGGAATATTTCAAAGGTCAGCTACAAAGTACATCACCTGCATATATACAGAAAGTTGTCTTGAAAAGCATATTCAAGATAAAGCGAGGGCACCCAACATTAGTGTACAACATAAAATGATTAACTAGTATTTAGTACACACTTTCATACCAAGCCAATTACAGCGTCGGATACACTACGCTAAACTCCCTACAGTCAGTCATTCTCCCATCTATAGAGCAGAGCAATGCAATATACACCCACAGGCCACTTTAGTCACCAGTACACCTGAAACACCCGAATCTCTGGGACAAAACTGGGACTCCTGAAGGAAACCCACAAAGACACAGGAAGAACCTGAAAACTCCACGCAGACGGAACAGGGATCAAATGCATTGCACATGGAATAGCACAGCCCAGGCACTGTCCACTACTGCCACACGCCATCCAGACCAGAGACTGCCACTAACATGGGTCTTCTCAGGTATTTTGACTCATGTCACATTAATGTTTCAATGTCCAGAAGCCCTTTACTAGTTTGACCCATTATAATGTTGGTAATCATGGCCTCCATTTGGACTGTCCCAACAGTGTCAGTTCATTTGCTTTGTCTTTTCCTTTTTTTTTTTTTTTTTTTTTACATTAAAGGTTAAATTAACAGTATTTTGAATGTTTCTTTAGTGTACAGTACAGGTAATGTGTTCCCAAAACACCCTTTGTATGGCAAATACTCAAATCAGACATATAATCACAACTGGGTTCAATGGTAGAACTGTGTGCCTAAGCCCCAGAATGAACACTCATTTAGGCTAAAACAGAAAACCCAATTAAACTTGGCATACTTACACATTATAATGGAGCAAAACTAGGAACTTCATTAATTACTCTAATGGTGGCCGTGTCCCTGTGTTTTCAGTTCTTTCATTGCTATGTAGAGTAGGGAAAGACTGCATTTGCACCATTCCAGCAAAATTACATTACCTGGCTTCCTGAAACATGAGTTTCCAGTCTCAAACTTAACTTTCTTTCAAATTAATAAGAAGAGGGGCACGGTGGCGCAGGGGGGTTTAGCCAGGGCCTAATCTGGGGTGTGTTTGGGGTTCAAGTCCTGCTTGGAGTCCCTTGCGGCGGACTAGCGTCCCATCCGGGGTGTGTCCCCTCCCCCTTCACCCTTGCACCTCCAGTTTTCCGCGACCCCACTTGGGACAAACGGTTGTACACGTTGTGTGCGATTCTCTGTGTGTGTGTGTGTGTGTGTGTGTGTGTGTGTGTGTGTGTCTCTAATAAGAAAAACCAACATTTCCTTTTCCTCAGTTCATTCAAAATTAAATGTTAGGTCTTGTATGTGACTAGCATGAAGTTGTGCAAAGATGAACATTTCACAGATGTACTCCGATACTTAACACAAATAGTAGTAAGGAAACGTGCACGTTGAGGCAAGGGCAGCGTGTCAGGAACGCACTTAACTGATTGCCAGGGGACGTCACACCTGTCAGTATCTACTTTCATTGAAAGACGTGGAAAAAGTCGTACCAATTAGACCCATTATGAGCTGAACTGGTCTCTGTTTGGCAGGAAGTACATGGAGCTGCCCAGCAAGCGAGGTCTTGTTTGTTCTCACTGCCTCCGACAGGACAGCCCTTCACGTAGGGCTCCGCTGTACCCGGATATCTGGAGGGCAACACAGGGGGGTGCAGCGTGGCAACATTTCTACACCACTTGCAGACTGAAACAGATTGAACACGAAAGGCCCAGCAGGGGTGAGACTGTTTGCAAGTTGTGGATGAAAGAGAAGACCACAAAACATGGGGGGGGAGGGCAGATTGTTGGAAACTCCAGCATAATGGCATGCACTCACTGGGGTAAAAATTAAATGTCAGTCCTGGCCTGACAAATAAATAAAAGGCCATCAACAGCCTCAGGCTGTTTCTATGCACATTAACATTTCACTCTTAAAGAAAGCGATTGATACGTTACAGCAGTGAACACGATATGCTGGTCTGAGACAAACGCAAGTCTCTCCGCACCAGGATATTTTTTTTTTAGTAACAGTTACACAATCCTTATCAGCTTTTTCAGTTAAATGAACTCTTATTGCAAAGAGGAATCCACAGCACAACTTGACACTTATCTCTGTAGCCAAGAAATGCCCCCAGACACCAAACCACATGCTGCCTATATCTGTTGAGGGAACGCAATAAAAGTGATGGAAGGCCTTTAGGGGCACTGACCCTTGGACACTTTCCCCCAGTTCTGCCTGAAACGTGGTACAACATGCCAATGGTGACAAGGGGCACCTCTCCCACTGACTGTTCTTTGACCTCATGTCTTTCTGTAGACATGGCTGTGCCCATCCAGCAGCTGACCACCAACAACGAAGGCACACATAACCGAGAGAGGGTGCCTTTCACACTCATTGGGCGTAAGGAAAAGGTGAGTCTCTTATACAGGCAGAGAAGTGAATCCCAAAACATGAACCTTAACACCACAATGCTGGGTCCCCCCCTTTTTTTTCCCCTGATCAAATGTATAAGATGTAAAGCCGAACTGTATTATGGTCTGCAGGTCAAGATTTAACCAGCTCTATAAGGTCCGCATAAAAAGATGTTTCTGATATGACCCACAGTGAAAATACTGAAAATAGCCGTGTCAGGGAGGGAATTCAAACACACGGCACTAATAAACAAAACATTGCCAGCAGCATGGAAACTCCAGCTGGGTACAGGGCTGTGACACAGCATCACATGTAATGGATGAGCATGCACTGTCTGTCCCCCTTGCATAAAGGAGCAGGAATATTATGCCAGTCTCTTTTACACAGGTATCTTGGCTGCTTTAAACGGGGTGGACTTCAACTGTGGGATTTTACAGGGCAGCAGGCAATGCATAGCATGTTTAGGGGCATCACTGAAATATGTAAATGGACAGTTGTAACAGCTATGGAGCTTCTCTCTAATGCCATACTGTAACATTAAGGATGGAAACCCAGACAATCATCTACAGGTTCTCTACTGTGAATAGATTTCAAGTACACCCATGAACATGTTAGCCTTTATAGGGAAAATATCCAAATGCTGTGGGCTTTCAAGTAAATAAACATATTAATTTGGAGTGTGGCTCAAGGAGCCATAACAAACTACATACTACAGGAAAGAACCAGCTGACTTGTGCAAGTGCATGAGTGTATACTTGGTATGCAGAAGGCAGCCTTTTTTTTTTTTTTTTTTTTGGGAAAGGCAAAAGCTATAAGCCACATGGTCTCCTTAAGAGAGTATAAATACCACAGTCTAGCAGACTTACCTCCAGGAGAGGCCTTCATTTATAAAAAGGGGTTGACAGGTTAATTTAATTTAAAAAAAAAAAAAAAAAAAAAAAAAAGGGGGGGGGGGGGCAGGGGGGACAGTGGAAACTCATGTATGCACGTTGACCAATCTCAGCACTGGGATTCATGGGGAAAACACTTTCTCTGTTTATGCTATAAACATGCAGATTTTAAACAGTTCAGTCATTAAACAAGTTGTTTTTGTTCTCATCCTCAGTTGGTCTGTGGAGTTTTAAAAATGTATGGTTTTTACCATTAATGGCAGCACAGCGAATAGCGCTGCTGTCTCATAGCACTTGGGTGGCGAGAGAACATGGGTTCAGACCTGCTCAGTCTGTTTGGAGTTTGCATGTTATCCCTGTGTCTGTGTGGGTTTCCTCCCACAGTCCAAATACCCATAGTGTGTGAGTGACAGTGTGTGTGTGTTCCACTGATGTATGGATGAGTGACCCATTGTAAGGAGTGTCTCTAGCAGTGTAAGTCACCTTGGTGAATAAGGTGTGTGAGCTGATAACACTACATAGAGTTCACTGGAAGTTGCTTTAGACAGAAGCATCTGCTAAATAAATGTAAATGCAATGTAAAAAAGCTGTTACAAAACCATTGTTTTTTGCTATTTATCAGGTACAGAAACTGAATATAGATTTACAAGCCATCATTGTTTGTACAACTCCATTGCCGTGGCTAATGCAAACATGGCACTGTCCACTGTGTGCTAATCTGACTGTGTAAACGTCTGCAGTGCGGCGACACGTTGTACGAGAAGCGGCACTATGGGAAGGCCAACTGGGCCTGCATCACCGTTCACGAGGACACGTATGAACAGAGCATTTGTCTGGGCTTCATGAAGCTCATGAGATACATTTGCCAGCAGAACTCCTCAGGTAACCCCTCAGGCCACATCATCCATTGTGTGATTCTGCAAAGCTCCACAAGGCCTCACTTAAACAGCTGTATTTATACCCAGCCACAGCATTGCCTCTTCCTGTACTCGATAATCTGTTGAAAAATGTTTCATTACTGAATTGCACAGTTCCTGGTGTCAGTGTACTGTAGCATCATCCTTGCCCTACTGCTCGTACCCTGTTGTATCCTTGAGAACGTACGTTAATAAATGCTCGATACAGTTATAAATTGGCTAAATAAAAATATCAGTTAAGCCATCAAATGTGTCCAGCCAGTATGGATGTCTTCCTCTAGTCTGTGGAGTGGCTTCTGTTTGGGGTAACGAGTCCGTATGAATTTCCCTGTCCTGTGTGCAGGCAGCTACTTGGGTCTGACCATCCCCATTGTAACAGTGGTCCGTACAGATGATGCGCACTCTGTCCTGTCACGAGCCGTCACAGTGGCCTACTACCTGCCCACTGAACACCAGGCCCGGCCCCCTGCGCCCTACGATGCAGACATCATCATCGAGGAGTGGCCTGCCACCATCGTCTACACAAGGTAGGGTTCAGCCATGAGCTCCTTTCAAATGTGTATGCAGGTTTAATCCTTTAGCAGTGAAAAGAATTAAGCTGTACAGTTCAAGAGCAAGCTTGGGGAAAAAAAATTAGCAAAGTACTTTTTCCAGATGTTAATTTCTCCTGTAAAATGTTTTCATTTCTCATTGTCGTAGTCACTGAATAACGAACTTTATTTGGTATGACCAGTCACTTAATCGATGAAACATTTAAGTAGATAATTAGTAACTTTAACAGAATTTCTTCTGTATTACTCATTTTAAATTTAAAAAACTGGAAGTCAAATGAGAAATTAGATTTAAGAAAAAAAATTCGAACATTCATTCATCATTTAGAACCACTCGTCCAGTGTTGGGTTGCTGTGGTACAAATCCTATCCCAGAAGTAGGGTGTGCTGGATAACCATAGTACACCCTTCACAGGATGCCAGTCCACTGCAAGGGAGCAGCACACACACATTCATGCACTACAGGCAATTCTCAGTGACCAGTGCACCAGAAACATGTTTGGACTGTGGGAGGAAACCCACATGAACGAGCAACCTCCACACAGATTGAATGTGGGTCTTCATTCAGTCGCACAGCACAGGCACTGTGAAGTACTTCCAGTACCTGCTGTACCACTGTGCTACCCCTATCTGAACCTTGTACAGGCAGTCTCCAGCAAAGTAGCGCCCGTTTATTATTATGAACCACTGTACATACAGTAACTTGAATTTTTAATATAATAGGCTTAATTATGAAGTTTTTGTTTCATTGTTACATAAGGGTGACAAAAAACCCAACTTCTGGTCAGTAAGGGGGTGGTTCGTAACTATGGCTTGTACGCAAGTCGGACTTTTGTAACTCGGGGACTGCCTGTAGCTCATTCTATCAACAGCTCAATCAATAGCTGAGCAAGAAAACACTGGGAGTGGTCTGCCAGGACCATGATGTATTTATTAAAAAAAAACTCCACAACTAAAGATATGTATACAGTAAAGTATTGCCATAGGAAATTAAAATACTATAACAGTCCTGAATCACAGGGATTATTTTTAGTGAAGACAAATTAAGTGTTGATTCATAATTTTTTTTTTTTTTTTAAACCTATAATGATAACCGGTGCTGTTTATTAACTTTCTGCCTTTGTTTGCTCCACCAGAGCCTTCCCTGGTGCCACGAATGAACAGTCCATCATCAGTGAGATCAGTGCGCTGGCTGAGATGCTGGAGTTGCCAGCACTCTGCTTGAATGACTCCTTCATTGTAGCAGGCTACACGAACCCGGCCGCTGCCAACCGGCAGAATGAAATCTGGTTCCTCGAGCAGCACTGACACACCACCCTTACCGCCGCCACCAGACCCCAACCAGCTAGAGCCACCCACTGCACATGGCCCGCTTCCAGTTCTGCATGAGGAAGTGGCCTTGGAGACCTGATATGGATTGTTTTCAGTTTTAGGCACAAATCTAGAAATAGTTACTTCTGACTTTTGCTCCTTTGAAGAAAAAGAAAAAAAACATGCAATATGAATTCGGGAAGGCAAAGGAGGGTCTTTGTTTTCAAACTTGACAGGTCACGATTTTCAGTGCCATTTTTGGCAAGCCTCTTTCACTGCCTTTGTTGGAACTGGAATCGAGGCCTTCTCAATTAATGCCGACTTGACAATCAATCTTACCGAGAACATGTTTTCCAATGAAGTCGGGGAGCTGAGATGACCAAGGCTCTTCTGCATCAACTCAGCAACTACCACCAATGTGCACCTTGGTATTAGGGTAGGAAGCAGTTTTTGGAAGGCCAGTCTGACCACGTCTATACAGAGGCATACACAGACCATTACAAAAAGTCCAAAAGCCAGACTGAATGTATTTCTGAAGACTACCATAAACCAAAACCTTAAAGACACAAACATATATGCTGTAAGACAATCACGCAGTTTCAGCGCGTCACACCTTTTTTTAAATGCTTTTTCTGTGATTAACGCATTCCTTGCTATAAGCCATGCTCCCACACAGACTTCACTACCTCTCGAGCTCCTCGCCGGATTCAAGCGCCGCTCCACAGTAGTGTTTGAGCTTTGTGCTCCCCCCAACCCCCACGTACCTGGCACTAGCTTGAACGTAGAGCAGAGAAATGCACCTGTAGTTCAGTCACTCTCGAAAAGTCCACAGCAATTCTGATACTCACGACTGCTACTGCTGTTTTTGTTAAAGACCACATCTTTCCCCACAAGTAGTAAGATAGAGTTCAGTACCTAATAAACTTAAGCAAACTGTTCTGTGTTCTCCAAGAAGGCTTTTAATGCTTTTTTTTTTTTTTTTTTTTTTTTTTTTTTTTTAATTCTGTGTGATTTTTATAACGTTCCCATCAAAAACACTGATGTAAAATGTGGTTTCTCTTACCCAGCGTATGACGGGCTTTTGAAAATGCTGGGAAGGACTTTTGCATTTAACAAATAGTTAAAGAAAAAAAATAGCAGGTGTAGAAGTGAAGTAAAAGCTGAGGACACAAACCACAGTTATAGTTCGGTCACTGCTGTAAAAGAAGTCTCGCTAAAGAGCGTACAGTTCAGACAGCCTGTTGCTGGCTAATCTGACACTAAAATTAGACCAAGCACCTTGGGTTTCGGACACCATGGTTATTGCTGCTGTTTAACAGCCCCACGTAGGCAGGATTACCCGCTTACCTGTACACTGCTAGGTGTCACTTCAGGTGAACTCACAGCAAGCATACGCAGCATGTACTACGAGTGTGAGAGCAATGACGGTGTCCTGGGCTCCGATTAAATGTTGTGGGAGAGGAAGGAAGAGCTCAGGGTCTCTCTAATAGTATAGGGGGAATGTTTGGACTCCTTGTTGCCCACCAGTGTGTTCTTTTCCTCTTTGCTCAAAAAGTGCATCGACAAGAACTACCCTGCATCTTTTTCTTAACGCCTGCTTCTTTTCTTTAAAAGAATAGTTTAAAATAAAGTAGAAATGTTCCTGCTGTACGACTGAGTCTTTGATGTCACAAGTTTTACCACACACCTACATGGAGTAGGGATCCACCTTTTCCGTGGGGCAGGGGACAACAATATTACGTCTCTCACAGCAGCGTCAGCATAATTTATTACCTTTGTGTCATCACAGTGAGCGGAGGCACCGGAGGACAGCTGCTGTACTGCACATAGCGACTCCATTTGTCCTACTGATTCCCTACTTGAGAAGAGTCCTTCAAAGCTACACTCAAAAGGGAGTGGAATCACCGCCCCCCCCATCTGTACCATGACACCACATTCCCTCACCAAGGCCCTGCCTCCTCAATACCAGCCCGAAGCTGTGCACACTGCCACTACACCCCCTTCTCACACAAGAGCTGGACGTGGGTGAAAACGTAGCAGTGCAGCTCATCCCCCCCCCCAGGGTAAATGGATTGTGTGTGTGGGGTGGGGGTTCGGGGGTAAGACGAGGATATTTTCCAGCAGCACAGGAAATCAGGGTAACCCAGCACCAGTGTGCAGAGAACTGCAATGAAGCAAACTATGACAATGCAGAATCTTCACACCACCAGCAGCCTATCCCAGGACTGCTGGGACGTGGTGCGAGATCACTGATCTTCATCCCCGCTACACGCCCCAATATCAGCAGCCCTGTCTGATGTGCAGCGTTACATAACGGAGGGGGGAGAGAGCACAGCACAGCACTTCCCCTAGGCCTAACCCTGCCGTCACAGCCAGTGCATGTCATGAGTCCCACTTCAGAAAGGCTTTCTGAGAAGAACGCACATTTCGGCGACACCTCACCATTCACTTCCAAGGGCTACCCGAGAGCCTGCATTATTTAACAGTTGCCAACACTGGAGCCATTTCAAAATCGTCACGGCTGACGATGCAGCTTGGTCCATCGTTCAATGCTTCGAAAAGCAGCTCTCTCTCAATAGCGTGCAGCACATTTCCGTATCTACCTCACAGCACGAGTTGAACGTTTAACTGCACACACAGCACCACTGTGCAAGTTCACTGGGACATTGTTCTTGTTATAACAAGAAGTGGAGAGCTTTTTCTGTGCGGATTCCCTCTTTCGGTCTACGGGAGGTCGAGAAAAAGAACCCAGCGAGCCTACCTGCAGGTAGCGAGCTTGATAGCTGGCCAGAGAGTCCCCCAGGGGAACCACGATCTTCTCCAGGCTCCGCTGGTGGCAGTGAGCCTGGATGTCAGGGCTTTCCTCAGAGCGCAGCTCGATGTGGGAGATCAGAAGGTTGGAGATGACCTGCTGGACCGCCTGCATAGCCAATACAGAGATGAGGACTTAGGGCAGAAGTTGCAATCACAGGAACCAGCAGCTCCCAACTCTATGACAAGACCGCTCACCTTGATGTCTCCTCCTGGGGTGGCACTCAGGGCCAGGACACGAAACTGTCGGGTCTGTTTGGCCAGTTCCTTGACCACCTGTCAAAGAAACAGCACTCAAGATGTTCCAGCTTCCATAGCCTGTGACAGCAGTAGGTGGCATAGTGGTTAGAGCCTTGCAGCTGAAACACCTGGATTCCCATCCCATCTACTGATGCAGTACCCTTGAGCAAGGTACTAACCCACTATAAACTACTGTGCTGTATAAATGGGATAAATCAGTCTTAACACGTACCTCAACATTGTTGTAAGGTGCTTTGCGGAAAAAGACATAAATGAATAAATAAACAAAACATTTCCATTTATTCATTCAGCAGACACTTTCCTCCACAGTGACGTACCATTACTACGTACTATTAAGCTGAAACTTTTATCCGAGGCAAATGGCAACAACATGCTGAACTCCGTATAGTCTGGGAAATTTAAAGTTGCCAATCCACCTGATGGGAGGAAACCAGAGCAGGGGCAGGAAACCCCACACATACACGAGGGATCAAGCCCGCATCTAATCGCAGAACGCAGGTGCTGTGACAAGTGCTACCTGCCGCACCACCGTGCCACCAAAAGAACAGTACTGTACTCCGATTTACAAGATCTAGACAAGAGCAAGTGACTTATACAGTACTTGGCAGTAGGCGTGGTTCCCCAAAGCTTTGTGAGCTTCATCGATCACCACACACTTGACTTGATCGGCAGGGCAGGTCTGTCGTGACAGGTCGTTCACCATCACCTGGGGGGTCAGGAAGAACACGCGACGCGACCTCCACAGATCCCTGCGGCTGCGTGCCTGCGTGCTGCCTGCGGAGAGAGCAGGACAGGTTCGAGTGTTTTCTCTCCGTATCAGACACTCACAAGTCAGCTCTTGCATTCATCACCCAACAGACTTGACTACCGTAATCTGGAAACCTTGCTTGGATCGTCTCGCCCCGGCAACCAGTCAAAAATTCAAGACACTGAGCGGCCAAGTGCCATCGTAACTGTCCCACGTTCACACAAACAATGTCTCAAATGATGCTCTTCGTGCCCAAGACCAGTCCACGCGAAGGTCAGGAGATCCAGCCAAAAAAAAGAGTAAGTGGCAGAGCTCTCGGTGACAGGGTCCCCCCGTCGCGATACTCAAGTTGAGATTGAAAAGACATTATTTAAGAGTAGCTTCCCATTAGTTCTCTATCAATACTGTGCTCCCCAGTTGTTTTTCCTCTATCTCTGCCAGGGTCGAACCCGCCACCCAGCACCCTCCGGACGCCACCCGGATGACCACTCGCTCACCACACTGGATCTGCATCGAGGACTGGACTTCTGCGTTTGTGTCACCAGAAACTAAAGGAAAAACATACACAGGTTCTCCGTCACCACATCGAAACACCCTTGATGGGCGGGCAGCCACCGGCTCTCTGAGCCCCAGCGGTTTATCCCACCCCCCCCGATCGTCGATGGGAGCTCTTTTCCTCTCCTCAGCCACCATCCAGCTTCCTTACCTGACTCAGCCATACATCATTACCGTTAATGCAATTGTACCACTCCTCTGATTACTGAACAACACACCGAGAACAATGCTCTACAAAAATTAACTTAACTGAGAGGACCAGTCAGAGAAAAAACACTGCTGCTTCCTTACACATATTGTTTACAAGCACTGCACCTTATTTATACCACAAACTATTATATTCTATGCACAACTTATCCTAATGACCTCACACTATGTACTATGGTCAACCGTAAGTGACCAACCCCTCAAAGATGAGCGACCTATGTTCCCTTGTTTACGTTTGTTACTTTATTTAACAGACACTTTTCTCCAAAGCAACTTCCAATGAACTCTATGTAGTGTTATCAGCCCACCCACCTGATTCACCGCGGTGACTTACACTGCTAGATACACTCCGGGTCACTCATCCATACATCAGTGGAACACACTCTCTCTGTCACACACACAGTACTACGGGTGAACCTCAACAGCATCATGATCATGTCTTTGGAGTGTGGGAGGAAACCAGAGCACCGGGAGGAACCCCACACAGACACGGGGAGAACACGCAAACTGCACACAGAATGAGCGGGGATCGAACCGCGTCCTCTCGCACCACCCAGGCAGCGCTACTCCTGCTGCGGCACGAGGCCCACCGCGCATGCGTCCGTTCTGTCGCGCGCACCGTCGCGACGGGCAGCAGCGGGCGATTGGACCGCGCGCCCCCGCCGTACCTGTGAGCTCCGCCATGTGGTCCTGCGGGATGCCCATGACCCTGAAGCACGCCTCGATCTGCTGCGCCACCAGCGGCTTCGTGGGCGCCATGAACACGATCCTGCCCGACGGGTACCAGCGGTAGAAGTTGTACATGACGACGGAGGCGATGAAGGTCTTGCCGAGACCCGTGGGCAGGCACACCAGCGTGTTGTGGAAGAGCGCGGCCCCCGAGATCTTGAGCTGGTACTCCCTCAGCGGGTAGTTCGTGGGATAGATCCACACACGGGCTGCGGAGCTGTCGAGGCCAGGGAAAGCCGCGCCGCCGCCGCCGTCGTCGTCGCCCGCGCGGCGCTCCTCCTCGCGCTGCAGCAGGCATTGCTCCGCTTCGTAGACAGCGACCAGGATCAGGTCGTCATCGTCGCCGTCGTCGTTACCATCCACCTCCACCTGCTCCTCCGCACCATCGCCATCGCCCCCGGGCCCATCACCGGCGGCGTTCCCCGGCGTTCCGCCGAGGGCTCCATCAACCTGAGCCTCGGCCTCGGCGCGGCTCGCTGGGCGCGGAGCTCCGCTGCTCTTTTTCTTGCTGCTGCTGTTCCGTCTCCGGGTCGCTTTCCGCCCCCTCGCGGAGTTTTCCAAGGCTTTGCACGGCTCGGCGGAGCGCGACAGCGAGCCGCCCCACGTCTGAAACAAGGTCCTCTGAAATCCCGCGCTCATCATCATTGCAGGCGCCGGTGTCCCCGCCGCGTCTCCGCCGTCACACCAGCCAGCAGCTACCGTTAGAGACGGAACCTACTAGTAACTCGGACTCAGCAGGAAAGAGTGTTCTTTCCAAACTGCTGCGCCGTTCTACAAAACGGCAAACTGCCAGGACCGCATTTTAGTTTAAACGCCAGTGAGGCGCTTGGTAAATGTACGCGGCACACCTACATAACAGTATTGTTAAAAGTGGCGCTTCTCTGTGACGTCATGTGGTCAAAGGTCAAATTCGTGCGTCAGGTCGATGTAATTGGTCCAAGCGCCTGTCAGTGACGAAAGATTCATTCGCTGCCCACTGGATGACAAGAGTGTAGTGACATTTCAATGGGGCGGCGCCCGATGGCCTAACAAGTGGATGCAACTTCGCACAAGTGAGACGTTGCCGTTGGAATCAAATGTATTTTAACTGTAAAATAGTCATTGGCTGATTTCTGGCTACATAATTAAAATGTTCGTTTCATACATTTCTACTGGGAGCAGGAAGGTGGAAACAGTTTAGGGTTGTTGGCGATGCATCTGTATCATCTTATGTACTTATTCAACTTTCTCCTCAGAGACAGAAGAGGTCTAGAATGTGATGTGAATTGTTTTTCATTTTCTCCCCACCCAAAAGTTAAACTGTGACCATACCAGAAGCACTGCTGCTGCAGTAGGGGATAATGCAAATCAGGCTAAGTATTGCAGGTGGCTGCTCCAGACACTGGGCAGCAGATAGTGACATGGGCTATTTCTTACACACACTGAAAAATAATAGTGCCCATAAGAACTGAATGCAACCAACCCTTAAATAGAAAAACTTAAACCTCAAGGGTGGCACAGCAAGCAGTACTGCAGCCTCAGTGGAGCTTATGTATGGAGTTCAAATATTCTGTTCACATAGGCTTCCTCCCCGCTTTGAAAAGTGCGTTTTAGGTGAACGGGTGACTAAATTGCCACTGCGTATACAACACCACAAGCCGAAAATGAGAAATGGTGGCATGTCCACATTTGGTTTCCATGTGAAGGCAGCTTTAATTGATAACCACACCACCCTTCTGTCTACCTCATTTACACCAAAATACTTAATGATATTGAACTCTTTATTATGAAATTAATGTATGAAGTCACAATAAAAAACAAAGATCTTTATACTCATTTCAGATTTTCAAAATCAAAACTACAATCTGATTTAACTTTGCTCTCAATTTTTGCATCTTAATTTCACACTAATGAAAGTCATTACTGATGGAAGGATTATTTCCCAAAATGAACATCTCAAAACAAAAGACAGGATCCAAAATTTAAATGACCACCGTCATCACATATGGAAAGGGAAGGAAATAGACAAGAAAGACTTTTGTTCAAAGCTTGCCACATTTACCCAGAAGACAAAACTGCTTATGAGGAGTAAAGCCAATTAAATGATCTTTGTATAAAAGGCAAATATCAGCAAGAGGAGTAAAAGGAAGGTGCTGGTTGTAGGACAAGGTAGAAAGGGTGTTTTCCTTTTAGTAGTCATCTCGTCTCCTCCATCATGTCGGAGGTGGGGGATAGTACTGTCCATAACCCCATGGGTTCTGGTAGTTGTATTGCTGTAGAAAGCAAGGTATAAGTGTCACATTGCAAAACCTTTATTCCATGGTATACAATGCTTAACCCATGCAAAGTTAATACACAGTCATTATCCACACCTTTGATTGTTAATATCAAAAGCCTCACCTGGTACCAGTTGTAGTTGTAGGCCGAGTGATTAGCCTGCATGTCTGGCATCATATGTCCCATGTTCATTGTGTGGTCTTCCATGCGCTGCTTCTTCGGCTCCGGCTCTTGAGAGCTTGAGAGATGAACATGAATTTGAGCAATTAGTCAGCTTAATGTAAAACTTAAACACACCACAGACAAAGTCCATGGGGAAGGGGTACAGCCTGATGACATACCCATTTTCAGCCTTTCTCTTGGTTGATTCATAATCTTTTTGAAGCTTTTGGTGTTCTTCATACGAAGCAACAAGCCTGTTGTGCGTAACATGGAATTAGAGTGGTTAGCAATTTTAATCACGCATTGATAACTACAGAGCATGAGGTAGGAGATCCTCACGTGTTAACGTCGCTGCCAAAGTCCTCCAGAAATTCTACTTTGCGCTGGGAGAAGGTGAGACGAGATTCCAGGGGCAGGGGGCTGGTAAGTGCTCTGTCAAAGCAGGCCAGGATGTCTTCCTCATTTTGCTTTACATCACCACTGTATTCCAGCTCAAGGAGGTTCAGGTACAGCCGAGGGCTCATCTAAATGAATTCAGTTGGAAAATATTTTAATCAAGGGGATCCTGACTATAATGGTGGCCATTTACAACTGTTACAATTTCAAACTTTAAACACTTACATTTATTCACTTAGCTGATGCTTTTCTCCAAAGCAACTTACACTGTCAAGGTTACAATTATTTACCCATTTATATAGCTGGGTAATTTTACTGGAGCAATTCAGGGTAAGTACCTTGCTCAAGGGTACTACAGTTGGAGGTAAGGCTCAAACCTGCAACCTTTGGGTCCAAAGGCAGTCGCTCTAACCATTATGCTACCAGCTGTCCCACTATGTCCCATAAACACTATGGCAAACAACAAAATGCAAAGTAAAATTTGGGAACAGTGGACAGCCTCCAGAACAGGCACCAACCCAGTTTTCAGTTAATGAAAACCAGCTGCCTCCAACTGAACTTGGAAGAAGGGGAGAAAAAAAAAAAAAAAAAAAAAAGCAGACAAGTATTTCTGCTAGAACCCTCACTTTTAGCCTCTAAACTATGACCTTCATCCTATGACAATCCATTTACTTTTTTTTCCCTTTAGAGTTCATCCATGCATGACCAGAATAATGGAGTGAGGTTTGGTAATGTGATTAGAGACTCACCCCACCCCCCATTTTATATTCTGTAATATATGTACAGAAGTATTTTAACATTTTATGTCTGGAAACCCAAAAAAAGTTCACCCATTAGCTCTAACAACTGAAAAATTCCCCAATGACAAAGCAAGGAGGCTGGTAGAGAATTTCATCCTATTCATTTCTAAAATGAATTTTCAGAATTCTATGCTTGAAAAAATATATTCAAAAGCAATTTCTCATGTGGGTTTCATTACACTAACCAAATTCTTTCCCCAGTTTTTTAAATTCTGGAAAATCTATAAAACAAAGACACCACTGTGATACCCTGGACTGTCAAGTTCATGCACAGTGACTTTACAACCACAATCAGATAAGCCTTTACACAGTCGTAACTCCTGTATTGTATGTAAATGTTTGTGAACCTTAAACTGTTGGAAGGTGATCACGATTAGTCTATCCGGAGTTTTGTGCAACTACTTGTGCGATGAACATCGATGCATAGTGGAAAGAAACTAGGTTTACTTAATCACATCTACATCGCTCTCCTAATGTATTGCACAAATTGTATTTTCTCAGATGTCACTTTAGAGGAAAGCACCCGTTAAATGAATACGTGTAAATGTCACCTGAGGTCCGGTAACTCAAGAACATCTAATTAGACACAGTATTGTCAGGTGCCACACACTTCTCCAACCAGAATTCCATCCACAGAAGTAGTTACAATGCCATCAGATACAGAATGGCAAAACAATGCCTTATTAGTATTTCAAAATCTCACCTTATCCTTCTCAATAGCTTCCAAGAGTACTTTCCTTGCCTTCTGCAAGCTTTTCTGCACTTTGAAGAGATGCCGTGCCAGCTTGATTGAGTAAAAGGATGACTCTGTGGTGCTCTTCCCGTTGTCGATTGCATCCCGTAGCAGTGCTTCTGCTTCTTCCAGGTTGCCATGCCGACGCTCCAGGCTTACCCTGCGTAACCTCACCATGGCCAGCCCAGGAACGACATGCTCCAAGGTCTTCAAGACTCCGCGTGCCTCTTCAATGTTCCCTGGGAGGCACAACTGCAATATTAGTGTTGGGCTGGTGGTGCTCCATGTACGAGAAGTAAGCTGCCCACCGTAAACATGATTCAGGTATCTCCAGGTGGATCATTAAAATGTAACAATCTTTACAACAGTGTTGTAAATCACCCTTCAGGTATACAGTAGTTTAAGGTTATAAAAGCAATTGATTTAAGTGACCAACAATTACAATATTTCTAACATTGCAAAGAAGTCAGGTTTAAATAGAACTCCTGCTGCAGTACCCTTGAACAAGTTACTTAACCCTGAACTCCTTCATTGCAAAATTAGAGAGACGTATAAATGGGCAAATGTCAGCATCTTAACACTGATGCTCCTTTTTATTATTCTAAATGGTCAAGTATCAAATTAAGCACATAGTTGATTTTATGCAAGCCTGAGTGAAGTGTAACAAAGCATTTAAAAGTAACACTAGTGTCAACTGCCTGACACTAGCTGTTGTACAGAATGAAATCAATGCAAAATGATTAAACAAGCAAAAAAATATTTTTGAGTGAGCCTGCTGCATGACAAAATTTTTCATTAACCAGGGAGAGGTTTGTTGTATATGACAACCATTATGGTGGGCAGAGAATGGATGGTGGAAATGTGTTTTTTTACCCTGCTGCTCCTCAAACGCAGCCCAGAGCAGGTGAACTGTAGGTTTCTTAGGCAGGTGTATCATACAGGCTCTCTTGAAAACATTCCGCACGGCTTCGATGCTGTGGTTTTCCATATACTTTGCATACTTTGGGAAAAGGGGGCAGGGTTGGGAGGTCAGAGAGATGAGGTAAAATACAACATACATGAACTTCTGGCTCTCAGTCTGCACAAAATACATTGACAGAACATTTAAAATTCTTTTAAACCCATCAGCACCTTCATCGAACCATAAAGATTAGTTTCTGTAAGGTAGGACGAAGAGATGCAACGTAGTTGGCAAATGCAGCAGTCAAATCTGGTGGCAAGCAGGCCATCCCCTAATACAACAGATACAGTCACATATCAACATTCCAGATAAATAGCGCAGAAAGTTACTGTGGAGTTGAAATTTAAGGGGCTGGTTAGAGGGAGGAGTGTCATATTACCTTAATCCATAGATCTTCATAGAGGGCGCAGGCCACCAGACATCGCTCGAACAGCACGACCACACGCTCCAGCGTCCCATTCTCAATCTCGAAGTCCAGGTACTCTTTCCAGTTGCTCAGCTGTGTCTTCTCCAAGGGTTTCACGTGGAAGTATGGCCGCTTAATCTGAAGATTAGAAGATGTTCATCACGGATGTGTCAGGAAAGTGGATTAATCATTGTGCCTTCCTTAGCTTGTAACATCACTTTCAACTTACCCCTTCTTCAAAGGCCCAGCGCTTGCTGACTTCATGTTCATTGTGACTGAACACCTCCTGGCGGGACTCCATCACTCTGTGCCTCATGTTCTCAATTTCCGTGACCATCTAAAACAAAAAAAAGTGAACCACATTCAGTTAAATCGTAAACACCAAGGAGGTATTTGAAACAGAAGGTGCAAGCTTTCCTTCCCTGTGGTACAGGATAGCACCTGCTTCACATAAACACGTACCTTGGCGGGATCGGCAAGGTCCTCCATGTCAGGTGGGAGCTCAGTCTCTTCAGATGGCGCTTCTCCCTCACCGTGTCCGTTCGTCGTGGCCAGCTCCTTCCGCAGACGCACAAACTCGTCGAGTGACAGGAAATGCTTGGGCAGGCTGTTCTGGACGTGCTCTCGGAACCTGCAGCACAGCATACGCTACACATCAGATGCAAGAAAATAATTTGGGGAGGTCGGTGTGAACCCATCAGATGTACTGTAAGGCAGATTTCCCGAAACCTGAGATGGAGATCAATGACTGACGCTCGTATTCACAAACAAGGCGGGTTGGGTCTCTCCAGTTCCAGGCCTGGGTCTTCATCGCCAAGAGGCCCATTACTTGCACTTGGACCCAATGAAGGGCATGTACGCCAGGGGTGCTGAAGGGATTAAAGGCAGCTTTGCACACTCCTTCAAAGAGGCAAGTAAAGCAAAGGCTCGAGAACTCTGAAGACCCGCTGCATGCCAGCTGCCTCACCTCTGGAAGTGGTGGCTGTAGAGCTGAGTGGGGATGCCCAGGACACGGTCGTAGACGGCAGTGACGTTGACCAGGTTGCCAAGTTCAGTCTCCCAGTTGATGAAGCTCTCCCAGAGACGGTCGGAGCGGAAGTCAGTTCCTGCTGCCAATACCGCATGTTCGTACGCACTGAGAAAAATAAAATGCCTTCAGTCAGATTAGACATCCAATTTACAAGTCACTAAATCTTGTTTTGTTAGCTAATGCTTATTCCAAACACTTGTATTATTGTTTACACAGGTACATAGTTTAGGTGTAACAAGGAAATCTAAAAATTAATAGCTCATTCACTTGCACTTTTAGAGCTGAAACTACTGAAAAATGCAGAAGTGTCAGTTTTCAATATTTATGAAATGCTCTTTGAAACTAAGTGTAAACAGGTTTAGCCTGCACTTTGTTTCATTTAAATGTCAGAAAAAACAGCTTTTATAGAATGAAGTGTTCATGACAATATTTGCCATTTTTTGCTTGATACTTCTATTGCACTTGAAATTGAGTAATCAGGACTTTTACAATCAAATATGTTAACTGCACCAATGTTTCTATGAATGCATGTAAACAGAACATTTTCAATGCATAATAAAAGGTTCCTTAAACTATTTTAGTAAGTGAACACCTTCAGATATTCTGAGTATGAATTTAATATAAAACTTAAATTCAGTGCATTTAAACAGCTCATGACTTTCTTCCATCTCACTGTGGCCAGATTCCGGATGTTCTCACTTTATAAAAAAAAAAAAAAAAACTCACGATCGTATTGTAGCCTCAGCCTCTGTGTCGCTGGGGTCAGCTGTCTCCTTGAGGAAGTTGATATAATGCAGCCATAGGTCAACGCTCAAAGGGATGGCTTGCAGACCCTGGCGGTACACCTGGTGTGATACAACGTGCAGAACAGCTATCAACACGGTCCCTGTTGTCTCAGCTTAAAATGTTTCAGTTCATAACCCTTCTATTAAGTCCTATGACATCCAAGGTAAAACCATGAAGATCAGAAGGAGGAAAGGTTTAATATCACTAAATTGCAAGGGAAGTTAAACTATTTTCAGTGCTACTGAATAGTCAAAAAACTGACACTAAGCTAAAAATAACTTGATGTTTAGATTAGCATTATCAAGGCAAAATTTAATGATTCATTAGGCACTGACAACAGTGTTAAAGTGGCATATTTAAAGAAAAAAAAAAAGCCACTTACCTCCTCTGCCATCTTCACATTGCCAGCTTTCCTCTCCTGGTCAGCATATTTCTTCCAGTAACCATAGCAGTATGGGTATCGAGCAAAAAAGGAGTCAAAAGCCATTCGGGCAGCGCCAATATGATTCTGAAAGGAAAAATGAAAATAAGCTCCTGGTCGACCTGAAAAGCAGAATTTCAAACTAAGCAATACTGCTAAACCTGAACGCTTACCTCCTGCTCGACATACTGCAACAGGTAGGTCCACGCTGTGAAGTCCTCTGGATTTTCCTCCACTACTTTTAAGTATCTGTCAAACTCTGGAGGAAAAGGGAGCTCCGCAGAAGACAGCTCCGCCTCCCCCTCAACCCCATCCTTCGATGCTTCCTCCAGCTCCATATTGGTGGGGCTACCCTGTTCAGATGTTTCCAGGGGCTGAGCAGGCTCCTGTTGTGGGGGCTCAGGGGGCTCCACTGGAGGAACAACAGAAGACTCTTCCTGCTTTGCTTGATCTTGCTCCTCCTGCTCTGTTGAGTCTTGGTCCAAATATGAAAGGGCAGCGATAGATTCTGGGAGGTTCTCTGAGCAAGGTTCAGCATTTTCAGCGGAGGCTTGATCTTGTGCTGCAACAGGGAACTCTGGATGGCATTCGCTACCGGTGCCTTCTGTCTCAGTAGAGCCAGAGCTCCCGAAAGGATCGGAATCAATCATACCAGTCATGGGCTCTCCTGAATGCAACTGATCTGGGGGTTAAAAAAAAAAAAAAATATGGGGGGGGAATGAAAGCATATTCACTCATCTATAGCACTATTTGTCTTTAGCAAAAACCAGCTGTTTCCCCACAACAAGCATGAAGAATGTGTTTACTATGTCTTCCCTCATAAGTCTGCAAGTAAACTGTTACTTCAGGTTAACAGGATAGACCAAGAGCTGCATAGCAACTGGGACCACTACCTGTGGACTTAGTCCCGTACCGTACGCCTTTCTGCAGCACCATAAAGCAAGGAACTTGCCCTAACTGCTCAGTCCAGGGAAGGGCGGGGGGGAAGAGAAAAAAAAAAAAAAAAAAAATTAACTGCAGGTAGCTTAACACAAGCGCTGAGAAACGGCTAATGGAAAAAATGATCAGTATCATGATAATAATCTGTTAAATTCAACACAAAAGATTATTTGGTTTTGGTTCTGGGACAGAATTCATTTGCCATGAAAAGGAAGCAGTCTAGAACACTTGTGCGCAGCTATGCCATGGCTGCGGTAACTACGTAGTAGGCGGTGAGGCGGCAAGGCCGCAGCGCTGAGGCTGCAGTCAGGCCTCCATCGAGACCAGAAACGGCGGCCGCCATGGAACGTTAGTGAGCTGAGGCAGAACGGCACGAATACACGAGCATTTTAATAATAACACAGCTAGATCTACGACATCGAACTGTCGCGGACGCGAAGTCGGATTCAGATCTTAAAATTAAATTATCGAGATACGACAGAGACACGGTTAAACTGCTACTACGTTGGGCCACCTTACTGCGCCTACAGCTGTACTTCAGTAACAGTGAATAAACGCGTATGTTTTTAGCACTGAGGCGGAAATTCGCGCCGAACAAAAAATATTCCCCCGCCTCAGCTACGTACACGCGGGCAACAAACACAGCATCGTCGACGATAGCTCGACAAAATACAACCCACTTCGCACAAACCGTCGCGCTTTATACAACTAAACCATAGAATCGCTACATGAGCGGTTTTTTTAAGGGACTGCCGGTATATTAATACGTATTTTATAGCTCGTCGAGCCTGCGGCCTAACTGCGCGCGCGCGCGCGCCATACGCTCGACACGAACTTGCTTTCAACTACACGAATACTGAAATTAGGCCCGAAGAAACAAACCTATATGGCATGTAAAATGTTCCCCTAGTCAGTACAACTCACCAAATGTGTCCATGGAAAAAAAGTAGTGTTCGTCGTTTCTCACTAATTATCTGTCCAGCACGAAACCGTGCTTCGCCCTGCTCATTCTTCTCGAACAAGTTCGCTTGACGGACAGCCCAAGCACGCATGCGCATTGCAGCCTTAACGTACTGCCCGATGGGGGAGGGGAGAAGAGGGGCGGGGCTTACCGCGGCCGTCTGTATTCAGCGAGTGGCTGGATGGAAAGGGGAGGGCATCGCCATTCGTTCCACAGCGTTATTTTCGTGCCACTGCTTAAACGTCCGAAAAGTTTTATTTAGATTCACAGTCAAGAGAGTGCATTGCACTACTTAGAGGTATTATATTGCCTTTCCTGAACACATAAAATGCTTCCCCAATAAGCGAACCTAACCGAATGTGCCCATAAAAACGAGCACTGTCCTGGAAGGAGGTGGCGGTTTCCGGAAGTGACGCGTCAGAGCGGAAGCGCCCCTCGCCTTTTCACTGCTGCATATGCGAACGGAGACCTTAACTTAATAGGGTCAATGGATTGCAGTGATGTTAAAAATAGCTGTACTGTATAATTAGCAGGGGTGAGCAGCCACTGGTACTTGGACCCCCCGAGTGTTTTTCTTTCTCTCTGCTTTTTGGTGGGGAATTTTAAGTTGGCTTATTTTCAGCTTTCGAAATTACAGGGTAGTTATTGCGGTAATTTAATGTATAGCTAACCTTTTATTTTATTATGCCTCTGATCCCTTGTGCAACATCCAGTGTCACTGTGTGAGAAAAGGACTGAACTGAAACTGAATTCCACATTTATTTCTGTTATTGTGTTATTGTTCCCTACACATCGCTTGGGGCAGGACCGGCTGATGGGGTGGAGAGGAGGAGGAGGACAGAGTGCTTCTGATTCTGATTAATTTTTATGTTTGGCAGCATGGCTGTCTCACACAAGGAATTTGCCGTGGTTCTAGATGGTTCCAGTATTTACAGACAAACAGCTGACACAGAGTTACAGAATAAATACCATACTTGCATACATGCAAGGTGCCGAGTCAAACCTGACCCATAGCGACCACTCATGTGGTTTTCAAGACAAGGGAGGAACAGAGGTGGGTAAATAACATATTTATGGAGTATACAAACACAAGAGTATGAAAGGTAGTGTAAGCATAAGAAATGTAAATAAGAAAACTACAAAAAGGGACTGGATATTGAATATTGCACGTAAGAAGAAGAGGTAGCTTACATAAAAGGTCGGCATTGCACAGAACTTATTGCACTTATTGTTGCACTGACAGGAGACCTATAGGGGACTCTTAACTGTTCATGAGAGTGGTGGCCTGAGAGAAAAAATTGTTCTTGTATTTGGTCATTCTGGTGGACAGTGCTCTATAATGCCTGCCAGAGGGGAGAAGTATAGAGTTTGTGCCCAGAGTGTGTAGGATCAGTGATGATTTTTCCCACCTGCTTCCTCATTTCTGACTTGTACAGGACCTGAAGGGTAGGCAGAGATTGATGATTCTCTTAGCCATCTTGACTGCCCACGGTAGCCTATTTCTGTCTGATTTGGTAGCCAAGCCAGCTGTTATGCAGAGACTCGGACCTCATTGACTGAAATGGGAAACTGTCCAGATATCAAAACCATGCCTAAATTTTGCCATAGAAAAATTAAATGTGAAAGACCTCCAAGATGATAGTGGTCCGACTGGGCTGAAATTGATTGCTTTCAAACAAAAATAAAGCGTTACCTTCGGTGCAAACAAAACCAAGCTCATGATCCAGATGACGTAATGTTTGCTGTCAAGAATGGCGATGGCAGCATCATGTTGTGGGGAAATCTTTCAGCACAAGGAAAGGAAACATGGTGCAATGAAAGCTAAAATGGGCAGCCAAGTACAAGCAAATTCTGAAAGGAACCTGTTTCAGCCACAAAGTAGTATGAATTCAGTATGCCAGTTTATGTCTCAATAGGACAACAGCCCAAACTCCAGAAACTATTACTAGAAAAATAAAATTCTTCTGCAATAGACTTGAATACCAGTAAATCTTTGGTATCAGTTAAAAATTGCTTTCTATTGTTGAAACAGTTTTACCTGCAGGAACAGGGATTTTTTTTCAAAATTGTAATATGCAAAGCTCATACAAAACACTACAGGCAATAGTGTTGTAATTGCTGCAAAAGAACTGGAAGGAGAGGGATGGTTACTTTTAAACAAGGAATGCCACCAGTTTTCCTCGGTGGATGTTCGGTTTAATTCTTGAATGCATCATATTTGTTGAAGGGAGGAAACATTTTAAGTTTTAAGATGTAACAGAAAATGTGAATGTTTAAAGGTAAGGTGGATGCCTGCAGAAGACACTGAGGGCAATGACTTCCGCACCTCAGTAGTACATGGAAGAAATGAAGCAACTGCTTACAGAAATAAAAATTTATTCTATGTATAGTGTATATATCATCTCCCTCTTTTCAAACAGTACAATTTAGCAGTGAAATCCGAGAAAGGCTATGTAAAGACTGGCACTAGTGAATGAGGATAGCAAATCAGATATTGAATGTATGTACAAATTGCTAATTTAAAGTTGTTTAAAATGCATTTTTCTTGTACAATTATCAAAACTGTAAAACATCCAACATCTCATTTAGGCATCTGTGTACAATAAAATACATCCATAATAAAATATTTAATTCTCTGTCATTGAATTTGATCATGCAAAAAAGATAGCTGTAACTTGTTTTACCTCTGTTGATGGAATATTACAATAAACACAGATATAAAACATAAAATGAAACATTAAATCAAAGATTCAATAGAGTGCAATTACAAACCTGAACTATTAAAAAGCCATTTGTTTTCATTACCAATCTTTATACTCACAAATCTCACAAAACAACCTTGAACGACACATGGGACTGAAAAAGAAACCATTCAAAAATATACATCCCTTCTATTTGTCCTGCTTTGTGAATTGAAATAATACATTCTATGACATTTCAGTTCAATTCATATTTGCAAGGACTTACAAGATACATAAATTAGAACTGTATGACAACATCAGCAACTGTATCCATGACAACAACCATCATGATGATGTACCCCTTTTCCTAAAGTGCAGAAGTGGTTCTTGTGAGCAAAATTCCTGATGCCAAAAGCTAAGTCTTGAATTTTGATATTGATTCATATCCATGATATTAAATTAATGAGTCTGTGGAACCCCTGTTCTCAAGGGGTGATATATATTCTCTATAAGGGGAAGAACCAAAAAGTCCAGGCACTGTAAAAAAACCATTCTCATGTTCAAGTAAGACCAGTATTTCTATCATTGATGTTACCTCTTGTCAAGGAGAAGGTAAGCTCTTGATAAGGTTAATAAACCCATTGTAGACACCGGGTTCCTGAGACAAGGCACACTCAGCCAGCCCGGGTCCCATCTGCCTGTGTAGGGCTTGGCAAAGCGTAACTGTGGCCACACGTACGCCACTGCTCCCATTGCTGGAGGTACCCAGGAGGTGCCATAGCAGGGGCAGTGCCCTCCGTTCCACAACCTGTGGCTTGTGTGGGTAGAGCTCTGTCACCAGGTCTGAAAGACAAGGGTATGGGTTCCACGTGTCAGTGAATGAGCCTTCATACAGGTAAGGGGAATTTCCAAAGCCAGATCTGAACATACCTGCAACCTTCTCAATAAGATCAACTTTGGCTTTGCCACTGAGGAACTGGGCTTTGCTACAGAAGGGCTGGAGAAGAAGGGTGTTATCTGGGGGGGGGGGGGAGAGAAACACATACATGTTGAACAAGTTGAAGCCTGAGTGTCTCCTCTGATCTGGAACCATTACCAAGTAAACTGTAGGAACACAGAGAGCAGTACCTAGATTCTCCATGAGAGCATGGATGACTGCAGAGGCTGCACTGTATATGGCATTATTTGAGGAATTTAGGTGATGGTCGATGATAGCAGGAATAAGGATGCTGACAACTGGAGCCAAGTTGTCCTTCAGTAAGATTATGACCTTCTGAAGGGCCTGTAGGGCATGGAGGTTTACTTTGCTGTTGGACTCTTGAAGTCTGGCTTTGAAGGAATCAAAAACCTGAAGAAAAAAAAAAAACGTATAAGAGCAGCACCTAGCTTCACACATACAAAAAATTTGGAAAGCTGAACACAGACCAAATGTTGTTACCGGGAACATGCTGGCAATGACCATGTCACGGTTGTCCTTGCAGTCTGCCACGAGCTGGTCGAGGGCTTGTATGCGATCCCGGAAGTCTTTCGACACCATCAGGGCTGTCAGCTGTTTAATGTATTCTGTCTTTTCTGATATTTTGTGGTCCAGACCCTTGGAGCTGTGCTCTCTGGGATATCTGTTCAGTACAAAAAAAAAGACAAGGCCAGAAAATGTAAAAATGGACACAAATAAAACGATGATATACAGCAGGACAGCAAGGTACGTACAGAGATCAATTTACAGGATTTTTCATGTTGCGATAACTGGAGATAACCCACTTTTTGAGACTGACAAGCTCCCGGTTGAGAGAAGATGTCCTGACTGTCCTGCTGGCATTAAGTGGACAACTACGCCCCGCAATGGGGGCATCTGTCAGTCCCTGTTAAAGCAAGTGTACATCTCATTAGAAAATACCCAGAATCCGCTGTAACAAAGGACCTCCCTAAAAACGCTTCTGCCAAAACAAACAGCCTCTAAGGGATCATTCTTTGTCCAGTTTTTCACGTTACAAAATAACCGTGTGGAAACTAGATGATTTACCTTCGCCTTCAAGTTTAGCACGGTATCTTTCACGTAAGGAATTTCTCTGTCTGGGATGTATTTTTCCAGCATTTTAAAAAACTCCGGGTGTGATGCCAAGAACAGTAAAATTCGACGCCCATAGTGTCTGGGGAAAGAGCATGATATTGATCCCATTACCAAAACAGGAACATCATAACGAGATACATGAATGTCAACAGAAAAATAAAAAGAACATGAAGGTGCTCTATACCTGGCATCCTGAGAGGAGTCTTGGGCTAGTTTTGCTACTGCGGGCAGGATACGTCCCGTAACGTCCCTGCTGCCTGACAGCAGACAATCAGTGCCCATCTTTTCAACAGTGTCAGCCAGGTGCTGAGCTGTACACCTCCTTATCACTGCGTTAACATGACTGGAGATCAGAAAATAATGTCAGGGATAATTGTATAAATATTAATTATTTAATCACGTGAGTAAGAGTTAGGTCACCCTGAACAAAAGAATCAGTTAAATAAACAAAAATAACTTAGCAAAAGCAAACCATTTCCAAAGAGCAAAACTTCCTCAAAGTCAACAAAGAAATTTTTGTGCAGATAAAATTCTGATGTTTTTCTTTACATAAATGACATTACGGCACTATCTCATTCAGACCCATTAAATACAGAATTCAAGGCGGCAAAAATTTTTCATCATAGAGTTTTGCTGAACAATTTACACGCCTTGCCGAAAAAGAAAATGCCAGTGTCGTACTGCAGTACGCTTCAAAGCTTGGGTATACATCCTTTTTCCATTATTTGTGTCATTCATTAGGTGTGTTTCAGGTGGACCGGTGACTCTGAATTGCCTTTAGTGCATCAGTTCACCTGAAACATATCTTTGAACTGTAGGATAAAACTGAAGCATCAGACAGAAACCCACACGAACATGCAGGCAGGGCTGGATTCGAGCACTCAGCCCAGGGCCTGTGTGGCACTAGTGCTACCGACTATGCCAGAGTGTCACCATTTGTTCAGATCACTTACTGTAGCCCCCCATTGAGCAGAGCATTCATTACTCGCACAGGGGTGCAGTTCTCCACCATGCTGTCCAGGGCTGCATCCACTTCTTGTCGGATGAACACATTTGAATGACATGCTCTTTCAAGAAGCACGCTAGCAGTCCAGTCCAGCTCCTGGTCCATTGACTTATGGAGGTGTGCATACAGATCACCCATGGTTCCCAGTGCCGCCCGGGAGACCCCAGTGCGCAGGTTCTTCATCTGAAGATCAGCATACAGACATATACACAGAGACAGCGTGAGTTCTACACAAATACAAAAGAAAAAGTAACGACAGGAAGAAAAACATAAGATATGAAACCATTAATAATAATGATCTTTCAATAGCTCCGTTAAACCACTGTCTTCTGTAGTCAAACTGCAGTAAAAAGCTAAAGCCATGCAGACAGTCTCCGAGAAGGTAGCACGGATACATGTACACATGTTTTGCAGAGATCAGTATACCTCCTCAATTATGGTAAGGCAGACATCGTGAAGTCTGGTCACCACTGTGTTAGGATGGAACTGCACCAGGCTACGGAGGGAGTTTAAACCTTCGATCTTCTTTTCCCTTGATTGAGTGAAAGTTGGCAACACACACACATTCGTCACCCTTTGGTATGACATGTTACAGAAATCACTAGAAAGGATGATACCTTTCACACGATGTATGATTATACGCTCTGACTGAATTTTCAGGGTGCGATGGAGAAAATGGTCAATTTGACCGAGATTGTGGATGCCCACCAGTCACCGAAGCTTATCAGATCCAAGCTCTGGGTGAGGGCCTGCTCTGGGTTGGGAAAAGGTTGCAAGTCTGGTTTCTGGATCCCTGGAGACTCATCTGAAGAGCACAACAGGCAGAAGCCAAGGACAAACTTATTAATCATGGTAGTGCTTTACTAGCTTTCAGAAAATACTGTTAGAAATCTAAGGGATAATAACCTGAGCTGATTGACAGACCATTGTTGGCTTTCATTAGGCTGGCAGCTCGCCTCAGGTGAGCCATTCGAGTAAGTCTGGGTTTGGGTGGGTTTTTTGGTGGCCTGGGTTGGAGAGGAGGAATGGGCTGGTGGAGAGAGGGACTCTGAGCAGTAGAATGGCTCTGAGGGTGATGAAAACCATTCTGGCACTGGCCTGAGATGAGCTGCTGCGAGCTGGAAGGACTGACAGGCAAGTCTGCTCCAGCAAATTCCGCCTTTTGCTTTACAACATCACTTTCGTCCACTTCACAGTCTGCCGAAAAGATTATTGAAGGTTAGTCAATATAAAGTATAATTTATTTAAACTTGCCACTGATGGCAACATTAGAAACATTTAACAGAAACATAAAATTATTATCACAGATCCACATTCCCTCAGCCAAAACCCCTGGGGTCGGGCATGTTTGTCAATTCTGAGTTCTTTGGATTTTAGAAAGGTAACGCGGTGCATGAAGCCCATCTGAAGGAACACCTGCATTTGGATCTGGGACAGTGGGATATACTATATAAACAGTGTTTATATAGTAAAAAAGTAGTGGGATAAATACTCTGTAATACAATACAATGTAAATACTCTTGTGATAATTATTTCTAAGGAAATTACATTTACTAAAACTTCAAACATACACAGATTCAAAGTAACCATAAACAGCTGTACATATTCACGCAATAAATGTTCAGCACATCTGGCTTCTTGAGGATCTTGGGGAAGAAGGAATGCCATCATTAGCATCAGGTTGGGTTTTTACAGGTGTGTCACCAAAATCACAAAAAATGCATTTCAGATTTTGGAGCTACAGATAAGGGACTGTGGACCTGTATTTACTACCCTTGTGACCTAGGAAAACCCTACAGCAGACCCAAGGCTTTTTAGACCTAATGTATAATTTATTAAAAAAATTGAAGAAAGAATACAACATATACAGAAAAACTGAAATGCTTCAAATTTAAGCTTAAGTTTGCTCATTTAAAACTTCTTTGTCAGTGACTATATACTTTCTCACTACACGATAAATCATATCTGGCCACTGTTTTCGCTCCAGGATTTGACAATGCTGACTGATAGCCTATTTGTCTTTCCATTAGTTTCTACCTCCCAAATCTAAAAAATTAGACCTATTTCAACATCAGCTATTAAATAAAGGTAGTCAAGATCTTTTACTTGTGGTGCAGGGATGATGAATCAACTTCTAATTCCCCAACTATTCATTTCTGAAATTTTTTTTCTGTACACTGGATCCTCACCTTATGTTGACAGTGGGGACCAGAAATCTGTTCTCTAACTCAGTTTTGCAACTCAATTTGTTTGTGAATCTTCAATCACTTTTACTAATAAGTCAAGGTCCTTAAAAACAGTACACACACCCTTCAACTTATTCTTTGGTTATCTTCTGTAAAGCGATCACAGATAATAAAATTCTCTGTAAAACTTTAATTCCATTATTTAAAATCAAAAAATATGGCATTTCCACAGCTTCCTATTCTGTACTGGTTGCGATGGATTCACCCCACAATCATGTCCAGGGTTCGTTAGCTTCTGGCTAACTTCAACTTTTTTACCTCCACATTCACAAACGAAATGCTCGTTTATTTTTAACTGTATTTTTCTCACTTGTCTATTAAAAACAATTGTGGAGTGTCTGTTAAATAAGGTAATGAATGTTGGATCCCCTGCTGTACTGCCCCTGTACTTATCCTGAATTGCTCCAGTAAAAATTACCCTGCTGTATAAACAAATAAAACACTGAAAGTAAGGTGACACTGTAAGTAACTTGGGAGAAAAGCACCAATTACACTAATATATAATAATAGTGACGTTACTCTTACAAGGTGGGGGGGGGGGGGGGGCGCAGTGGCGCAGCAGGTTTGGCCAGGGCCTGCTCTCCGGTGGGTCTAGGATTCGAGTCCCACTTGGAGTGCCTTGTAACGGACTGGCGTCCTGCCCTGGGTGTGTCCCCTCCCCGTCCAGCCTTGTGCCCTGTGCTGCCGGATTAGACTCCGGCTCGCCGCAACCCCGCTTGGGACAAGCGGTTTCAGACTCTGTGTGTGTGTGTATGTATGTATGAGCGCACTACTCTTACAGCTGTGATGCTGGACTGACAATCGATAGTCGTGATTGGTTGAGAGTGTCAGTTTTATGCTGTTCTCCCATGTTGCCTTGCATTAAACACAAGTCCATTTTTGCATAGCTGATAAACGAATTTACTCTGTTCTGTCATTTTCTTAAACGTTCCCTCTGAGTGTTTATTCCATCTTTCCTTTGCCGTTTTGCTGAATGACTCTCCTGAACCAATAAATGAGGAATCATCTTTGCGGAGTTCAGCACATATGCATGCTGCTGTACTGTCTTGAGCATCTTTTACAGGATTATGAGAAGCAGTGAGGCCGAAACGCTGTTGTACTGAATAATTAGTCCATTGTATGAGAAAAAAGGCTTCTACGTGTTGTCACAAGCTGCTGCAGCATTTTATAATTGTATGGAACCCTGGTATCTGAAGGACATGTGTACTTATGTCAGAATGTGTAACGCACTGTAGAACGCAAAGAAGAAACTTTCCATGATTCACTGTCTACTGCTTATGTGATGAACAGCCTTGATACATTCTTAAAGTTCAACGCTATTAACACTATTGATAACATTCAGCATCCCAACACATGGCACATACACTTTACAGCATGACTTTGCAATGCATGTGTCACAAGCAAAACAAAATCACCCCGAACGCAGGCCTAGTTCCACACAAAAGCTCCATGACATACACATGGAGACCTCCTCTCAGTTTCTATCACATCCCCTCGGATGGCTGGAACAACATAAGATGTAAAATGACAGTTCACCTGACTCACGTCTCACAGAAAACTCTGTCCTTACCAAGCTGGGTGCCCTCCATGGTAGCAGTGACCCACTTCTTGTTGGATGAGACTTGGTCGGTATGTGGTTTGCGTTTCGCAGAGGACAAGAGGACCTCAGAACTGAAGGAATGACAGATTATGAACACTACGCCGCACCATTACAGGAGCCCATTAGTAACACCCACGTCCATTCAATACCCTTATTGAGACTGCACACATGATCACCCTTGACCATAATTTTAGGTTTGACTGGTTTTTGGTAACTATGGGCACATGGAATATCATTCTAGTTCCAATAAAGGAATCTTACAGTACCAATTTACAGCACTCGATAAATACAGTACATCCAATACATACTTTTGCAGTATCCAATAATATCCATTACTGTAGGTGTAACGAAAGAATTCTAATTGGACGTTCAGTCTCATGGTTTCCACAAGTCACAACAGGGTAAGTTACCAAATTAAAACAGTAAACATAGGGGTATGTGATAGTTGATGTTGCCCAGTTATGAACTCAAGGGAAAGGACAGGTTGCGAGGACGAACCTATCTTTGGTGCCCACAAAGATCCCTTTGGGTGGTGAGTTCAGGCTGGAGAGGCCACTCTCGCTTAGTGGGCTAGTGACAGATGAAGGTGTGCGTGAGGGTGATTCCAGCAGCTCCAGCTTCACCGCTGAATCGGGGCTGTCTAGGTCCACTTCTGGGTCCCGGTCTGAGCTGCTCAGATTTATCTTGGCCCGCTTCTTGGCTGCACTGAAGCGCAGGCTGCGGAGTGAGTTCATCATCTGGAGAACAGGTGCACACATCCAGAAAAATCAATATTTCCTGGCTGATCACAATGAAATCAGCCTAGGTGTCCATCCGACAAATGGTGTAAAGGTGTCAGAACACACAGGAAAACAAACAGTCCATTAATGTCATATCAGTGGATAATGTACCGGACTCCAATGATTAGATTTTATTTTAACTTGAGGTGTTAGAATCCCCTTCCTTACAGCGTGGTGCATTGATGGCAAGGAAGCAGGCATGTATCAATGAAATCAGCTTTGCCACGAAGTGAGAAATTACGATAAGCCACCTACTGGGATGGCAGACGAAATCCACCACCCATGGAGAAGTAGTAATACTATTCACATTCAGTGACAACTTCAAAAACATCAACTGACGCTGCGCAGTAGAAGGCAGTGGTAAAATACTTTCGGACCTAACCAAGGAAGCCCCACACAACAGGAAGAGCACAATCAGCACAGATACAGTTCCTGGACATGGGAGAATGAGGTCAAAAGGAATGCAACATACTACTAAGGAAGGGTCAAGGATCATTCCAAGAGCTACTTGTGTTTCTGGATTGAAGCCTCTGGGATGTCCGCCTACTAATTTTGCCATACAGAAAAGAAAACCTGAAGCTGGTAGTACTCAGGACTGCCATCACAATATGCAATGTGCAAAATATGTACCAATGGAAACTTAATGTAGCCAATAAGAAAACACAAAGAGAAGAAATATCAAAACCTCAACGAATAAGAACTACATGAAAGAACTGAACAGAGAAGAGGTACAAGAAGAAACAAAGCCATTTCTATCGGCATCAGCAAAGAAATTGATGGTGAAAGAAGATGTGGAAAAAAGCAGAGGTCTTCCAAAATAATGAAAAAAATAAAAAGAAGATCCCTTGTCTACTTTGAATGCTTGTAGATGCAAATTTACATTTAATCAGTCTCCCTTTCCCATTACTCATGAACAAGACTCCAATATATCTGAACTCTTCTGCTATGGAAAGTTGGTCCACCCTCATCTACACAAGAGCAACCCTCTCTTTTCTGGGACAGGACTAAGAACTTCAATGCAACTCACTGTAAGATCATACAGGGACTGGATTCCATACATCAGGGCCCTAGCGAAACAAGATCTGTGCACCATCAGCTATAAGACATGCCAAATGATACATTCTTATGCTATTTACAAGTCCACAAAAGATATGAAAACTGGATTAGGGTATTCCCATGGCCAAGAGAAGAGCTGGTCTACCATTTCGTAATAGGATGAAAACATCACTGCAATTTAGTGATAATAAAAAAGGTCTGTGAATACCATAAGTAGCTCTACATGTGTGCTTTGAACATGTCAAAGACTGGATGCTTTCAAAAACGCCACAATGCTTGCAAAAACTCAAAAAGACAGCAACTAGATGGATGGACTCAGTCATAATGTCTAAGGATGAATCCCATTCAAGCCTAAGGACGCAAATGGAAGGCACATTATTCTGGTGACACTCCATTTATGTGGTTACCAAAGCCAAAACTGACAAGCTAGAACCCTATTAGAAGCATATGTCATCGATAATGAAGAGCAGCATTCATAAACATAAAATATACACGTGCTCCTCTACTTATGATGGTTCGACTTACGATTTTTCAAAGTTACGATGGTAAAACAGAGATACGCATTCGGTAGAATTTGAACATCGAATTTCGATCTGTTCCCGCGCTTGTGATATGATACTCTCTCCCGACGCTGGGCGATGGCAGCGAGCCGCAGGATCCACTCAACCACGCTCGCAGTCTCTGTAGCGATCATGCCAACGAGTGTAAACAACGATACTGTGTTGAAAGTGTTTTATTTTGTGTTTTTGCATTCCATCATGTCTACTAAACGCCAATGTGTACCTCCTGCTTAAATCTGCCCAGCTGTAGGCTATCGTAAGTGTTCTGAGCACGTTTAAGGTAAGCCAGACTACGATGTTCAGTAGGTGCGGTACTGTATTCTTTTTCGACTTACGATTTTTCCACTTACGATGGGTTTATCGGAACGTAACTCCATCGTTAGTCGAGGAGCATCTGTATATACAGTCATGTGTCACTTAACGACGTTTCGCTTAATGACCAACTGCATATACAGCTGCGGTCCCATAAGATTACAATGGAATGAAAACTTATCGACGAGCGACATCATAGCGCAACGTGTTACTCACGTGTTCGTGGTGGTTCTGCTGTAAACAAACCTACTGCGCTGCCAGTTGTACAAGAGCATAGCACATAGTTATGTACAGTATATAATACTTGATAATAATAATAAACACCTATATTACTGGTTTATGTATTTACTATACTGTACTTTCTATTGTTACTTTAGAGTGTACTCTTTCTACTTATAAAAAGTTTACTGTTAAACAGTATGCAGTGTTACACCAGCAGCAGGGTCATAAATCTTGTGTTTACCGCATCGCTTGCAGCAAGGTTATCCCACCTAGGTTTGTATAAGTACACTCCATGATGTTTGCACAACAACGAAATCGCCTAACGACACATTTCTCAGAACGTATCCCCGTCGTTCAGCGATGCATGTCTGTATATAGTTTGATTGTTGCCCTTCATTATTTATATCACTACCATAACACATCCATTTTATAGTTTAAAAAAGCACTTCAGTCAGACTGCTCTAAGATGTGCTTCTGAAACAAATTAATAATAATATAATGTGATATAACAATCCCAACATACAACCAAAAAATCTTTTATCCACTTTAAAGTGAAGTGGTTGAGGACTACAGCGCAGTTTCACACCTCACCTCCTCATGATCCACAACCTCCTCCTCTTGGTCCGGTGCTCCTAACTGGAAGAGGTCCAGGTCTACGTCCTTCTCCACCGATGATCTCTCGAGGCATTGCCTTGTACCGCTCAAAGACGGGTCCTCTTCATCAAGATGCTCATTCGAGCTTTGAGCAACATGACCCACATTGCAGGAGGAGCTGTCAAAGGAGGAGGAACGTACCAGGGCGCTTCGGGGTGGCAGCGGGGAGCACCTGTTGTAGAAGTGACCTGGGAAAGCACATGGCAGCATGGTTACCGTAGCGACTGCAGAAAAACCCTGCATGAATTACAGCAAAACAAAATGATTCGCAAGAAAAATAAGCAAAACTTGTACAAGAACCACACATACATAATCATTGTGTCGGACTCTCCTGTTCCTATTTGTATCTCTCTTTAGATATTTGTGTAGCACTGGTATATAATAACCCTGTGTAAACATCCTGCTGTGTGCTCAGTACTTAACATTTTAAGTGCGGTGTTCAAACAGCCTACAGTATTATTACTTATTAGAAATATTATGACTTGTCAGCAGCGCAAACACAGACATTTTACAGTTCAGTCCAGGAATTTGTAGACTGAAGCAATAAGAGGGCAGCCTTGCCTGCTGACACTCTGCGTGGGCTGCCATCTCTGCGACAGGGTCTGCACTCTCTGTTGTTGGGCCATGTGTTTGACAAAGACAAAGAATTGTTCACACAGGGCCGGGGCAATACGGGGATGATGGGGTTCCCTGGAACTGCGGCCAGAGGATAGGAGGGCAGTAGTTGCCACCCTTGAGAAGTGGAATTGGCAGGTAGGGAATAGGAGCCTTCCATGCTGCGGTGTCCAGAGAGAGGTCTGCTCAACTTGGGTAGCACTGCAAGTCAAGTCATGGCCAACATCAACCGCTCAATAACATCATCAATCTACCAACAAGGATTCAGATACTGCAAATAATTAAATAGCACAGTCTGCCTTTTCAGGAGAGAGCTCTTTACATATTCATCCACAGAAGCTCAACACCCTGCATGTTAACTGAAGCGTTTCAGGGCTTGGTTTGCTGTGAGTGCAAGGGCCTTGAGGGTAAGGAAGCAACCAGACATTGCATAACAGCTACTTCATTATGGTAATAATCAACCACTGCATGGACAGAGTGAGTTTCATGCACTTTGCCACGTTATCAAAACAGCACTCTTCCCCATGGAGACCTACTTTAATCATGTAACCAAGCCCCGCCCCGCCCCGCTCCGCCCCGCCCCACCCCCCCGACTGGCATGACAAAACAACTCTGTCCACAAGTCTAATGTTAATAACCTCTCTGTCACCAACACACACAACAGCCCATGTGACATGAGTTCTTCCATTCACCTCGTTCTCTGTCAGATGGGCTTGTAGACTCAAGAACCCGGTGGTCTCTACTGGAGATATCGTTCTGTCCAAGGGGTTCTTTTCTTCCCTTCATCAAAGGTTGACAGCTCTCTGCAAAGTCAGGAGTGCACAGTCAGCTGGACTCCATACATCCTCAATCGACTCAAGTTAAACTTCAATGCAACGTTTGGACAGCAATGACAGTCAGGACAAATAACAGAAGTTTACAAAATCACATTCTCTCAGACAATTTATTTTCAGACGCAATTGTAAACTCCTATTGCAGTAACAGCTACGTTAAACTTATCTTCAAGGAGCCTTAAGAATCAGCAATTGATAACTGTGAACTCCCAACACCCGGAGTGATTATATGAAGGAGAATGTGATCATTTATTCCAGCATTGTTTTCAAGGTAAAGGCCATTGCTGATTTGCACTGGAATTTGAAAAAGAGATGAGTTTAGTGTTGCCCAAAGCTCAGCCCATTAACAAAGACCCAAAAGTGGTCACCATCTGTCCTGCTGTACAGTCATATAGTGACAGCTGCTAATGTGAGTGCAGACAGATATTTTTATAGTGAATTTGGTCAGATCTTCAACCAACAATCTAGCATAGAAACCCCTTGGTTTACGCAAATAGACCATTCTTCAACCCCTTACGTAAGTCAAAAGTTGCGTATGTCAGATTCCCCTTCCTCCCCCACCATTCAACATCGGCGTTACTGAGCAGAGTCATTGCTGTGGAGGAATTCTAGCTCATGCAGAACTGCATTAATTCAGCAATATTTGTGGATTTTTGAGCATAATGCCTTTTTAGGTCTTGCCACAGCATCTCAAACAGGTTCAGATAAGGACTTTAACTAGACCATTCCATACCTGCATATTTTCAGCTGTTTTGAAGCTGACATGCTAATATGTTTGGGATCATTGGTTTGCTGGATTTCTTAGCTGTGCATTAGCTTAAAGTCAGGAACTCATGGCCAGTATTCTCCTTTTATATTTTAAGACAGAGAGTAGAATTAATAGTGTTCAATGATTACAAACCACTTATGTCCTCAGGGACCAAAATGTAAGTAGCAAACCAATCTGCCAATCCAAATTGACCAGCAATCATCAAATCAAAAACACGCTGCCTAGAGAAGGCTACTTTTCAAAACTCAGCAGGCAAGCAAGCAAGATGAGAGACAAGCCTCGGAGAGGCCAATAATCACTTCGTAGAGTGGAGCAATGGTGCACCAGTCAACCTTATCAAGAGCTCTGCATAACACTGACTTCTACAGGAAAGTGGCACAATAGAACCCATTACACAGAAACAACCACGTCACAACTGTCATTGCCAGAAAACATGAAACAGACTAAGCTGTGACGTTGGGAAAACATTTTACATTCAGATGGGAACAACAAAGAGCTTTCTAGCCAAAATTCAAAACACCATGTTGGGCACAATTCTAACATGCCAATGGCTCAAGAAACACAAGCCCTACTGTGAAGTATGGTAGTAGCAGCATCATGCCGTGGGGCTGCGTTTACTGACCAAGGTCTGGACATCACATTAAAACAGAAGAATGAATGAAACAATAGAAATAATGCAACAGAACGTGTCTCAATCTGCTAAAAACAACTAAGACTTGACGACTGACAGACTCCCTTGGGAGGGTTGATAGTTTTTATTCATAACCTGGCTGTCATTGTTTGGATGTTAACATCAATCTTTTCCTCCTGCTGCCTTTACTGGGTTATGTGTTCCTGTTCACATTGTTTTCAACATTATAAGAGACCAAATCACTGAGGTTAGATCATTGTTTTGCTGCAAAATTATCTGAAGGTCCATTTAAATCCATCCTCTAGGATGTCAATATAAGTAAGAGAGTCAAAAGAGTCTCCTCAATGATGTGTTCAGAACTTAAGAGGAACTGTGTTTATTATAAAATCCTCTTATTATTAGTTTATTTACAATGTCTGCTTTACTCCAGCACATATTCACAGGATATATCCGTGCACATCTTACAACAGGTTATAAGTTTATTTACGCAACTTCTAACTATTCAAAAGGCCTTCATTATCAAGCTACATTTGTCCGCCTTGGTTCACACTACCAGCTATCTTAAATATATGTACAGCCACCCACAGCACTTTGATGCACGTTTTCAAGGAGTGTGACAGGATATAAGCTTACTGAAAGTGTGTTCAGTTAACCACAGGGGCAACTGGTAACATAGCTGTTAGAGCCCAAAGGTCACAGGTACAAATCCCACCTCCAGCTGTTTTGCTCCAGTAACATTACTAGGCTGTATAAATGGGAAATAATTGTAAGCTGCTTTGGAGAAAAGTGTCAGCTAAATGAATAAATGTCAACCATTCAAAATAATCATTAAAAAAAGCATGAGTTGTCCCCCTCTCTCTTCTTCTTGTTACACCACAATCAAATCTTTTTTGAAGAAGATATGAAATGTATGCTGAACACTAACATACTTTGTAAATGAAATGTATATTATTATTAATATGGTCGACACCTTAAGTTCCCTGTGTAAATAGTGTGTGGATGATCAAAGTTATTAACTTTTTCTCACTAAAAAAAAAAAAACAACATCAGCATGACAACTGTTTGCATGACGAATTCCGGAATATATGGATGGCTTTTTGGATTGTGGATCTTAGACAGTGGTATGTGATCACATCTTAGAAATTTTGTAGTTTTTCCCTTGCCTTCTGTATGTGGATATATTTGCAGTTTCTCAGTGTACGTTTTCTGTCTCTGTTGCTCTGACCCAGTGCTATGGTTTTTAAAAAAAAAAAAAAAAAAAAGCCTCAAAGCTGTTATTCCAGCAAAAGGCGGTTCTGTTGTGTATTCACATGGGGGCAGTGAGTCTTTATATACACAGCATATTTCTGTTTTTTATTGTTCTAAAGAATATTTTCTAACATGAGAAAAACATGACCTTAAAATGAAATTTTAGTTGTGAAATAAATGTCATAAAAAAATATTGAGAGGAAAAAAAATGTACCATTTGTGATTATTAAAAAAAAAAAAAAAAAAACATTAAAGAACCGGACAAGCGTCTAAATATTTCTGCCAGACACTGTTACGTTCTAAAATAATGTACTCACGATATGCTTGATTTACAAGTCCTTGGACTGAAAAACACTTTCTCCAGCAAGATGGACCCAGTGACCACTGTGCTTTTTTCTAATATGGGAGTATATATCCAACATTCAAAGAATGTTACAGCTCACGCTGAATTTGCTAGTTTGTACGTATCACCGCTTTGCAGCTATAAAAGGCCATGGTAAATTGTATGGCGTGAGAGAAAAAGCTTAGGCTGAGAATCCTTTACGACGAATGAGTGTGGCTATTTGCAGTCAGTCAGTTAATCCAATCAAAGCTGAGTTAATTTCCTCTCTGGCTTCCCTTAGCTACATCGCCAGCACCATTCGTCAAATACCAGACATGGGGCTAGAGAGCGCTGGTCTCTTACCGCTGCCGGAGACATGAGCCTCTTGATTAAATTCAGGATTTTGAGACTGGTTGTTCTCACTAGAAACCTGTAAAGAAAAACAGCAATGTGACTAGGTTATCGCCACCCCTTGAAAGCTGCTACGACGCTCCATCTTAAACATGTATCGCTCAGCTCAGTGACACATAAATCACGTGTTTGGCTTGACACACCATTTACCTGAAGACACTGCTTCCAAGACATGTTCACTCGCACCGTTGTCTCCTCAAAGGAAAGCCACTAGGCTGCAGACACACCGTCTTCATCGGCACTACCTTCAAAGCTACTCTGAAACTCTCATATCTTGGTAACATCATATCCTGACAGCTAGTTTGGTGACTTCCTACTGGCTTCAATGAAAGGATGCAAAGGGGTAAATGAGCACTGGGAAAGAGGTTGTCCGCACAGCTCGATGGGCGAAGCCTTTGGGGTAGTGTCCTGTGATATGGGCCATGGATGTGCCCCTGCATGTAGCTCCATTCTTCTCCCTCTTTGAGAAGCACTGTTGTGGCTGGGAGTTGCTGGGAGACAGGTCTGCATGCAATTGTAGAAACTGCAAATAGAGCATGCCTGGCCTTGCCAGCAGAATGGACGGGCAAAGCAGCAGAGGAGGACGGCAGCCCGTTCGCCACAGCTTGAGAGTCTCTTCGCCCAGCTTCTTGACATCCTGATTATGCTGATGACCTTTTGGAGTTATGCAGAGTAGTTGCTGAATGAATGAAGCACTAGCAAAAGCAAGTCATGCTTCTTTTTGAACTCCAGCAATGGCGTCTTTCTCTCAGAAGGATTGCTGGACACTTTGCTTCTAAATCCCAGAAATCTCTAAATGCCCCAAGAATTATCCATGAGGAAAAAAGCTACAGCATATAGTTTACCCTTGAAGAGATATGAGCTGAATGAACCTGAAAAGGGGTAATACACAAAAACAGGAACCGGGGGGGTGTTTACTTGCTATTGCATCATGATACCTAACTAACTAAATTCTTTATAGGTTTAAAGAGCAACAAAGCAACCACTAGACAAAAAAAAAAAAAAAAAACAGTACATGCCTGCCAACTCAGGTGATCTATGAATTTTGTAATAAGATACAATCCTCTTTCAATGTATAGTTTAAATTATGTTTTCCTATCCATTTATTTATACAGATGACACCGAAACAGAATAGCAGTGCTTGTTCAACCGACTGCAATTCACATTGTTTACAACATCCGACTGTAAGTGATTCTAATAACGCCAGCAAAAATGTGTCAAACAGTTGCCATGGCAACAACAAATAAATCTTAAACTGGATTACATCTCTATTTTCAATAATACTAAATCGCAAACTATTTTAATGCAGCTCTACGTTAATAAATATAAGTTTTAAAGGGTGCTTTCCAATATAACGTACCTACTCTGGGTTTTTACTGATCCCGACCAGCCAGAAAAGTGGGGCACAAACATTTATTGAATGTGGTAAACATGAACGTGACTACGAAGGTACAAATAGTGAACGAAAGCACAGATCTTCCAAAGCGCATATGGTGAACCACTGGCTTATTTCCACCATCGACTCCAGATTCCGTGGTTGTGTGAGAAGCGAATGGATGTCATAGTGAGGAATCTGGAGGAAGGTAACTGCCCGGAGCCACATCTCGCACGCTAACGTGGGCCACGTCATGTTCCGAGGGGGCGCTAAGGTACACAGCGATTTACCGTAGTGTCTGAACACCAGTAATACGACAGCGCTTTTCATACCGTGTCATATTTTGAGCTGTAAACCCATCTGTGTCTGACAACTGAAATTAGGTGACAGCTTCAAACACACCACACCTACCTGCAACCCAACACAGAAGATGCTGTTCCCACACAAATTTTTAATGAGAACCCTTTTCCCTGTACACTTGGCTCACTTTACACTGACATCACCACATGGTCGCACAGGTCCCACGCCAGCGTGGTTAATGCATGCGAACGAATGAATATGGCTATCTCGTTAAACCTGGTGTAGAAGCTTTAGTCCGCTTTCACCCTGAAACATGGGACGTGTACAGAGGGTCTGAATGACATGGTAATGAGACCTGTTTTTATGGACCACTCGCACCAGGGCTAGGGAGACGAGAGCCGTCGCCCCAGCAACCCTACATATCTATCTTCCCTCCACATGAGCCGATAACGCATATGACTCTCCAGGTCCCTTGACACTGGGCAACCTTCCATGAAGCTGAAGACAGAGATTCGAGAGGTGTCCCATGCCCTGTCCCCTTCATCACTGGGGTGGGTACCTGAGAAAATGGCCCCTCCTGCTCACCAGCGTCACGCTGAGCTCACCTGTGGAATGCGATCGGTGCGTGAGACAACCTTCGCGCCACAGGAAACCAAAGAAGTGAACCACGGAGCTTGCATTCCATGCGGACGTGTCCGTGTGTGTGTTTGCACACCAGTTCCTACAACCCATAGGCGGAGAGCGACCGCAAGCTCCTCCGATTTCACTTGACACGCGGACAATGGCAGCCGACGGGGGATGACCGCGCCTTAGTACACGCAGTGCGGCAAGACGGGATCAAAACTTTGCAAACCCTGATGTAGCGAGGAGTGCGTTGGACAAGCGGGCCTTAGAGATGCAGCAACACAGAGTCGAAACATAACTTGAACAGAGGTTCCCCGGGCAGCACGATGCAAACACACGCCAAAAGGAAATCCTCATAGCGTCCGACCCAAAGACGACAGCTCTGTTCATTGCGCTGCCTTATATCAGCATTACGGTTACAATTATCAAGACTTTCCACACTCAATTATTCATCTCACGGGTACAAAAGCAATCGTTATGATACGGCTGCTATATCTAAATCTGGACAGAAGGTCCCGAACAGCTACACTTGTTTTTATGGCAAGAAATAGAGATGTTCTGTACAAGTAATCCCAAGACACGGAGCTACCAGCGCCTGGGGGGCCAGCAGGGCTGAGGAGCAAATAAAGCTTCCCTGACTTCTCCCTAGGGCAGGAACACACACACACTGCACAGATAATATCTTCAAGGTATCAACTGTGTTTAAGTGCTAGGTATTTTTTTTTTTTTATCCCTACAAGAAGATTAATAAAGGCAACTACGTGCAATAACATCCCCCCCAAGTAGCGTTTTGTCATTTTTACCCGATTCTGATTTACTATAGGCAGATGTTGGGGGGGGAATCACTTGATCCACACCTCACCCCTTTTCGAACCTTCAGAGTGGTCTCAGAGTGACCAGCAAGAGCCAGGACTGCAGTTCTCTACATGCCGTTCCCAGAAGCCCCTTCCACACGTAAGCAAATGATCTAGGTGATCCCGGCACACGCTGCTCTTCGTCCACTACAGCTATTCAATATAACAAAAACCCCCTCGAAAGAGGATATATCTGCAAGGCCTCTAGATCATCAGCTCAGTGCACTGTGGTGAAAAACCTTCCCTATACAGGAAAAGACACAGTTACATTTTTTCCATTTAGCTGACACGTTTCTCCAGAGCAACTTACACTGGAAAGTCACCCACAGTTATTTACCCATTTATATGGCTGTTTTTTTCTTCTTTTTTTTTTTAAACCGAAGCAATTTAGGGAAAATACCTTGCTCAAGAGTTCTACAACTGAAGCGGGGATTCAAACCTGCGACCTTCAGGTACAAAGGCAGCAGCTCTAACCACTACACCAGCAGCTGTGCCTGCAGTATAGCCTCAATCACAGAGTGTATACTAACCTAGATGGTATAGCCTCGATCACACTCACACTACTTATACACATCTAGATGATATAGCCTCAATCAAAGAGTGTACTTATACAAACCTAGATGGTATAGCCTCGATGCAGTCAAGAGACGCGGTAAACACAAGCTTTATGACACTGCTGCCGGCATAACGCAACATACTGTTTTACAGTAAACTTTTTTATAAGTAGGTAGAGTACACTGTAAAATAAGGATAAAAAGTATAGTAAATACATAAAGCAGTAACATAGGTGTTTATGATCAAGTGTTATGTACTGTACATAATTGTATGTGCTATACTTTTATACGACTGGCAGCGCAGTAGGTTTGTTTACAGCAGCGCCACCACGAACACGTGAGTAAAATGTTGCGCTACGACGTAGCTGGTCGATAAGAATTGTTCAGCTCCATTATCACCTGATGGGACACACTGTTGTATATGTGGTCAGTCGTTCAGCAAAACATCATTAAGCGGCACATGAGTGTAAATGTAAAAGATAAGGCTGACCTTTACACTGGGACACACAGTGTTCACCAGGGTAACAGACACCACTTAGGTATGCGTAGCTCCACTGCCAAACATCCCAGTCTCGGGGATAGGGAGTAATCTTTTACACTGCTGGAGCAGCTTTTACACTGTTGCTTTTGATGTCAACAATCAGGATAGTTGTAGAACAAACATGCAGCACCAACAAACATGGGCCCTGAAACCCTGTAAATAGATGTACGTAAAATTTGATTACGTGAACAATGTCAGAAATATTTTGGGGGGTGAAGGACCTGACGTCACAAGAAACTGACATGAAAAAATATACAACGCAGCACTTCCCACGCAGCTGAAAAATGTTGCTGCTCTGCTGCTGATCTCTTTTCTGCTCCATAAAGCTGCGCTACATTAAGCGTTTTAAAAGCGTCGACTCAACTTGCAGCTATTTGGAGGACGTGTGTCTTCCTCTCTGTTCCGTCTGCGAATTGCACCTGCGGGTGGCTTGGGAGGAAAGTGTCTCTTAGACAAATAAGTGTGAATGAATAAATGCGACCAAGAGTGTGGAAATATAGTAAACGACAGAAAGCAAGGAGCCTCCAGACACCTTAAGCTCGGGACAGAAGATCAATGGTGAGAGTGAGGAACAAGCCAACGTCTGCGGTTTCGTCACTACACAGGTGTCCTGGGAACGAGATTGTATTGTAAAAACACACACACACACACACACACACACACACACACACACACACACACACACACACACACACTGACCACTGCTCTGGCATTCCTCTGGAGTGCCATCAGCCACTCCTGGATTTAATCTGACACACAAGATGGTTTTTGTTTTTTTTTTTTAAAAAAAAAAATAATAATAATAAAAAAAATAAAAAAATAATAAAACAACTTCCGTTGGCACATTCTTTGTGTGACCGGAAAACTACATCAACTGGTTTAGAATCCAGCTGAGGACTTACTGGGATTATTCCCAAAAGCACAATAATTGATCAAGTGAGAGAGAGGGCCACTGACAGCTGATGGAATGGAGAGAAGTGCTGTCGATATTAGCGGGCAGTTTCGAGGTTTGCCAGCTCCTGGACACTGACCATCAGTTGAACTACAAATCCATGGAACAGAACAGCTATCGTACACCACGTGTATACGTGTACATTTATTCATTTAGCAGACGCTCTTCTGCAAAGCGACGCACATCTCATAGAAAATACAATGTGTTCATTACATTAGCAGGAAGAGACACTTAGATGCAGACGCGTGATTCTAAAGTACAGTCTGTTTGTTACTTTCCACCATATGAACCGATGTTCACACGAGTAGCTCCATAAAGCTTTACCCTAATTATCGACAATTCCTATTCACATTCACATACATTTACATTACACAGGTAACTGTGTGAAACCTTACATGTGACTAAATATCACACGTATTATTTCAGCATTAATATCTGGACTATATACTAAAATATGGCCAGCAGGTGGCATAGCGGCTAAAGTCGCCGCCTTTGGACTCGGGGGACCAAGGTTTGGATGCCACCTCCTGCTACGGTACCCTTAGCCTGAAGCGAACCGCAGAAACAACCCAACCAAATCTTAACAATTTGTTAAATCAGTGTAACTGCGAGTCGCTTTGCAGAAAAGCTTCGGCTAAATGAATAACCGTGAAGGCAAAACGCAAACGTATGACTACATACAGCCAACGGCCACTACAGGACGCGACTGCGGGACGACGCACCTGCTCGGACGACTTGCTCTCCGCGTTCGCCGTCACCCAGGGTACAGTCGACTTCCTCGCGCTGGCTATCCTCCGTTGCTGAGGGAGCACGTCTGAGAGGGAGCCCAGGCTACCGTAGAGTCGGCCGGGCCCGGCGGAGTCCGCCTGCTGGCTTCGGCCGCTGCTGGCGCGGCCGCCACTCAACACCCAGTCCAGGTCGGCTCCGGAGCCCAGCGGCGCGGACAGTCGCTCGCCGGGTTTCGGGAGGACCAGGGCGTACTCCACGATGCCGTCCGAGCTCAGCTTGGGCAGCGTGCGCCTGGCTCTCCGCGCCTTGATAGCTGCCACGAGAGCGTCTCCCGGCCCATGGAGTTCCAGCAGGTCGAGAGCTTTCATCAGGGGCTGCTTCTTCCCCGCGTCCAGGGCAAAATCCAGCAAGGAAAAGAGCTCCAGGGCTGCGTGGCGGACCCTCCGGTTGCCGTCGGCCAGGCACGGCGCAACTTTGTAACACAGGTTGCAGACGTTGAACTCCTTCCTGGGATGGGTGAGCATCGCAGCCGTTATGATGTTCAGCACATCCTCCCTGACGCGCGACTTCTCATGTCCGAGCTGCCCCATCACGAGGTCCAGGACCTTCTGCGGACCAACGATCTTCATCAGGTGGCGGAAAACGCTCATGTATTCGATCCTGGCGATGGGGCGCGTGTCCCCCAAGGCCTTCGTGACCGCAGCCATTATCTGCTTCACGTGCTTCTCCACGTCGCGCTCCAGCCGTTGGACCAGAATGTTCATCGCCTGCAACGTGCCCAGGAAGACTTTGAAGTTGGCGTCATCCAGCAATCTGCAAAGAAAAGCGATTAACCGTTTCACGTCGTCCGCGGACAGGGTCCTCACGTCCACGCTGAGGAGGATGCATTTGAGCTCCTCCACCCCGTTTGTCCTGTTCTGGTAACTCTTTTGGTCCAGCAGCTGTTTGTGTAGCTCTCTGGGTAGCATCCCAAAAACCATCTCAGCTGGTGGCTTCCAACTCCTGGCCAGGAGTCGGGGGTAGCGCAGCGGGGAGGAGAGCTTCTCCAGGTCATCGCCGCTCCGCGTCATCGCTGCTGGGGGATGGAGCGCCGGGGCCCCGCGCCGGCCAGGCTCCACGAGCTCCTTCTCAAAGCCCCGGCAGATGTGCTGCACCACGGAGAGCCAGAAGTGACATGATGCGCTGCTCCGCCGAACACGCCGCGGCCCGGCGTACGGAGGGAGGACGGCGCTCTCTCTGGGGCCGGCGTCCGCGCAGACGTCTCGGTCCGAGAAGCAAGCGGCTCAGCGAAGCAGATGTGTCCAGACTCCACGGTCCACAGAGTGGACATGACATGCGGTCCCTTCACTCTGGCACACGGCCGGAGGAACACCATCCCATAATGCCCTTGTCTAGACCAAACACCAGCTTTTCCACACTTTCCCCCCTTCGAGCTTCCGCCAGTGTTCTGGAATCCTCCGCAAGAGCGGTTATTTCTGCAAAATGTTTCCCCCACACCCTCCTTCCCTCCTTCCTTCCTTCCTTCCCGCGCGTTTCCTCCTCAGATAACGAAGAATTGCTCCCGGCGGCGCGCGCAGCCGACGGCCCTCGCGCGCCTCTTCACAACAAGCAACATTATTTCACGCGGCCGTGCGGACAGTGAGGCGCTCCCGCGCGCACCGCTTCCCCGCGCGAGACGTTTCCATCGCGAACTCGAGCTGAAAATGGCGGACGGGGCCGCGCACAAGCGCAGCGCTTCCATGGGGACGAGCGGCTCCGGCTGCCAGACACGTGCGCGCCCCCTGCGCCGCGCAGGCGCGTGGGAGGCGCAGGGCCGGGGGGCGCGCGCGGACGCGGTGCGGAGCGCGTGCTGACCGTGCGACGTGAAAGTCTCACTTGAGCCGGAGCTGTGGGAAATATCAATGTGAGGATGAAAGAGTTTTTACGCAACGTTGAAATGACGAGAGTATTTCTCTAACTTCTAAAAACCGCAAAGCTGCTAAAACTCTGCTTCTATTAACGAACGTGTGATAAATAGGTTTTTAATGTTTACATTACGTTCATTCATTTATCTGACGGGGAGCGCGGTGGCGCGGCGGGCTTGGCCGGGTCCCGCTCTGGCAGGCCTGGGGCTCGAGTGCCGCTTGGGGAGCCTTGCGACGAACTGGCGTCGGACTGGCGTCCCGTCCTGTGCTTGCTGACTTGCGTTATGTGTTAGGCTCCGGTTCGCCGCGACCCCGCTTCGGGGAAGCAGTTGTACACAGACCTTTTCTGTAATTCTAATAAATAACCAGATTGTGTTAGTTTCGTCAGTAAAGTTTTTTTTTATGACAGTTTTTCACTTTCGGAGCTTTAGTTTTTCGTCACAGATTGGCAAATGATTCAACATCCCTTGTTGTGTGAGGCTACTCACTTTCCCTTCAGGTTCATTTGACGTGCATCACATGATCTCAAGCCTGATGAATTAAGGTTATTATTCATCAGAAATATAAAAATAGAAGTAAACCAGAAAGAAAATCAGTTGTTAAAAATATGTCCCATCCGTTCAGATGGAACCGGTGACGGTAAACACCTGTTTTTTTTATTAAAAATTAATTTAATCCCTATGGCATTACAATTAAAAGCAGATCATTGTCACAAACGATGGTGACATCATATCAGATAATAGCAAAACTGCTAACAATCAAATCGCAAATACATCTAAACAAAAAGACACCCTCGTTAGAATAACAGGCAGTGTGCATACACGTATAAAAACTCATATGAGATCACCTTAAAGGATAAAAAGGTTTCAGTGCTATTGACACCAAACTTAAAACATTAGAATAACATTCAGAACAACGTAAATAAATCAAAATCACGCCACATTCTGAAATGACTGTTAAAAATTCAACGACGGAGATTGGTAAAATCAGTTCAAAATCAGACTGAAATCAATTCCGAAGGTTGCCCTAAACAATGACCTTCAGCCCCCCAGCAGAAAACAGTTTATGAGAAAACATAAGGTCATTTCCGGTGGCACGCACCTCTGTTTCTTTGTACTGCATGTGGCGGGTTCTTAAATGAGAGGGAAAAAAAGAATGACGAAATGCATCAATTTAAGGGAGATAGAATTTGCACTTCCTCTGCCATGCAAAGCACCCAGCTTATAAAACAATGACTTTAGGGAACTGCTATCACTTAGTGGATGATAATCACATAAAATATGTTGCCAGGGTCAGATTAGTAATGCAAACTTTATTATGGACGCCTACGGAATGGTTTTAAACAAACTGTTAGCACTGGGAAAGAGATTTGACAAAGTTTTGTATAAATCAGCAAAATACAGAAACAAAGGCACCACTTCTGGACTGGTACTTCTATGTATTTTGGTTACAGTTACCGTTAGGGTTTGAGTTAGCAGGATGAGCCTAAGCGTTAGTAGGGTTAGCATTAACTTCATGATAAGCAGCGTTAATGTAAGGGTTTCTAGGGTTAGGGTTAGTCTTAAGGTTAACGTTAGTATCATTAGCATTAGGGTTAGGGTTACTAGGGCTCGCAGTTGTGTTACGGTTAACGTTAATGATAGAGGAATCATGCAGGTTAGGGTCAGGTTCAACTTTATGATTAGTAGTGTAAATGTTAGGGTTACTACGGTTACTAAGGTTCACATTAGACTTAGAGCTAGCATTAGGGTTAAAGTTAGAATTAGTAGCGTTTGCATTATGGTTAGGGTTAGAGTTGAGGTTAGGGTTAGGGTTAGTAGGGTTTGAATTAAGGTTCGGGTTAGCATTAAGCCTTTAGACCAAAAGATGGTGAGCAAGGTATTTACTCTAAAAAATCGTGCTAGTTACAATTATCTGGGAATATCAATGGGTAAATGAGTAGTGTGATGTTTTCAGTCACTTTAGACAAAAGCATTAGATAAATGGGTGCAGTGGCGCAGTGGGTTGGACCTTGTCCTGCTCTCTAGTGGGTCTGGGGTTCAAGTTCTGCTTGGGGTGTCTTGTGATGGATTGGTGTCCTGTCCTGGGTGTGTCCCCTCCTTCTCCAGCCTTATGTCCTGTGTTGCTGGGTTAGGCTCCCGCGACCCCGTATGGGACAAGTGGTTCAGATGGTGTGTGTGTGCATTAGATAAATGAATAAATGTAGATGTACAGGACTACACTGATCTTAACCAAAAGGCTGAGAAACGATAGAAATGAATGTAGATGTACTGAGAAGGTGGTGTTGTGCTAGGGGGCTATACCATTTGTTGGGTTACCTGACACAGCTGGAGAGTTGTGTTATGGCATTTGTACTTCAAGTTTGGCATATTTTAAGAAATTTTCCCAATTTTTTTCTTGCACTCTTTAAATCACAGCCACAACTTTCACTCTTAGCAAGGTCCTTTCTAGCAATGCTCACACACAAAATGCACATTGAAACAATGTATATCATGTAAAATCCATAACAGAAGTGTATGTGAGACAACTTGACTGTAGTACGGCAAGCCACAGACTGAGGTTTTGTACCACAGTGCACCTGGGTACCAGCATCTCCAACACAAGTACCACGGTGTACCAGGGTACCAGGATTCCCAATGCTTGTACCACAGTATACCAGAGCTCCAGCATTCCAGACGTGAGAACACGAGGCTGCTGAGATAAAATGCAAAGTGCATCTGGTCAAGGAAGAATGTTGGTGTTCTCCTATTCTTACACATACTAACACACATACAGTTTCATCATTCATCCTTTCACAGAAACAATTCTGCCTCATTCTCCATGATTACACCAAATCTGACTGAAATCCGGCTGGCGAATGTCTTTTCCCAAGTAATAAATTGCTTTAGGACCAGAATCCTCTGGCTCCTCATGTCAGAAATATTCAAAGATTTTCCATATTCAAAGGTATGAACATTTTCTGTTTTTTTTATTGTATTTTTTTCACGTTTCCACATCTAAACATTTGTTTTTCTGCATACCCTAGACATCCATGTCCAGTCATTACTCAAGCAGAGAAGGAAAGTGATACCAGATTCAGCTCATTTAGAGTGTTCACACCTCATTCTTGGTGTTGGTGCATGATTAATAAGATTACAAATGTTGCACATTTATAGGATAAATCAGTCAACAATCAGCATTAAAAATGGATTTATGGAGCTCGCAAATTTTTACAGTCATTTGAAATGTTTAATCGAAATGTAGCTCAGAGTTAATAGAAAGTCTTACACTCTATTTTATTTTTGCTGTATCCGAGACTTTTACAGAACCTAGTCAGCAAATAAATTGAAGTATGTGTCCATTTTGTCACTTTTATTGATTGTATAGATAATAAAGGAAACTGAAGAGGCAGCGAGGTGCTGAAAAAATGTTGCACAGGCATGTAATTGAAGGTTTATCATTGGTTCTTACATAGTCTGACCCAACTAAAACGAAGGACAGCTGTGTTATTAAGATTTTACTGTGTGGATTTACAGAGTTATGAAATCCAACAGTAAACTGGAGGCCTGCTGTAAACTGCCAAAGCCCTACATGTAAAAATGTTACTGCGTTTCCCACGGACACTGCCTGTAACAGAGTATGTCCATCACGAAGAGCGAATCTGAGCTCCTTCCACTTTTCACGACTTCTTGTGAGCTAGATTATATTACAAAACGACGGACTATGCTCCATGTTTTGCTTCATCGGATACAGCAAGTCTGCCAGTGTTACGTCACGTAGGGAGATCAGGAATGTAGATATTTTGGGAGTGTCGCGAAAGCGCGGCTATTTTCTGCGAGGTTTCCATCTTGAGGTCCATTACGGAGACGCGGCATCCCCATCGCTAGGCGACATCAAAATGGCGACTCCTGCATGTCGCAATCGGATTGCTTCCATGGCAACGTGAAGGTTCATGACCCCGGATATAAATGCAATTTGCCGCACAGGAAAATGGGAGTTGTAGGCTCGTGTCCGCAATACAGAACACGTCACGTTACAGTTAAATCGCGACCCTCAACGGGAGAAGCAGGAGGAAACTGAAGTGTATTGAACCTTGAAATACGTTTTCGCTTTGAAGCCCCCTTACCACTTACTGTAATTTACAGCCAGTTTAATAAACGCACCTATTTTCTAAAGCGCTTATTTAAACCACTAAATTTACGACGGATTATTAGCCACAGCAGCGAAAAACAAACGGACAGTCTAAAAAAGCTAGGGCAATAGAAGCTTTCATTTCTCTTAACCGCGTATATCCCACGCTTATAACTGTTGTTTAATTTATATGACATTTTCTAGGGCGCGTAAACATATGTGTGTGCGTCGTGAACGTATCTAATTACTGGTACGACCGAGTCCAAAAAGGTCGTGACAACAGTGCCATCTGGTGGTGCATTTGGTGCGGCGCCTCAGCGTTGATTTGCTTTTATCCCACAGCGCGCCTTATTTGTAAGGTCGCTACTCTTGCTGTCTAATGCTCACAAGCGCCGCGCGCATTCTCATTTCAGTTTGCGCTGGCATGTTACATTTTTTGTTCCTACTTATTTAATGTTACACCACTAACTTGCGTCTCTCTTATTCCTGCAATCTCTATATGGTGGAGCTGGGTGAATTGAATATTGGTTGTTGTGTTGGCGTTGCCATGGCAACATCTTGTGCCTGTCCCGCCCTCCCTGGGACATTTTGCCTTTCGCATACTGTTGTCATGCATGTTTTCACTCTATCGCTCACTGTCCAGAAGCACTTATCCTGAGGCACGGCGCAGAGGTCCGGAGCCTATGGCGGAAGCAGAAGGTGCTAGGCTGGGCAGGGTGCCACCCCAGGTGGGGCACCAGTCCATCGTAGGGACGCTCACCCTACGACCCTACATCCGCTCACCCTACACGCAGTTTAAAGCCACCAGTTCAGAGGAAAGCTGGGGGATGACCCCATGATGCACCCACACTATGCCCTGTGCCACTGTGCCTCATGTTTAAACGTGGGTTTGAATCTCGCTCCGTCTCCAGACGCTTCAGGAACGCAGTTATTGATCTTGGATGGATGGTGCAGGTCAGCTACCTTCCCAGAGGTACTACAGCAGGGCTTTCGTTTTACAGCTGAGAGTTCTTCACTTCTAAGCCTACTTGCATGTTTAGAGTGATAGAAAGATAAATATTTTGGTTATATTGATTAACAGTAACTGTATTAATCCCAAAGGGCATTGCCCCAGGTTACATTTATTCATTGAGCTGATGCTTTTCTCCAAAGCAGCTTGCAATTATTTACCCTTTTATACAGCTGGGCAGTTTTTTACTGCAGCAACTTTAAGGTAAGTGCCTTGCTCTGGGGTACTACAGGTGGAGGTGGGATTCAAACCTGTGAGCTTCAGGTCCAAAGACAGCAGCCCTAAACACTACAACAGCAAGTTAGCCCAGCAAACTGTACCGCAGTACCTGTCAGTTGATTACAAACTTCCGGACAAGAAGGAGGCAGAACGAGACCCCGGCCATCATCTTTTCGATCCGATGCCCATCAGCATGGGTAACCCCCAGGGCTGTGTTCTTTCACCTCTCCTCTTCTCTCTTTACACAAATGACTGCATAGAAATACACACACACACCGTCTGAAACCGCTTGTCCCAAGGGGGGTCGCAGCAATCCGGAGCCTAACCCAGCAACACAGGGCCCAAGATTGGAGGGGGACGAGACACACCCAGGATGGGACGCCAGCCCTTCACAAGGCACCCCCGGTGGGACTCGAACCCCTGACTCACCAGAGAGCAGGACCCGTCAAACTCTCCATCAACACAGTGGAGAAGCCGGTCAGCTTCAGCAGACAACCTCCTGCTTGGCCCCCTGGAAACCAATGGCCAGGCTGTATCTCTCAGAGTCGTTTCAGTTTCTGGGGACCACCATTACAGTCACATCCCTGCCACAGGCTCACTGTTGAGGGATCCCTCCAGGCCGTCTTCGGAGTGAACCCCTGGGTACTTGTACATCGCCACAATCTCCACTTTCTCTCCATGGATGGCCATCGAAAACATCCTGAGGTGTGTGAGGTGAACAAAAGGGTCTCTGAAACTGCTCCCCCAGCGCCTCTGTGCTGCTCATGTCCCATGATACAGTAGTCCAGGATACAGTGGATCTATCTACATGCATTGACCAAGAGCCCATTGTGTTGTATTGAAGGCACAGGAGAAGTTCCTGCCTTGCCCATGTGGGAAGAGGCTTTGTTCAGCAGGCAGATGACTGCAGCACCCACTCCTCCATGATCCTTCTAGGCAAACGAGACTGGGTCCCGTAGGGTCTTGATCAAAGTTTTAAAGTTTTGATCAAGATGTTTGCTTTGGAAGACCAGCCTTCCAAGGGTCTTCATGATATGTAAAGTCAGAGCACCTGGCTGGTAGTTAAGTAAAGCTGACAGTTGACCTTCCTCAGCAACTGGAACCAAGCAGGATATTTCCCACTTCACTGGAACCCTTTTCAGGCTCAGGCTCGGGTTGAACATACGCTGTCAAGTAGATTCTCAGCACACATGTTCATCACGGTTGGACTGATGCCACTGGGCCCTGGAGCTTTGCCCTTGCCGAGTTTCCTTAGCAACTCCCTCACCTGCTGGGATGTGAAAGACCATCCAGGGTTAGAAATGGTAGAGAAGATTGATGGTGTTCGTAGCTTGGGTTGTTGATTCAGATGTTCAAGTGTTTGCCGAGGTTGGCATTCGGACTGCAGACCTTTCATCACCAGTCGAGGTGACATCATCAGATCATCAGATGTCACCTTGACTGGTGATGAAAAGTTTGCAGTCCGAATGCCAAGCTCGGCAAACACCTGAACATCTGAACCATCCAGGGTGGCTGGGTGGTAGTAGGAGGGCGATGACAGCAAAGAATAAAGTAGTGTTGATGTGCGAACCAGTATGTAGGGGGGTAGTCGTGGTATTGCTGACATGGTTGGTGTGAAGAGTTCCTCGTACTTGGATGGGAGGGAAGATGTGGGAGTACAGAATATCCAGAGGTCCGAATTGGTGGGCTGAAGAGATGAAGGGTGCCCTTTGTCAAACCCCTTGAGAACCTTGTTTAACTCTTTGGCCTCATTGTGGCCAATCTCCACTAAGCGGCCGTTGGAGTGCTTCTAGGCCAGTGATGTTCTTCAGAGCCCATGACATCTCCCACACATTCTCATTCCGTCTCTGCTTGTCTTCCGCCTTCTTCCTTGGCATCCCTGATCCTCCCCCTCAGCTCTCCTTGCACCACATTCACTTTCACACTGCCGCCTGCCTTGAAGGCTCACTTCTTCTCAGCTTTCAGGTGACTTGTGACCCATGGTTTGTTCCTAGGGAAACGGTATACGCTCCTGGAGAAGGTGACGACGTCCATTCAAAAGTGTGTTCATGTTACGTTTATTTATGAAAACATCACACACCCTTGTGTAGTACCGATCAACGTATGGGTCTGCTGCAGCTGGAAGACACTGTTTCTGAACAATGAATACGGGTCACATTTTGCGACTTCCTGACCGGAGACTTCCGAAGGTTGCGATGCGATGGGTGCCGCCAAAGGGAAAGCGCAAACAGGGTCGACCGCTAAAAACGCGGCGTTCCACCTTTCGAGAAGACCTCAAGACCATGAGCATGAAATAGACAGATGCTGAGATCATTGCTGCCAACACAGCCCATTGGAGAACACACACGCACACACTTTCAGAACCGCTTGTGCCATACGGGGTCGCGGGGGAACCGGAGCCTACCCGGTAACACAGGGCGTAAGGCTGGAGGGGGAGGGGACACACCCAGGACGGGACGCCAGTCCATCGCAAGGCACCCCAAGCGGGACTCGAACTCTAGACCCACCAGAGAGCAGGACTGTGGTCCAACCCACTGCTCCATCGCACCCCCCGCCATTGGAGAACACTCATTACCCAATATGTCAACCGACGTGGGAAGAACTAACAAACTTTGAATGTTGACAGTATTCAGCAGTTCTGAGTGAGAGCGGGAGGTCATTCCGCCAAGATCGGAACAGAACCAAAAGCCTTCGTGCCAAGCACCACCACCAAATGGGCAGAGGTGGAGGAGCACAGAGAGTGATGAGGTCTTGTAGGTATTGTGGAGCAGATCCGTTGATGGTTTTGTAACCAGGCCGTAACCAGCGTCTTGAGCTCCATGCGGTTGAAATGCCTGGCTTAATTTTTTTTACAAGTGCAGTTGGAGTTACCAACAGTTTCAAATAACTTTATTTGGGCTACACAGCTAGAAATGGGCAGCATGGTGGCACAGCAAGTAGCGCTGCTGTCTCACAGCACCTGAGTGGTGTGAGAGGACGTGGGTTCAATCCCGCTCAGTCTGTGTGGAGTTTGCATTTTCTCCCTGTGTCTGTGTGGGATTCCTCTGGGTGCTCTGGTTTCCCCCACAGTCCAAAGACATGCTGTCCAGGTTCCCCATAGTGCATGAGTGACAAAGAGTGAGTGTGTGTGTTCCACTGATGTATGGATGAGTGACCCAGTGTAAGTAGTGTATCTAGCAGTGTAAGTCACCTTGGTGACTAAGGTGTGTGGGCTGATGACACTACATAGAGTTCATTGGAAGTTGCTTTGGAGAAAATCATCTGCTAAGTGAATAAATGTAAATAGACAGAGGGCACAGGGGTGCTCCTTTAAAACCACTGTTCCCAAACATCTGTCGTCAATTCACTATGAGCCACTAAACAGCACTGGGGTCCCAACTTTCTCAGATCATGGAGAACCGCGCTTGTCTCCGTTGGCACATTTAGCTCGTTCTGCGCGCGTCAGTGACGTAAGCCACACAAGCCTCGTGTCGATGTGGCGGAAGCCGTGTCCTCGCGGCAGCGGCGGTGGCCCTTTACCGGAAGTGACGCAGCCCAACCTGTTTTCTGTTTGTTTTCCCCTGCAGACGCTCGCGTTTCCTGCTGCTCGCGTTCGTCCCTGAAACACCGATTAAGAAAACACAGCGAAGGTTCCGCGCCACAGGTACCTTTCTCCTGCATTCCGCCGGTATATTTACCCGTTTCCTTTGGCAGTGCAAGCTCGAATGGTTTGCTAGCTCTTGTCTTGAACTAACTAGCTGCTGCTGGGCTGTTACCGTTAGCTATTCGTGCGACCACTGACTGACGTGAGTGACTGACAGTCAGTGTGTGTGTGTGTGTCGTCTTGGCTGAGCTACGAGTCAAGTGGAGTTAGCGGTTTCGTGCTGTGAGTGAGCGCTGCCCGAGCACTGTGGGCTCAGTCAGTCAGTGTGTGACGGGGGCACGGGGCTCCTCCTCGCCTCGTAGCCGACATTCATGTTGTCACTTCCCCGTTTCCGAGCCCCGGCCGTGCGCGCGCGCGCTGCGCGCCTTTTCCTGAGCGCCCCGCGTTGCTCCCTCCTTGGAAACGGCCTCGTTCAACTTAACGGGTTGTTTATCATCATGTGTAAGAGCGCCGTGTGCCTTTTTTTGGCACAGCAGCACAGTGAGTGAGCGAAGTTGCTGAACAGAGTAAAACACTTACTGATCATTGATGGATAACTGAACAGCAAAGAATAACGGAACAACGGAATATAGTAACTGAACAGTCAACAAGCAATAACTGGCAATAAAGTGAGTAGTGAAGAGTTACTGAACAGTGTGTGCAGAGCGTATGAACAATAACTGAAGAGCAAATGAGCTGTATCAAAACCGTAATTAAACATTTTGTATAGTTCACCAGCAGTGACTGACTATGGTCAGCAAACAGTAATGTAACAGTATATGATCAGTAAACAAACATTAATGTAAGAGTATTATGATCAGTAAACAAGCATGAATGTAACAGTAACTGACAGTTTATGATCAGTTAAACATTGAACAGTAAATGAAAAGTGTATTAATTAGTCAGCAGTATGGAAACAGTAAATGAATAGTAAATGGATCCTTACCTCGGCACATTAAAAAGCTCTTCACTAGTGTGACTGAAGATTTGAAATCTCAGATCTAGACATGCTAGCCTTAAAGAAAGACAATAGATAACCATCCCTTTCTAGCAAAATTATCTGGTTATGTTAAATATTTTATCAGAGCAGAGGTAAAATAAATAGCCATAAATGCAAAGGGGCTTTTGCCGAGGAAAACCTGTGCAGAATGGCCTAAATATAATAATGTGAAATAAATTTATAAAGGAGTTGCATTTAGACTTTTACAAGATGTCTTGCATATTGGGTTTTTTTGTTTTCAAAGTCTAATGGATATATTATTTCTTGGGGTTTTAGTGATATTCCGCAGAAGCAACATAAATGTAAGCAAAACTCTTAAAGGTGATAATTGTCCTTTGCAGGTGCTTAATATGTTGGCTGCCTATTGGTGCCGTCTTGCTTTTCTGAGTAAATTCTAAATATAGACAGACCGTTGCCTCTACTGTCATTTGTGCATAGTTTTTACAGTACATTGATTGAATAAATCTGTGAATGTTGCCTTTTTTCCAGTCTATTGTGACTGTAGATTTGAAATAGAATTTTCATGGAGGGAAATCGTAATAGTTGAGCTGTATTAGCTAATAAAGTTCTTTCTGCGCTGTCCCACTAATTTAATTTCCTGCTTTAGAATGGTTGATCCTTAGGTGACGAGTAGCCCTAATCACACAGAGCAGTGCAAACTGAGCACTGAGATAGGAATGTGAATGTTATCTAGTCTTCAAGTAACTGTGTTTGTACTCTTTTTAGCCCTAAACTGGCTCCCACATATGCAGATGTTCACCTTAATGTAGTATAGATACTTCTCTGTTGTACTACTTGTAATTTAATAAATGGGAAATGTAGTAGTCACGGAGTTGTTGTTGTCCTAATTTCGTGAACTTGCTCTGAACCGAAGGCTTGGAGAAAGCACTTAAACTTTGTTTGTGTTTAATTGTAGAATAACACATTGTACAGCATTAAAGGATTTTTTTTACAGGGTTAGCTGTAATTTTTTTCCGCACAATTGTCTAGCAGGGACTGTTAATCTTGCCACTGGTAATTATGACTTTTTTATTTTTACATTTGAACGGACAGATGGACCAGCAGGCCCAGTCATACATGCTTGCCAGCCTGACGAGACCGCATTCAGAACAGCTGCTGCAGGGCCTCCAGATGCTCCGGCAGGACCGCGAGCTGTGTGATATAGTGCTGCGTGTGGGCAATTCCAAGATCCATGCCCACAAGGTAGTGCTCGCCAGCATTAGTCCATACTTCAAGGCCATGTTCACGGGAAACCTGTCAGAGAAGGAGAACTCCGAGGTGGAGTTCCAGTGCATCGATGAGGCTGCCCTTCAGGTTTGGAAGTCTTTTGCAGTTTTACTTTGTGCACTTCGTAACAGTGAGCTGTTTGGTACCAGAGTGAGACTTCATTGTTCTTGACTGTAGTCACCATGGCATGGGGGACATCTGCAGTATTTGCATGGTATCAATTTTCCTATCTGTACTTTTGTGGAGAACATGATTATTTGCATTCCATGACTTACTTTAAATTGCCAGTCTGCAGTTAGTGGTGGTTGTGATATTAATAGTTGTGATAAATGCAATGCTTGACCTGTGAAATGCAGTCAGGAGGCGTAAATATAAGTAATAGACAAAATGTCCTCTCTGCCTTGCAGGCCATTGTAGAGTATGCCTACACGGGCACGGTGTTCATCTCTCAGGATACAGTAGAGTCGTTGCTCCCAGCAGCCAATCTACTGCAAGTGAAGCTCGTCCTGAAGGAGTGCTGTGCCTTCCTGGAGAGTCAGTTGGATGCCGGCAACTGCATCGGTATCTCCCGCTTTGCTGAGACCTATGGGTGTCATGACCTGTGCATGGCAGCCACCAAATTCATCTGCCAGAATTTTGAAGAGGTGTGCCAGACGGAGGAGTTCTTCGAACTCACCCGAGCTGAACTGGATGAGATTGTCTCCAACGACTGCCTGAAGGTAGTAACAGAAGAGACAGTCTTCTATGCCCTGGAGTCCTGGATTAAATATGACGTGACAGAGCGGCAGCAGCACCTTGCTCAGTTGCTGCACTGTGTACGTCTGCCTCTGCTCAGCGTCAAGTTCCTCACCCGCCTCTATGAGGCCAACCACCTGATCCGTGATGATCACGCCTGCAAGCACCTGCTCAATGAGGCTCTCAAGTATCACTTCATGCCCGAGCACAGGCTCTCCTATCAGACTGTGTTGTCCACCCGGCCACGCTGTGCTCCTAAGGTGCTCTTCGCCGTGGGAGGCAAGGCAGGCCTGTTTGCCACTCTCGACAGGTGAGGCTGCTCTGCTGCTCTGTGCCATTGTGATTGTTGGGGTGGGCAATGCAGTTGTTGGTCTTTATGGAAACACGTCATCCCAGAGCATCTGTTGCGGTTGCCTTTTCTGTCAAGTACCAAGCCTTGAACCAGTCTGCTAGCCACAGGCCCAAGAGGCAGATACTTGGATTTCTTCTCATGGGAGCTTTAGCCAATGAGATTAACTGCGGCTCCTGTTTGAAGCCGATGATGATGTTAATTTTGTTCTAATTCTCTGAAACAGTGTTCTGTAGGAATTGTGGAAGGTTTCTTCATCTAATGAGTATCTAAAATGCTTTTCTCGAAAAATGCATGCTTTTTTTTATTTTTTAAAATGTTGTCCTTTATCAGTTTTAAAAAATATGATGAGCAACATGTTCGTACTTTTGAAGACATAACAATTTTGAAGACAGTTTAACTTTTCATCCTGCCTCTTTGTTGCACTGGCCACCCAAGTTTTCTCTCTGACATTGTGTTGGGTCATACTGTGTAGAGGGGAGGGGAAGGGGAGAGATGAAGAGGGTCTAGTGGCTTGACACATACTTGGATGTGGTTGGCAGATGCCTTCGATGTCCCATGAAGGGCCAGCTTTAGAACTACTTGTTCTCAGTTCAATGTCCAAGGGCAGTAAAATGTTTGTCTTGTTTACAGTTTGATAATGAGATCTGCAAGGCAGAACTGTTTTTTTAATGGAGTACTTTCAAGCTTAATCTCTGTTAAGGAATTGTTTTGTGTCATTTGAGAGGCCTCATAGACACTAGTGTGTTTTTTGCACTTGAAGTGTCTGCAAAATAGTGACTGGCAGAAGTCCGCTGCGCAGCAGAACAAAGAATGCCTCCTTTGGACCAGCTCTGCCTGATTTGCATTTTTAAAAGAAACTCAGCTGGTGGTTTGTTTGAATGCTCTGGCTGATGATGGCTGCAGAGTTCAAAACCTCAAGTTCCTCTTGGGCAGCTGAGTGTTTTTTCCCCCAGCCTAAAATATGTTTAAAGACAGTTAGGTTTCTTTCCACTGGCAGCTTATAATTTGCTTCATGATTTTCTAAAGGGTCACTGGATTTACTGTCACAATATTGTTAAGATGTCATCAGTGTATGCAGCATGCTGTTCCTTGGTGAATGCAGTGCAGAAGGAAGCTGGTTTTTCACAGCTCTCTCTCATTTGATTTGCCTCCTATCAGCACGGAGATGTACTTTCCGCAGACGGACTCGTGGATTGGGGTGGCGCCACTCAGTGTGCCTCGCTGCGAGTTTGGCGTCGCTGTGCTCGACCAGAAGGTGTACGTGGTGGGAGGTATTGCCACGCATATGCGGCAGGGCATCAGCTACCGGCGGCATGAGAGCACAGTGGAGAGCTGGGACCCCGATACCAACACCTGGTCCACAGTGGAGCGCATGGCCGAGTGCCGCTGCACACTCGGTGTGGTAGTGCTGGCTGGTGAACTTTATGCCCTCGGCGGCTACGATGGCCAGTACTACCTGCAGTCTGTAGAGAAGTACGTACCTAAGGTGAAGGAGTGGCAGCCCGTGGCACCCATGACCAAGTCCCGCAGCTGCTTCTCCACTGCCGTGCTGGATGGCATGGTGTATGCCATCGGTGGGTATGGACCCGCCCACATGAATAGGTAAGATGAAGTTGGAAATTTGGCAGGGTGCCCTGTAGGCACATTAGTGTGCGTCTGTGCGTTTGTGTATGAACACACTCTTGCTTCTTGCTTCCTCTGCCCTTAACCCCTCTTCAAACAGTGCCGCCAATGGGTAGCTCACCACGTCAGATCTTACTTTTGCATTTATTCGTGTAGCAGAACACTGTACGATTACCTGACGCCTTCTCACCCAAGGTGACTTATCACGCTAAACACACTGTACTGCAGTGCAGTACGGTACCTACAAACATTCTCATCTGTGCCCCACAGCAGTGTAATGCTCACACATACCAGACAGTTTAGAGTTACCAATTGACCTGAAAGTTGTTTTTTGCACTGTGGGAGGAAACCAGAGCAGCTGGAGGAAACCCACGCAGACACAGGAAGAAGAGGCAAACTCAGACTGTTCATTTACGTGCAAACACAGACCAAGCGGGGATTGAAGCCATGTCCTCTAGCTGCACTTTTGATAGATGTCCCACCATGCTGTCCTATCTTGTATTTAACTTAACATGAAAGCAAGAGGAACAAGATTTTTTTCCAGTAGAACCCTTTTTTTTTTTTTTTTTTTTTTTTTTTTTTAATAGGGTCGACAGTGGAGAGTCTTTGCCGTTTCACAGAACCTTGCGGTCTGTCCTGTGGGTGCAGGCTGTCTCTGAGTTTGAGAAGGTTTTCTCTCCTATTGCCCAAGGCTCCAAACCCTTTCTGGCAGTCTCCCTAGAGGACATCTGTGTTGTTTTACTTTGTCTCCTAGACTGCAGAACCTTCTGTGGGATGAGTGTTTGGATAGGGAGCCTTTTGGGGCTTTTGTTTGTGTGGTGTGATGTGTGCAGCCGTTTGAACCCTCAGGCAACACACACAGGTTTATTAAAAAATATGATGACTGATGAGGTGCATGGACCTGATGACATTAAAGATGGGGATTTGTGTAGCTGTGAAGATTTTTCTTTATCTCCATCTATCCATTTTCACTAACCACTTAACCATTTGGAGTCAATGGAAGCATGGGATGGGACATAACATGGACAGAGTTCCAATTCATTGCAGCATATGTTACATTTACATTTTCCTGATTAAGCTTGTTTTAATGTCTCTAAACTCTTCATAAGAATTGAATCGTGGAACTTGGCAAAATGGAAAATGCTTGCAAATCAAAGTTTGATGAATACTTTGATTGAAACCAGTCAGCACATGTTGAAAGACATGCTTTTCAGCTATGTTATCCCCCCCGGTCTGAGTCAGAACCTCTGTAGCTCACTGATCCTTCCCTCTTCCAGTGTGGAGCGGTATGACCCCAGCAAAGACACTTGGGAAATGGTGGCTCCCATGGCAGACAAACGAATAAACTTTGGAGCAGGCGCTATGTTGGGCTTCATATTTGTGGTGGGTGGACACAATGGGGTCTCTCACCTGTCCAGTATCGAGCGGTACGACCCACACCAGAACCAGTGGACAGCGTGCCGGCCCATGAATGAACCACGAACCGGTGAGTGTTGCACAGCATTATGGGTAAAGCTCTGTGGAAGGGTCACTGAATATGTTGTAGGTATTCTTAGCCCAACAATGGTGCTATTTATTGTTTATGACTCTTTATGAGTTACAGAAATGTCAGCAACTCGATTCCCTGATTTAGTAACAGTACCTTGAAGGTATGATTTGGGGGAAAAATGCACTGGTTAAGGAAAAAATGGTTTTCTAAGAAGCTCTGCAGTTTTTTTTTTTAATTTTTTTTAACCCTTTTTTAAATTGTTTTAAACAAATATGGTAGGTGGACACCAAAGTTTCAGACATGTATTGGTCCTTCATTTCTGAAGGCTCTTGTATTCCTGCCACTGCAGCTCTAACTACTTGTCACTATCCCAGGGATATCTCTGCATTCTGAAAGATAGACATTTTCAATGGATTTGCAGCTCAAAACAAGTTGGGGGAGGGAAAAAAGGCCAAATGAATTAACCGCATTCTGTGTTTGTGTCTGCTGTAGGAGTGGGCTCTGCCGTTGTCGACAACTACCTCTATGTGGTGGGAGGTCACTCGGGGTCATCATATCTAAACACTGTCCAACGCTATGACCCCATCATGGACACCTGGTTGGATTCCAGCGGTATGAAGTACTGCCGTTGTAATTTTGGTCTGACTGCCCTTTGACCTTGGTTACATGGCTGAGGACTCCAAAAGGGAAGGCGACAGTTTTGCTTTCCTTTCATTGTTTTTTATAGCCTCTTTCTGTTTGTGTTTATGGGACCGAGGAGGGGAAAATGGCTAGTGTTTGAGCGTAAGTCTGAAGGGACACAACTCGTGAACCATGCAGATGAAGTCCACTGGGGACGGAGGCTAAGGGAAGATCCAAAGGAAAGAGATGCGAAGTCGAGGACCCCGCAAACGCAGGCAACTCGGACGTGGGCTCTCTAGTTCTTTGAAGCATTCGGCAGCGATTTGCGGTAGAATCCTGTCCCTTGATTCTCTAAAAGGATCACCTTCTGTTGAGATCGTAGATGTGTTTGGCCAAGAGCAAGCGCTGTACTGCTCCGAGTGCCATGCAAACCAAATGGTTGAGGCGCAACTCTGAGCTCGCAACCTGCCAAGCTCTTGTGTGTGTGTGTGTGTGTGTGTGTGTGTGTGAGTGAGAGAGAGAGAGAGAGCGCACGAGAGAGACATACACAGGCAAAGCTAGTAAATCATACTTTATTGGTTCAGATCTATGAACCAGTGCTTCACAACAAAGTATAAAGAAGACAAAAAAAAAAATTATACTCACTTTAAAAGGGCTGTTTTTTTTTCTCTCCTGTAAATAGCTGAAATGAAAAATATATATAAAAGTATATCCTCTACTGCATTGCCTGTAAATGTTTTCTGCACTGGTTTACTAGTTAGTGGATGTGTATTTGTCTTTGTTGAGAAGGTTGGGATAAAGGAAAGACTGGGAAGCCTATAAAATGATGCCGAATCCCTAAGGCCAATGTGCTCTTCGGGGACTAAACCGGTACGTGGCTGATGGTTCAACAGGAATGAGACGTGGAGCTTGTTTGCTCCCAGGTGTGTTAGTTGCACATTGATTAGTGGTCTTAATGGAATGGAAACCATTCAGTTCTTTGGCTTCATAGCGATAGACCACTAGTCATTTCCTGTGTTTTTTCCAGTTGTACACGTCTCGCAGAGTGAGAACATTTCCAGCACAAAAACCATTGCAGAGGGAGTTTTTGAACACAATACTCTAACTGGTGCTATTTAAGGATTCAGGATCAAGCTGTCTGATGTCTCTTGGGTTGTGTGATGCATCACTCTGCATGAATTACCTTCCGTTTTTCCTAAGGTTTGTTTTACCTTTGTGTGTGCCTGTGTGTATGAGAAGGAAAAATAGAGGGGGGGCTTGCCCCTACAGTAAAGGACTATGCTCAGTTGCAAGGAACTCTAATTGCTGGAGAACCACAGACCTGCAGATCTGGAGGATTCTGCCCTGAATACTTTGAATATCATAGTAATTTGAACTATGCGGGGTCCATAGCTGAGGCTGTGAAAAGAAGGCGATGTCCGTTCTTCAGTGCCCGGCCTTCTTTTCTTTCTCTGTTATGTAGTGGTCATTGAGGATCACGGTGATGGTCAAAAGAAGGATTGTCTGCTTCATTACTGGGATTTACAGTTTTGTTGATATCACACTCTAGTCTCACTTGAGAGGGCAAAGCTACCGCCACCTTGCTGGCCAAAGCGTTGTGCACTCGTGGTAGTGGAGCTCAACCCCTGGGTGATGAGTGGGCGTTCACATCTAGCCCTGCTTTGGAAAGTCACACACAACTTCTTTCACCTCCGCCCAGCTGCTGTGGGTCTCAGTGAGGAGGTCACATCAGCACTTGTGTACATGTAGCATCATGCAGTGAGGGGCTAGCTGTAGCAGAGCCCCAAGCCCAATCAGTGTCCAGAGAACCATGTTTTACTCTAAACACGGTGCACACCGGGCCTAAAGAGGTAAGGCAGACACTGTAGGTCTGATCACTGATTCTTCTAACTGAAGCTGCATGCTGGGCCATAGTAACAGACACAGAATATGTGGGGGAACAACTGGGATTATATTATTGATAATTAGGATATATACATATTATTTGTGTTTACCCGTGTGATATTGTTATTAAATTATGTTCAGGGACAGGTATAATAAAAGTAAATGACCACATGTTTAAAAAAATGCTGCGTCGTATGTTGATGTCTGCATGCCTAGAAGTTTAACATAGCTCTGCCTTGCAATCACCAGTCAGATTGTTTGTTTGTTTGTGCATACTTTCAATATTCTTATGAATTAGGAGTCAAAAGCATTTGGTCAGTGCAATAAGTCTTTTAATGTTGAGTTTGAGGGATTCCTCAAAAGATGCAATTCTGTGTCATTGTGCATGTTGTTCTGTGTTGTCAGCCTCTGTGGGCTTTTTTTTTTTTTTTTTGATACAGTTGTAGCTTTTTCATTGAATTTCATAGCCTCTGCTGCTTTATATCATAAGAGAAACCATGAACACTTGTTTGATCGTAGTTGTAGGAAAACTAAGTCACAGCTTATGTTTTAATGTGCAAAATGTCAGCTGAAAATGAACTTAACTTTGGATGGGTCCCCAAATGCATAGTATACTTACAGATTTTAATTTACTTATGCTCTCTTAAGAGACCTAATTGCCTAGTTCCTGAATATTCAGTGATTGCAATTAGTTTTTCATCAGTTTAATGTAACTTAGCTCCTTGAGCACAGTTTAGGACATGATCACAAGTTACATGGATTGTACAGTGTTTCCATGTGACTAGTGTAAAACAGATTTTTTTATTTATTAATTTTTAAATGTATTATTATTCCCCCCTTTACACATTTCTCAGCAGATGTACTGGGGAGAGCCATGTTTTCCATACAAAGGTTTGGCGCTGTAGTTGTATTGAATGTCAGGTTATCGTGCCTGCTTTTTGCAAAATGAGACTGGTGTTGGCCATTGGCATCTCAGCAGACAGACTCCTCCTTGGTGTCCCCATGGTGTGGGATTGTGCTGGTCCAAAGACTGTTCCTGAACCGCAGCTCTCTGAAGGGAGGTCCACGGTGAGCCATCCAGCAGCCCAGACCAGTAGAGCCAGCATTTAATGTTGACCATCATGACTGATTGCAGTCAGCCAGGCTCCTTTGGCCAACTCCCCCAGGTGGGTTATGAAGCTTACTGTGGCTGAGGAGGAGGCGTTAGGACACTTATGTGCTGAATACCACCCATGGTAACTTTGTTTACGATGTTATCAGTTACCAGCTCATTTTGTCTTCAGTCACTGTCATTAGTGTTTGTGGCACTGAAAGAAATTACCGAGATTGCAGTCGTAATATAACAATCCACTAATCTGCGTTTGCTGGATGTTTTAATTGTTTATTTGAATGTGCTTGGATGAAAATGTATGAACTTGTCTTTGCACGTAAAATGTTATCCTTGTAAATTTTAAATTGTCTCGCCAAGTTAGCTTCAGTTGTCCATATTTTTACAAGTTCACTTCATGAAAGGTCTTGTCATTTAGTGTCCCATGCATGTTACATACATTGCATAACTTGTCAAGAATTGTTCCAGTTATCTTGTGCTTGTAATCAAGATGACCTATTGAAACAAGCATTTCGAACCTGTCCAGTTTTGGTCTTCAGCCATAAGTTTGGTTTAGCAGCAAGAGGCCGCTGCTCATTGCTTCGTAGCTCCTTTGTAGAGGTTTATGAGCTTGATGGGGTCTGAATGTGAGATGATCATTCTGTCCTGAAATTGTCACTAAGATGTTGGGGCTTTGCGAAAGGTTGATGCCTGATTGTTGTGCGCTATTCAGTTTCCGGGGTGTGCTTTTTTTTTTTTTTTTTTCTTGGCTTCATGATTTCATCCTGAAACTGGTCTTCAGACCTGACCCCTTCTTTCGTTACTAAAGGTGTGTTGAAAACCTGCCTGCTTTTAGACCTCCTGCCATCTCATTGGATGCCAAGCCATGTCCTTGAAGTTTTAACCTGACACATCCTGAACGGACTCCATTCTCGTAGCCATCGTTGTTCTGTGAGAGGAAGAACCTTGCAGACATTGACACCTCTCTTTAGATGATGCTTTTGCACTTTTAAAGAAGTGTTTTTATGACTGTATGTGGAAGTGTGAAACTGCAAAACTTTGGGAGGTGTATTGGTGTAGCACTATGTGCAGTCATCTCCCCATATATCATGGCCTCACGTTGACCCTGTTTTGCCATCTTTACACCGAAGTGCTTGTTTTTACCAATAAACAGGGAGAGAAGAAAAAAATACACTTATTGGATGCCGGAAGGACTGTTTACCCTGGGTTCATAATGTCGTTCCACTGTTGCTGAAACTTTTGAGGCAGATGTTAGTTTAGCCAAATTTACCAGTCAGGTTCCCTTATGTTCCCCCTGAGCCTGCCTGAAGTGGAGGTAAGGTGATAATCCTGAGTTTTATACCTTCTGGATTACTGCTTGAACTAACAAACTACATAGGTTTAGGAGCAGTATTTCTTCTTTCATGTTCTGTCAAGATTTTTCTGAGCATACACCCACCCAGTCTGTTTTTGTGTGTGGATCGATTGTACCCAGTTTAAACACTAAATAAATGCCTGCCTTAAAAAAGTTGTTGATTTTGAGATATTCCCGTTGCATTCCTAACCAGTTAGAACAGATCCTTTGTTGAAATATCACTATTCCCACAGCTATCAGAGGTTGTCAAACTCATGCCTTGCTTATGTAATTAAAAATAAGAAAGGAAGGTATTATGCTGCTCCTAGAGTAAGTTTTATAAATTACTCACATGCCCCATTGAAAGAAGACTATTTGTTTAAATGCTGTACACACAACCAGGATAAGAGCAGAGAGAAATGGATATAAAAAAATAGCTTTATTCCCTTAAAAAAAAAAAAAAGTTGCATAGTTTGGAGCTGGCAGTATAATGTATCAGCACTTACCTTTTCAGTGAGTTGAAGTAGAGAATTTCATGAAACAAACATTATGAACAATTAAATACTTGTCACTATAATTGACCAAAGGCTGATAACTGGAAATGTTGATCTTTGCACATTGCGATTCATGCACTGAAAGAGTCGAAACTGCTCAAGTAGTTGTGCCTCAGAAAAAACCTTTTTTGTGAAAGGAAAAATGTGTAGAAAATTTGTGTATGTTGACAATCTCCCATCAAATTTTAAAGAATTTGAATTATTAAAGTTGGATTAGTCTTTATTGAAAAAAATGTAATTTTAATATAAAACAATATCTGAGCATAGTCTCCAATTGGTGTTAAACAAATGTTAAAGAATGTTCTTTTTCCAGCTTAGGTGCCACATTCTGCTATACTGAATTGAAATGCCAACACAGTGTCACTCACAGGTTAAATGTCACTTTGTCTCTTCCAGCACATGAGTTGTCATTTACAGTTACCTGAACAAATTCATTTTGAAGAAACTCAACAGGCTCCACCTACTCAGTGCTATTCTCAGCTCTAATGAAGTCTGAATTACTACAGGGAATGAAGGAAGCTCACCCCAAACACCAGCAGCATGTCAGATTATGGCCACTATCTACTGATCAGTGCAACATGTACAAAATTCAGAAAGCCTTCTCTGTTTTGGTATTGCCAAAACATTATATAGGAGCAACTGTAGAAGAGTCCCTGCTGGAAACACATCAGAAGAGAGTAAATCCTGGTATTTTATACAGGAGCCTTTGTCATTTTCATATAATGAAGGTTAAAAGGAGTTTTTCTAGATACAGTTCAGCGATTCTTAAAATGTTAAACTACTGAGGCACGAGAGGGTACAAACCTACACTGCAAGCTGTATGATATTTTGTAAAATTAAGTGTGCTGATCAAAATACAGAACTCAAATTATATAAAGTTTCAATAAGCATCTGGTAGACAAAAGTATGAACTCAGATTGTGTAAACATGTATTTTCTAACAATTACATTGTACATGGCATCATTATATTCCACTTGCCTATATTGAACTATTCTTCATTTAATAAACTACACAGGAAGAAGAGCGCTGCTGCCCAGCAATATACCTGCCACTAGACCAAACAAAGTAGTATGATACACACTAATAAGTGACCAATATTTGACAAAATCAAACTGAATTTGAACCACTGCATGTTGGCTAAATGGTTATAAAATTCACTCTTGCAATCTCCTACTACACTGCATTTAGCACCACTGTGACAGCCACAATTTTGAACATTCTTCAAATTTGGGAATTGTCAAATTATTTTTTGCAGCTCAGAACTATTATAGTCCATTTTTTGTCTTGGATTCCAAGCAAGCTTGAAAGGGAAAAGCGAGACGCTAATATTCATTATCCACCGTTAGCTTTTTAGAAGCTGCAATCTGGCAAAATAGTGGGCAGTCCCAAGAACAGAGTATAGTCTCTGAAAACAAGAGAAAAGAAACTACTTCCCTTCCTGAAAATATATGTACTTGGCTTTAATGTCTTCTATGGGAAAATTACACCTACAGCCATGCTGGAGGACTAAAATTTCAGAACCAGTCGAACCCTTGTGTCAAGGGTTGAAATAATTCAAAACTGAACTCAACATGTTGTTGACCTGTAATGTGTGAGGGGTTGGTGAAGGGAGACGATAATAGTTTTTCGAGCATCCTACTCCTCCTCCCTACCCCGTCAGGCCTCTTCTACATGGTCCCTGGGTTCGGTCCTTCTGCTAGGACCCTCATTTGTCAGAGCAGCGAATGTAAACGAGCGAAGACAGCAGCAGCAGCTCTGGGGGCTTGTTCAGCAGGACCAAGTTGTCGCTACGCAGCCCATCGTAGTGCATCCAGTAGCCATCAATCTGGAAGGCCGCTGAGTAGTGGTGCTCCTCTTTGTTGAAGAGTGTAGCGCCCTCTAGTGAATACCTGCAGGACACACACACCAACTGGGTTGTTGGGTATTAGTGCCAATTTCAAGGGATAGTACATTTACGTTTTTTTCCCATTTAGCCGATGCTTTTATCCAAAGCGACTTACAATATTAAGGTACTTAATTATTTACGTATTTATGCAGTTGGGTGATTTTACTGGAGCAAGTTGAGGGTAAGTACCTTTAAGTTAGATGTTAAAATCAGTACATGAAAGGGTTTTGCCTACAGCAGGTTAAACACGGCAGCACAGCCATGCAATAAGTAATCCATAGTTTCAGTTGAAAACTGGACATTTTTTAGAACAATTTACTGTTAAAAAATGGTGCTGGCTCTCAACCTTACATCACATCCACTCTCCATCCTTAGTGCTATGACACTAAATAATTCAAACACTTATTTCAACAGTTGTTTAGAGTGTAAAAATATATCACTCATGAAACCTAAAAGGCAGTAGCGCCAGACCTGTGGTCACAGAGGGCGAGGTGGTAGGGCACGTAAGCCAGGTTCTCCGACCTCCACATCTGCATATTGAGTATGACAAAGGGTGGGGGGCCATGGCAAAACACTCTATGGGAAAACTCCCGTAAGCCGTCGCACCTGGAGCACAGTGAAACACACATACACACTCAAATTTTCTGGGAGGTGCACATCACTCGGCCTGATCAGTGGAAAACAAGTGTTTATATATACTGCTGCAGAAACACAAAGAAAATTATGTGCCTGCAATGAGTTCCAAGCAGAAGAACAGGAGATATTCTTAGTCTGACAATATTTCTCCCCGTTTTAACTGCATGTGAAAGGAACGCTTGTCCATCCGTCACAGAACTTGGGGAAAGAAAGATACCCAAATAAACTATACAACTCTCTATCCCGCTACAATATGTCCATCATACTAATTTCCAGCAGAGTGATGTCTGAAAAGTCTCACCCCGCTTCATTGCAGAGGACAACCTTAGGGCAAAAGAACTCGTCGACTGCAGACTGAATGAGATCTCGGTGAGGCAGCTCCCGGGGGGGACTGAAACAAAAGAACACGCAAGAGTCAAACATCACAGCTGCTCGGCTGAACCCAAGAACGACTGCTACAGTAGTTCTCCTCCTCCTGATACCAAGCCGAAACATGTCAGCTGAGCATTCTCTATAGTCGTTTCCATGCCGACAGCCCCACCCCTGGCTGTTGCATTCACTGCTCTTTGTAAGGTGTGGTCCCCTAGTGCTTTGCCCAAATAAAGTAGGACTCAAAGGGTCATGAGGAGGAACACAGGAGATGTGCAGCAAACTCCCCTCCCACAGTTTAGACCCAGGAGGCCTTAAAAGGACAGAGTGGAGGAGCAGTGGACCCCCCCCAGGAAGGACCAAAGGGAAAATCAGTGCTGCACGTCTCTGCTTCTCGTTCCTGGTTTCAGCAGCTGTGACAGCTGTGCTTAACTGTGCTGCACTTATGTTACCCCAGGACAGACGGTCGTGCCGGTGGGGAGAGATGCAGGCGTTACTTTACATAAACCCAAGTAAAATAACCTGATAATTATACGCCTTTGTAAATAAATACAGGAGTCTAATCTGTTTGTGTAATGGCACCTCAAATACTACATGTACCATGCTTGAATACAGGACACACTCTGATTTCATACGAATTTTACCTCACTTAATATTAAAGAAAATATTGCCGCAGAACTGCAAGCAAGACTGTTTGAGGAGAGAAAAAAAAACTCCCACTTTACAGCCTCCATTTAACATGTTAGAATTAATTAGTTATCGTCTCAGTCTAGTTTCATTCCCTCACCCCCAAAGCAACACTGATGTCAGGTCTGTGTCCAGCAGGTACCCATTTACGCCGTCTGAAAACGAGCGTTAATTAAATGAGGGAGAACGTTGGGATGCCGCCGCACCCTGTCTCACCTGATGTTGATAGTCCTCTGGAGAAGCTCCTGGAATCGGGCAGGACAGTTGCAGTTCGTGCAGAGGCTTTCCTGGACAGTGGACATAAGATTCTCCAGGTTCTTGGTGAAGTTCTCATGTTCATTGCCGAACAGGTCTATCTCCAGCGCGGCTCGGTTGACCTCCGAGCGGTACTGCCGCTTGGACATCCTGTCCCAGATCCACAACAGCTTTACAGTGGTGTAGTCGTAGGAGTCCATCAGGTAGAGGAAATGCTCCACAAAGTCCTTTCCAAGGAAGAGGCCCACCTCACGGGGAAAAGTCTCGTTCTCACGCAGAATGACATAGAGGAGCATAAGGAAGCCATCAATGGTGCACGTGTTCTTGAGGCTGATCTTCACGTACAGAGGTGTACAGGAGATGGCCTTGCGCCCAGCCCGGATCGTGTAGACCCCACCCCAGGGCAGCACCGGCCTCCAGAAAGAGCGATCCTGCTCCTCATTGTTGTTGACAGACGCACGGATCTCTTCGAAAAGTGTCTTTGTCCTGCAGGAAGAACACGGGCAACAGAGTGGGGGAAAATAAATACTATTTAAAAAAATAAAAATAAAAAAAAACTGTGTCCAACCTTTGGCAGTTTTTTTAAGATAGTAAAAACTCAGTTTGCAACATGAGAAAGTTCTTTACTGGACTTTCAGCATTCAAGTTCTTTTGGTGAAATCAACTTTTGTTTACACAGTTTTACCTTAGTTTGGAGAACAGCCACGTGCATGAGTGGAAATGTCAACTAAGGAAATTAATGAGGCTGTGAAAATGCAGCCACGTGTTTGAGGCTCCATGTGCAGTTCCAGTTTCGGAAAAAAAAAAAAAAAAAAAAAAAAAAAAAAAAAAAAAAAAAAAAAAAAATCACAGAATTCCCGCAATCTTGGCTCACATGCACTGATTGCGTTCCACACGCCTCTGGGCGGGGTTATCATTTGGGGGCGGAGTCCCGGAGTGGGGGCGGGCGATGACAGGCTGTTAGTGCACAGCGGTGGCCACGCCCCTTCCACAACCTCCCTCGGTAAAATAAATATTACGCAATAGAAATATAGGTCAGAAAATGATGCCGTTCTTCAAAAATCTGTTTCTAAAAATTTACTTAAAACTGTGCATTTTCATTTTTTTTTGCACAGTTCGTAATATATAACGCTAATATTCTTCGCAGTTCAGCTAAAAATGTCGAGATGTGGTTTGCGCCAAAGAACACGAATAATTTATGATATGAACATGAAAATATGATTTCCCAGAAGCTGTACTGAAGGCCACGCGCAGGATGAGCGCAGACAGCGCGCTTGGAGAAGCTGTACAAACACCTCGCATAGCAGCCAAGCTAACTAGTTAGCTAATCATAGCTAATCATGCAGCAGCGACCAGGACCAGGTTACTGCACAAAAAATAAACTGAACAGCTTGGTTCTTTGGAGAACCTGTCAGAAATGTTTTATTAATTTATTTCTTTTTAAGAAACGGACCAGAGAAAATAAAGATACACTTTGTAAATGTAACAACAGGAGCTGCTAGTACAAGTCAAGTGCGCAGAAGACTTATTTTGAAGTGAATTACGTGGCAGAGAGTGAAAGAAACGCCACCATGGCTGACAAACAAGCCAAGGGCGCTGGGAATCCGCTCTGGCCCATCGCGGGGCTCCAGAGCCAAGGGAGCCGAGCCTTTTGCTTTACCTCTCGATCTGGGCTCCTTCCTCAGGGTTTGACAGCAGATGTTCAAGGTCTTCCGTACAAGTTAATGCGTAGCAGAGTTTACTCTCCATCGTCTTTTCGATCTCCTCATGTCTTCAATCCGGCTAGTGTCCCCCCACCACGCTTCTTCTTGTTGTCCTCGATCTTTTTGGGGGGGTTTTTTTTTTTTTTTTTTTTTGGGCAGCAAAATCTTGACGACGCTGAGCACCTCTCCTCGGATGTTTATCTCCGTGCGACCTCCCCCCTCTTCATCAGCGCGGAACAATTCGGGCGTCACGTGCCGCACGTACACTCTACGTGGAGGGCGCAAAGGAAACGTCTTCGTGACGTCACGGTGGCTGTTCCGCTTGAGCGTAAAGCGCCTTGATCGTAATATTTGGATCTGCTTCCCTGTTTTCTTCACGATCCTGACTGTTGTAACTACTGCGTTTTGTCAATAAAGTTTGCATTTTAAAAAAACAACTTGATCGTTCCCTTATAAATTATACGTGGGCGTTTAAAGCCGCAGCGAAGTTATATTGTCTTTTCAGAAGGATTAACTGATTGTTAACCAGATAACCATCTGGGGAACTATATACGAAACATACATGACTGACTTGCAAAAAAGATAATATAAATCCCGTGTCTTAAGTTTCAGTACAGATAAAATACTATCATATTTGAAAGTACAAAAAGGTAACAGAGACGCGATTCAAAATTAAATTGATAATTTCCGAATGATAAACGTTGTTTAAAAACAGCATTGCAAGGTTACTATTGGGTTACTGACGTTAACTTTTGTATCGGGCACGAAACTGTGCTGAGAAGCTGCGCTTCCTCCCAATGGGAGCTGAGATGTGCTTTAAATCATCTGTGAGCAAAGCTTGAAAACAATAAATATGGTGCAAAGCTGTGTGTTACCTGTATATTCTGTTTGCTGGGGTATATGGTACCCGACTAGTGAGCTGCAAAGATCATTCTGGAAGGTTCTTTACACTAGCTGATCTGAGTGCGGCCTCGGGATCCAACAGCAGCACGAGTAAAGATACGGCATTGTACCATGAACTGCCATCGTTTTACACACACACACTGACAACAAGAGGTATGTGTTGTACGCTTTATCCCATTATAGTTGGATCGACAGGCAGTAGGTGCAGTAGCGGAAGGCCCTCAAAGGCTGCGCCCGCGCGGCCTGAAGCTCCTCGGCTCTGGCCCTGGTGGAGGACAGCTCAAAGCAGCACTGAAGCACAATATAACAAACATTTTTTTCCTGTCCATTTTTTTGCATTTTCCATTCAGTTTTGGTAATCATACTTTTGGTGTTAGTTGTAGTATACACTATGTCAGTTTTCATAAAAATCCAAGAATCAAATATTTCAGTACCTTTTAGCATCTGATGCTTTCTAGAACGTTTTAGACCTTTGTGGAACATTCTGGTGTCTTCTAGAATCTTCCAGTGGCTGAAAAGTACCAAAGTACAGCTGAAACTCTACAAGAACTAGTGGCATTTTTGTAATCAATAAACTTTTAACTGTAATCAATGGAAAATCTACATAACTAATAACTGAAACATTCTGTGGCCTTGTGTGTAGTCAGTTTCGCGGACAAAAGCGTTACTGTGGTGCTCTGGATTCGGGTGGATTCAATAAAGACGCACAGACTGTATTCATTCTCAACGTTTTATTAGAACACCGGTACAAGCGGATATAATACTGTAGGTCCAAGGACTCCACGCCTTCCTATTCTACTAACCTCCTCCAGCATTTTTCTGCTTTCACTGCCTAACACGGTCACCCCTTTATTGTGCCTGTAAATTCCCTCAGTGGTTGTACACTTTATTCACATTTTTCCCATAATGCAACTAGTAACAAACGCATTCCCCGCTCGAGCTCAATTGATAGTCGTAAAAGATATTAGCTGTGTGCAGTGATGACTTAATGCCACAAAGAGGCGCTATTTGAAAATGTGTGTGTATTTTAAAAAAAAAGACCGTACTGTACTTAAATATTGTATATTTGACACTAGTATTACACGTAAAGGCGTGTCTGTGGAAACAGCTGCGGTGAATGAAATATTAATGTTCGCGATGTGTAGGTGAAATGAAAGACGCGCTGTTTCAAGGTTACGTTTTTGGACGCACTTTCCCTTTGCTCGTATTTACTCCTAGTTCTAGTGATATTGTGCGCGTAATAAAAAGAGTGGAAAACATGTCGTGGAAAGTGCGAAGCGCGCGGTTCACTGCTGCTTGCTGCGTTTATAAGCCTAAAGTGTCAGTTCTGCCAGAACGTGAGCGCTGAGTTCGGGGAAAAGCGAGTGCACGGGGCTGTATTTGTGAGGCGGCGGCTCGTTTCCAGTTTCTATATTTTTAACTCTCGAATTTTCGCTCGATCACCTCCGCCAGCATCACTCGGAATACACACAAACTATTTACTATTTTTACCAGATGGGCACTATTATAGCAGGAGGGCGGGGTCTTACGGGTTTCCGCAAAAAAAGGCGCGTGCCCTGAGAGGACTGCGCTGCTGTCAGTTCCTCGTGCAGCATCATTTGAAATCATTCAGAGCGCCCACTAGGAGGCACGCACGTCATAACGAGCCACCGCTCGCGTGCGATGACGTTCGGTGTTACTCCAGCTGCCAGTGCAATCGCTGTGAACCTTTTACCCTAAAAGCCTTTTATACTTCACATATGAACGCAAGAACAGCGAGACACTTTTATTCTCGTACGAAGCTGACAAGATTGATGTCTGTCTGATCCTAGTCCACCATTTTAGCGTCCGCTATTGTTACGCTAATTTGTAACAAAGAATGAATGTCGGAGCCGAAATGGCGTCTGTTTCTTGAACGGCACGCGCTTTGCGCCCTCTGCGCATGCTCATTAGCCAACGGGGGAAAGCTGCCTCGCGCTGGCGAGTCAACGGGAGGAAGTGGCGGGGGCTATGAGTCCGCGCCTTTTCCGGTAGCAGAAAGCCGCTGTAACAGCGCGACTAAGAAAAGCGAGACGCGGATGTACTTGGGTAACGGGTGTTGATCCCTGCTGCAGGTAACGAAATCATTAAAGTCACGAGCTGTATGCGAATCACACCTCGGACTCGCCACGGTGGTATTTCTGAAAATTGGGTGCATTGTACGGTAGACAGGGACTGGCGGACGCGTTTAAAGTTGAGTGCCTTCCCCGACACCCCTCCCTTTTCCTAACCGCTCTTGTGTTACAGGGCGAAGAGGCGAGGAGGACGCTCGCGAATGAATCGATGACCTTTGGAGCGGCGGCGGCTCGAGCTCTTCCCGCGGCGACAAGAAGAGAGCGCGCGAGGCGGCGGCGCGAGGCACTGCGCAGGGGCCGTTGAGGATCGAGCGCGGCGCGCGCGGCTTTTTTTTTTGTGGACGAAGAGAAGCGAAGCGCGAGGGGGAGCCCAGGCTCTGAGAGGGGGCCGCCCGCCAGGAGGAAGCAGGACTCCGGTACCGCAGGCGCCTCGCACGGCCTATCCGCTCTTCTTTCCCCTTTCTGCGTTCGCAAGTTTGGTGTCGGGCGCGAAGAAGCGGCCCGGGCCCTGCGGTTTGAAGACGAAATCACACAGGAAAAGAACTAAGTGAACAGTTGGAAGAGCAGGTCAGGTGAGGAGCGCACTTGCGAAGCTATAGCCGCGTCCTCCTCCTCCACACCCTCTTTGTGGCCGATAACTGGATATCTCTCCGCACAGCGAACTCCCTAACTACTGCCCACTTAGTAATTGTGTTTAAAAAAAAAAAAAAAAAAAAACCCAATAAATTCTGCTCGTCAGAAACCTTTTGCCACGACAGTTTTTGTGACCACAAGCCCTCCTCTTGGTTTGTGTCTGGGCTTGTTCTCAGCGGGACACTTGGTTCGGATACACGGCTGAAGAGACAAAGGTGTATGGCTCCGCTGGAGACCCTCTATTAATTGGATTTTTTTTTCTTCTCCTAAGCTGGCAATCTGTGTTAGTGAAGGACTTTGCTTTTGGAGGTACCTGAGGAAAGCATAAGTGAAACGGTTCTCCTGCTAACTGGATATTTATGCACTGTTTACACGATGGGGAAAATGCTATCAAAAATCTTTGGCAACAAGGAGATGAGAATATTGATGCTTGGACTTGATGCTGCTGGGAAGACGACCATCCTGTACAAACTAAAACTGGGCCAGTCCGTAACCACCATTCCCACCGTCGGTTTCAACGTGGAGACGGTCACCTATAAAAACGTGAAATTCAACGTGTGGGATGTCGGAGGTCAAGACAAGATCCGGCCCCTGTGGCGGCACTACTACACAGGGACCCAGGGGTTAATCTTTGTGGTGGATTGTGCGGATAGAGATCGGATAGACGAGGCGAGGCAAGAGCTGCACCGCATCATTAATGACCGGGAGATGAGGGACGCCATCATCTTGATTTTTGCCAATAAGCAAGACCTGCCCGATGCCATGAAGCCGCACGAGATCCAGGAGAAACTGGGCCTGACCCGCATCAGAGATAGGAATTGGTATGTGCAGCCCTCCTGCGCGACTACAGGGGACGGACTGTACGAGGGGCTCACCTGGCTCACTTCAAATTACAAATCTTAATGATCGACTGAGGACGCTTTAGATTGAAGAAACAAAGTATGCGAATTTGCTGATTAACAAATAACACGGCTTCTCAGAAGAATATATAATAAAGAGAAGTTCAATTATATTTTCATTTATTTTGATTATTATAATGACCCCTGTAACTAATGGATTTTCTTTAAACAATTGTTTGGCTGGCTTTTTAGTTTCGCGTTTGCTCTGTTATAGGCTATTTTACACTTAATTACCATGATTCCAGTAATATTTCATAAGCAACTTAAAAAGAAACTACATAGGTTTTGGATTCTCCAATCCCTCTGTGTAATTTCAAAAGACAATGTGAATTTTTAGCTTTTTTTTTTGTTCACATTGAAACAAGCTTGGTATAGTTTTGCTTCTTTAATACATTGATACACTGACCTGAAGTTTGATAATGGCAGGTGCTGCGTTTTTGGTTTATGGGGTGACAGTTTGTCTTAAGTTTGAATGTTTTCTCTGGAGATAAGTGATTGGAAAATGGCTGTGTACTGCGAAAGTGAAGTATGTCTGCAGATACTGAACAGATAAGTACTGTCAGAAAAAGCAGTTTCAGTGTTGTAGCCATGTCTTCATTATGTCCCAGATATGTTAACCTGGAGTCTTTAAAAAAAAAAAAAAAAAAAAAAGACCTTAATTTCAAATTTTTCAGTCCTTTTTCATTCAGTATGTTAAACTCACTTGGAATTCACTACTGGCTTCAATTTTGCCAGCAGTTGTACTCCACCAGTCAATGCTGCTCTAGCCATCAGACTAATAACTTGTTAAAATGTATTCATAAGCCTACATGCTGAAGGCCAGTAGTGGTTGACAGAAGTTTGAATGTTGTTAATGGAACAATTAACTGACCGTATGTTTCCATATCGTGTCATACACCCCACCCAGTTCTATTGACAATATTAGTTCCTGGGGTGTTGGCTTTGAAACTTGCATGACAAATTGGCTTAATTTCTCCTTTGACTTTTTCTGTGCTATTAATTTTTAAATTATAAAATCCATATTTTTTTGTTTCACCATGCTGATTTGGGAAGGTAAGATGTACAGAATGTACACAATGTAATTGTAACAAAAGCCTATTAAACTAGCAATTTTAAAAGTTTGTTTCTCATTTTGACAAGTAGAGCTTTGAGAAAAATGGAGGCTTAAGAAAAACCTGTCACTGTGGGTGAAAAGTCACAATACAACTGGCTTTGAAATTTTACTGAGTAACGTGTGTTTCCATGGTGTCCTTCTGTAAATAAGGCCCAGGATGCGGTGGTTCGAAATGTCTTCATCTGCGCTGGAAATGAGTCACTAGCAACTGTAGGATTACTGTCTGTAACAGACAGGTTCAGCTAAGGCCAGTTCTGAACATTTGAGTAATAAGAAGGGAGTACACAAGATGATTTGATGCTCTTGAAGGAAAGGCTCCATGTGCATTATGAAAGGGTCAAACTGCCAAAGCTGTCTGAAATGGGAGAATGTGTGATCTAATGCTTTGAATTCTGACAACTGTTTTAATTACAGCTATCTTATAATGAAAATATTAAAAGTGCTGTTTTCAAGAAATTCACTGTTAATGAGTCCAATAAAGGTCTTGGCAAAGAGCTCTGCACAGTGCCTGCTGAAAAGTTAAGACTTTAAGCATTGGGATGTTGGTACAGCAGTGTCTCAGATTTGTACTTCGCTATAAATGAAAAGTTACATGTGACTAAGAGCACAATGATGAGCAGGAAGTATCTTCAACATGGCATCTGTTTTGTGGTTTTAACCTTGTCAGTAAGATGAAAAGTATTCCTTTTGATACAAGTACTTTTTCATTTGGAGCAAACTTTTTTTCTTTTACAGTCCTTGTAGTGTAAGAACTTAACATTTTGGGAACAATTTGTGGTGGTTTGAGCTGGGAAGTCCCCATTTTCAGTCTTGATACTAGTTGGGTGGGGAACCTTTTTTTCTATCAATATTGATTTGAAGTTTAACCTGGTGGGTTGAAAATAAGATTTTTTACCCTGGGGATGTTGTATTGCATTTTGTTTGTGCAGTGAGGTACAGCTGTGCTGCTTTAAAAAGGACAGTAAAAGTGAATAAATTGATGTCCTTACAGCTTATCAACATGGGAAAATGTTTTTTTTTCTCTGCTTTTTTGGAGTTCTGTACAATTTCTCTTGTAATATGCACTAAGTGAAAAGCACAGGGCAGTATAGAGTAGAGCTTCTGAGCTGCTCTTTCAGCTGCTGTTTTAATTTGGGGCTCATTTACCGCTTTGACACATTGGACTGTCAGCTGTTGCATCCCTCACTTGTGGTTGAAGAAAAATTAGCTTCTAGGCTGTCAGATCTTAGGTGTCATTTAAAACAAGCAAGTGGGACTTTTTGCAGTCACTGCCATAAATGAGTTAACTTTGGTCTTAAAGTCCGACAAGACTGCATACCCCGTTTTCACGTGTCAGTACTCTAGGTTGAAAATTTGTTTGAGGCAGGGCCCTGATGCCTAGACAGGAAGCGGCCTCTAAGACTTCATTCATTTAACAGCGTTCTTTGCTGCAGAGGCCCAGTCTTTCCATCTTCATTAAGAGTTCAGCTTTCTCAAAACTATTGATCACAATCACTGCAGTGGAATTGCATTTAGGTGCCTTATATTAGAAGAGCTACAAACCACTCGTAGGAGAAATATCCGGTTTACATATCTGCAGCACATCAGATTGCCACAAGGGTAGTTTTTGTCTTCTGCTCAAAATAAATACAAAAGTTAATAGTTCCATTGTAGCGCTCTTAAAGGTGCTTTCTTTAAATAAAAATATTACATGAAGACATTTCCTTGCGTCCCAAATGTCAGGGTGTGTTATGTAAATGCGTGGATGGAGCGAACCTGGTAGTGAGCACAGCCGAACTTTGCACGTGGGGCTGCGTAAAAACCACAAGTTGCGTTCAGTGAATTTACATGGGGGTAGTGTGAACGCTCCTGGAAAAAGTTAAAGCAAGCTTGAGAACGAATTAACATCAGATGAAGTAGAGCTTGAGGTGTGTGGTATCAGGGTAGTGCAGCTCCTGAGGTGCCTGCACTTAGCTGTCTGTCATCAGAGTGCTCCTACAGGGTGGGTTTTGCTTAACATGGACGCAGTGGTGGAAGCACATGATGCCATGTCAGTTGTTGTGCCATAGAGGAGGTGTGTGTGTTGACCGGTAGGGCTGTTACAGCACAGTGAAGCCCAGCTGAAGCCTCAATGGGCTTGATTGTGATCGATGTCCTGGGCGTTTCAGTAGTTCGGTTCCTCTTCACCTTTTCACTGTCTCCCAGGGCAAAGAATAACACATGATGCAAGTCTCTGTTGACAGGAGGGATGTTGCAGGGATTGTATTGTCTGAACTACCTCTTCTGGCAAATACTACTTCAGTGCTTTTGAAAGTGAGGAAGTCTGTGCAGGGAGTCTATGACTACATTCGTGATCACATCAGCGTCCTTTACCAGAAGCGGCCGGAGGGCAGGGTGCCTTGGTGCTGTCCGTGTCCCCCTGAGATGGGGCGAGAAGGCAAGAAATCCAACGTTGTCACTTTCAGAGGTGTGTTGGAGCCTCCACCAATCCCATATCTCCTGCTGCCCAAGAATGTGGTCAGGAGGGGTCGCCTGCTCATAGGTTTGCGGTCCTTGGGTATGTGAGGAAGGCCCACTGTTCTGCCACCCCTTTCTCAGTCCCTCTTTATCCATGGGTACAGGGACAGATCCAGGGAAACCTGGAGCAGTGCACCTTCCCAGAATTCAGCGCAAGTGCAGTACGGGGCCAGTCCAGCCAGACATCCGTGTCTCCATATGTTTACATGAAGTTATATGAAGGGTCTCCTGCTGCCAGAGAAAGCTGTTTGTTTGGCCGAGAGTGGTGGAGTTGGGGGTGGTCAGTGTAAATATGGTGTGACTGTTGAAGCTCCTAAGTACGAGAGCCAGACCACCAAAGATGAGCTACAAGTCAGTATGCTCAGTCGTGTAGATGCAGACAGAGCGAGCGGCGTGCGTTTGAGATGCGGTGCAGGTGTACATTTCAATGATGTGTAGACCAGAATAAGCCTGTTAGTCTTTGGAATATATTAAAATATGATTCTGAAAAACAGCGAGCAGATAAGCTTATGGTTTTAATGTTTTCAGGGTGAATGGCGATAAATATTAATTAGGTCTTCATTCTGTTTGCACTTAACAATGACAACGGAAGAACTAGTATAGAAAAGGAGACATTTTTCCACTGCACTTGGTTAGCCGGAGCATGCTGCCTCTAGCGAGGGAGTGATCTTACCCTCCAGCGAAGGGCAGTATGTGTGGTGTAATGTACCATATGGAGGACCTTGTTCTCTCCAGGTGCTGGAAAGATGGCGAAGTGACCAGCACCTGTTTCCTGTACATCTATCCTTCCTGTATAGAAGCAGGAAATCTGAGCTATTGCTAGGAATGTCATCTTCACTGGCATCCATCGACACGCCGCTGGTCTTCATATTAGAGCTGAATGCTTGATGTCCTTCATGCGCCTTTACCTCGGAGTGACTGGCGCGTGAATCGGAATGGTAGTGTAGACAGCGCCCTTCTTACTCAACCCATGTGCCAGTGGTTCATCTGAGCACCATTATTAAAAAGAACTCATTTACACTGAAAGTTTGTTTGATTCATAAGTGTATACTTCTGTGGTATTTAAAACAATGGGTAACTTGTTACAAGCTAAGAAAATTGCAGAAAGTGATATTTTTATTGCTTAATATAAAATGAACGTGACAGACTTTGCCTTAAAACTATTGCAAAGTAAAATTGCCTCAGAATTAATGCCAAATATCCACTTTTTTCTTATGTTTTTTTAAGGTTATTTTGGTGTGAACTTCCTGAAGTAGGGTTCCTGACAGCAGGGATCAACATTATAAATTGTCCACGACATTCTACAGTATTCAAGTAAACAATCTAAACGGTGCAAGTTTTTTTAGCTTATTTACGCAGATAAAGGTGTGATCAATACATCACGATACCTCTGAACAGAGCGTGTTTCTTGAAAGTTAAAAATGGATTTAATGTTTTAACCAGTAAGTTCAAGGAGCCATTGATATTAGCTCCTTTTCTGTAATCATTAGGAGCCGGTTCAGCCAATCGCATTTTTACACGCATTCACGGAAAGGCACTCGCACGCCGAGCTGGCTGTTTGACCTGGAGTTTATCAAGTTTATACAAACTCAGTCAAGCGCCAAGGCCGTTTCTTGTCCATCTGCTTGGCCAAGAACAGTGCCCACGAGGTTAGTGAACCCCAACCGGTACCTTGTTGCGGCTACAGTGTGTGCTGATAGGTGTACCTCAGGGCTCTGTGCTGAGGCCCATGCTGTTCAGGTCTGTGCCCTGCAAGGCCTCTTGAGCAGAGTAAAATAAAAGTGAGTGAGGGCATGGGACCTGTGACAGGAATTTTTCTGCAAGGGCTCCTGCATTTGTTTGCTTGTCTCAAATGTCAGAACTGAGGAAATTCTGGACATTTTTTTGTGAGCGATAGAGTACAGGTTGCATGGTGTAGCCAGGTCTTAATCAAAAACCACCATAGGCTCACTCATTTGCACAAAGCATCACTTGTGAAGACAATTCTCAAGCCATCTCCTCTCTTCAGGGTTGCTTCAGCTGCAAGGAAAGGCACGAGCGATGTCTGTTAGCTCATGGGTTCAAGTCCACATCCGCTGAGTGACTCAGGTTCAGAAACTTCCAGCTGCCTGACGTCAGGGCCCATCTGAAAGTTTCATTTCCTCTTCACTGAAGTTCTACTCTATCTCAGAAGGATCGTCTATAACGTGCACCTGGACCTCATTGCCCTAGTGGACTATAACATTTCTATAGTGCATATGGTAGCAAATGAGAAAGTTGTTGGATACGCTGCCCCAGGTTTACCACAGATGTAAGCGAACGACACGCATTTGGATGTTTGTTCAGAATAAATTTAAAAGAAACATTGCGATCAGAGCAGCCAGTAGTCTGGAAGGTCCTAGTAGAACTGTCATACTCGAGACGGAGCTTTTCTCTCCATTCTTAATCTCCAAAATGTTCACAAGTGCTGCTCCTGTGGGGTTGTACCCTATGATATTCCTTTTCTCTGGGTTTCTGTGCAGCGTGTGTGACCTCTCCTTGCAGCTCACCAGGACGAGTTTTCGGTTTCTTAGTTAAATTTTCTCTTACTCGGGGCTGGACGGCACAGACTAAGGGTAAGAGTGTAAGTTCTCCTTGTGAAGTTCTGGGGGGGAGGCGGTTTGGTGGTGTTTCCTGTGCTAGATAGTGGTGGTAGAGTTGGGGTCTCCGCACGAGATGGTGAGGGACCGTGAGACGGCACCGTGCTGAATCAGTGAGAAGGGTACTCGTGCGGCGACTCCCAGGGGCATTCCCCTGAGACCTAAAAGTATTTCTGGCAACATCTTCATGACCATAAAGGAGTGGCCGAGCATAGGCAATCTGCACATGGGGTGGTTGATGGGGGATTTGCTCTCTAGCCCCATCATCAGAGGGGGGTTTCCTACTTCAATTACTGTAGTTTTGGTGGAATGCAAAGATCGTCTAATTGTGGGTGTGAGGTTTTGAGCGGAAGAGAGAGAGAGAGAGAGAGAGAGAGAGGAAGAGGGGGGAGCTCTTGGTCTGGTGATGCTTGTATGTCTCAGTTAAGCAAGCAGCCTCTGCACTCTGTAAGATGGCATTTATAACCAGCTAGAGTGTCCTCAGCACCCACACCCCCCACGCATGCACGCACACACACGCACCGAAACTGCTTTCCCAGGGATGGGTGGCACCGTCGCGTTGGTGTCGTGAGGTCGCTCTCGGCACGTGTTACTAGCGCAACTTCCGCACAGCGATGCAGAAACCTTGAACACACCCAGTTACGTTTTGCAAGTGCGTCGATTCAGGACGACAACTGGTCTTTTGTATATTTCAGGTCGTATTATTCTTCTTGCAGAGATTCATGGGCTGCTGTTCTAACTGTAGCCACGAGTGGCACACCCTGCCAACAAAGGGCCATAAAGGGGGGAAAATGTGGACACGGCTTGTGAAAAATACCCACGTCCAGCTGTCCGGTTCCATGACGGTGGGGCTCGTCTCTGGGTGTGCTTGGAGGGCAGCGCTTCTGGCACAACTACACGAGCTGACTAACGCATTTAAAGATGTGACGGGATCAGAAGTGGTTGGGAAGCCATTGATACTTTGACCCCAAGAGGGATTTTCCCTCCCTTTCTTTGTAGCGTGGGAGGTTTTTTTTGTTTTCCTCTTCTCAAATGCCAGCTCACATTCTATTGTGTTATACCTGTACCACTTGTAGCAACCTGGTTCACCGATCTGTTGCTGCAGTAAGAACACTCTATAATAAATAAATTGAACTGAAAAAGGTATGGGACAAGCGGTTCAGGTGGTGTGTGTGGAAAAAGGTCAGCACCGAGGGTGTGTGTGGGGGCTACAGAGAGAGAGAGAGAGAGGGATTCCCAGACTATAATGGAACACATTACACTTGAACCCAAAGAAGCTCCCACAGTAAGAATGAACGGTGACCAGTGCTTTTTCTGGATCACTGGAAACGCCATAAACCATGAGAATGACGAGATCTTCCTTGATCATCCAGGCGACAGCAGAGTATTGATCTTATTAGTGCGCTGTCTCGTTTCAGAGCTTGTTCGGTTCTGTGACGGAACGCTTGCTAACTGCTGGTGGTGACCTCATTGACCATACACAGCCTTCAGATAGGCTTTATGGTTTCTTCATACAGGCAAGTTGATGTGGGTGGATGGATGTAAACTGGAACAGGCTCAAGGATCTCGCTGCAGGCCCTCAATGAAGCTCAATCCCCTTGGATCAATGACTAGGAGGTGGGGGATGGGGGATCGCCGCTCTGCCTGGCCCACGGAGTCAGTACTCGGCAGACCCTTTGGGGGTATCGATCCTGCCTTCGCCAGCTGCCGAGGGGCTGCGCTGCTGAAATTGCTTGACCTCCAGTTCCAGGCACCAGAGAACATGTCATCTGAAAGCAGGTGTGGAAATACGGTGACCTGCATAGAGGAAAGACATCATCTCCCGTGTCACTTTCTTTGACCCCCAGGATTAATTCTGCGGGGATCACTTTCTGATTTATGGTCGCGTATACAGACGTCATGCCAGATTGGCACGTTCATCAATATTCACTTGGAAATATTAATTCTACACAATAATAAACTGTTTCTCTACATTGTAACAACGGAGAGATGCTGTGTGTCATCACTTTATACGGTTTTTGAGGAAAGGTCTATATGTGTACAGTGAACCAGGTGAGCGCAGTAATGTTTTAGCTGAAAGAGTTATGGGGAAGAACACAGAGCCAGTGGGAGCTTGGACTATTTCTGCTGCCTATGGCTTTTTGCTGCACTCATGACTTTGGAGCGAAGGGTAAGAATTTCACAGGATTTCATAATGGCATGTTTGGTCTTACTCCAAGTCTGGCCCCACCTTCCATAAGCTATAAAAAGCAGCGGCCCACGAGCATCCCACACGCTCCCATTGTCCCCCGTCTTAGTCAGGAGCCGGAGCGCGAGGTGGACGGAGCTGGGGAGACGGACCTCGGTTCTCTTTTTAGCCTCGGCCCACAAAAAGAAGACTGTGGTTCTCACAAAGGCTCCATTAATGGCTCGTGGACCAGATTGGCACGCTGTGACGCTTCTTAAAGATGACACTTTACTCGGTCGCTTTTCATGGTTTCTGCCGAACGCTTTCTCCTCGCTCTTAAATTCGCTGGATTGCCGGGTGCCTTTGACGATGTAGCGGAGGAATGTTTGCGCTGCTCAGTGTGCTGACAAAACACACACGTTGAAGGTCGTTATGGTCGTTGTTATGACTGTGGTCAGGATATAATCAGGGACAATGAGAAGACACTTGGAAATGTAACAAACATGTTATTGTATCATTCATGTTTTTATTCATTATTATAATTACGAATAAGTGACATTAACTTATTGTATGGGTAGCACGGTGGCACAGCGTGGGTGGGGTGAGAGGACATGGGTTCGATCCCCGCTCAATCTATGTGGGGTTTGCATGTTCTTTCCGTGCCTGCGTGAGTTTCCTCTGGGTGCTCTGGTTTCCTCCCACACTCCAAAGACATGCTGTTGAGGTTCTCCGATAGTGTGTGTGTGAGACAGAAAGTGTGTTGTTCCACTGATGTATGGATGAGTGACCCAGTGTAAGTAGTGTATCTAGCGGTGTAAATCACTGCTGTGAATAAGGTGTGTGGGCTGGTAACACTAGATAGGGTTCATTGGAAGTCGCTTTGGAGAAAAGTGGCTGCAGCCTTTTGGTTTATGAAATTAATTCATTCCTGAGATCAGTGTTGATACGAAAAGACTATTCAACTCTTTAAATGAGAAAAACAATGTATTTCCAGCCCATCCAAAAACCCCAAACAATTTTTCTGAGATAGCTAAAATACCGTCGAACACATACAGCAATTAACCCATGATTTTAGTATGATATAAAACACTTTTTGACAATCAATCACTGTGAGGTCATTAATGGGTGTGTTTCTAGGCAACATGCTTCGGATGCTGTTTTCCTTATATCCAGTAGACAGCAACGAACATTCAACGATGGAATTTATGTTAAAAAAAAAAAAAAAAAAACAAATGCAAAGAACTAAAAATAAACAGACAAGGTAATTCTCTGTAATGAAATGTTACTGTACTTACTGAGTGAAGAGAACAGCTGATTGTGAGTCATGGTGGCTGGAGGAGGGAGGAGGCTTGGCAGTCATTCTTGCTCCATTACTGCGTAATTGTGTGGCAACAAGGCGAACGTGAGGCAGGAACCCCACAGAAAACGGCTGATGGTACACTAGTGCCAACTGGAGTACATTAGAGCACTTCCGCTTCGCTTGCACGATGCACGACTTTCAGATTTTTTTGGACATGCTACAGATAAATTTCATTATACCGATATTTTTTGGAAATCAAAAATTGGGTATCGCAAAACCAAGAGGAGTTACACCGATCAGCCACAGCATTAAAACCACCTGCTTAATATTGTGTATGTCCCCCTTGTGCCGAAAAAACAGCTCTGACCCGTCAAGGCATGACTCCGCAAGGTGTCCTGTCGTATCTGGCACCAAGATGTTAGGTTGGCGTTGCTCCGTGGACCAGTTCTGACGCTCACGTGCCCCTTGTATGGGCTTTCAGCGGTGGACAGGTCACCTTTCTATCATGTCCAGCATGAAGGTTTTCAGCAATTTGTGCTACAGTACCTCTTCTGTGGGATCGGACCAGACAAGCTAGCCTTCGCTCCCCACGCTCATCAATGAGCCTTGGGCGCCCATGACCCTGTCGCCGGTTCACCGGTTGTCCTTCCTTGGACCACTTTTGGTAGGTAGTGACCACCGCTTACCAGGAACACCCCACAAGACCTGCCGTTTTGGAGACGCTCTGACCCAGTCGCCCAGCCATCACAATTTGGCCCTTGTGAAAGTCACTCAGATCCTTACTCTTGCCCATTTTTCCTGCTTCCAACACATGAAATTCAAGGACTGACTGTTCACTTGCTGCCTGATATATCCCACCCCTTGACAGGTGCCATTGTGATGAGATAATCAATGTTATTCACTTCACCTCTCATTGGTTTTAACGTTACGGCTGATCGGCGTAAACGGAAATTTCGGATAAAGACAGTTTGTGAATGAGGGATGCCTGCACTACGAACTGCTCCAGATGGTACCTTTAATAACTGCACTAACATACACACTTGTCAAGCCTCGCTAATGTGTTACGGTTTAACTTGCTACCCCTTAGCCTCAGTTTACACATATTTCAGACTTTGAACACCGCTGTGTTTGCCCTGAGTGATTAACCAAAGAGGCATCCTTAAAAGCAGCCTGGCTCGGCCTTTAATGGTTTAAGATGAATTAGGCAGGAGCGCTTTAGTTTACCCTGTCCTTCGCTCACACGCTGCCCAAGGCTCCTCCTGTGTGTGTGTGTGTGAGCGGTGGTACAGAGTCCACAGCATCCCCGCAGAGCTCCTTCGCCACCTGTTGTGTGACCCACGGCTGCCCTTTTGCACGCCTTGCGCTCCCTGCCATCGTGGAAGGCACTTTCGAGCGACAAACACGGCAAACGCTCGCGTGCCTCGATGGCTCTGTGATCCGTCAAGCTGCGGCAGGAACTTAAGGGGGATCCGGCAGGCCCTTGCCGCAGGGTAAACGGCAGCGACCTCCTCTCGGGCCGCCCGTCTCCGCCACTTCGGCTCCTGCGAGAATCTGGCCCCGAAACGGGTGATGTCAGCCCGCGTTCAATGGAACGGCGGCCGTGCGTGCCGAGCGGCTGCGGAAGATCTTTTCACTCGGGGCAGCTCTCCGAGCGCCGCTCATTTATGTACAGTTGCTACGATTCTGGATCCCGGGAAAATTTGGGCCGGCTTTTTATTCCGTGGCTACGGAGAGGGCGAACTCAGAATGTGCCGCGGGGCTTCGCCGAGATTTCCCGCAAGGATTGGAGCAGGAGTGCGAGGACGGCATCCGAATCCACGGACGGTTAACTAGTTAACGTTTTTCCGCACTTGTCTGCGGTTGTTTAACGGCCTTCTCCGAAAGCGACTTACAGCGTTAAACAATTTACGCAGACTTACCCATGTATACAGCTGGGTCATTTTTACTGGAGAATTTTAGGGTACATTTCCATTTATTCATTTAGCTGACGCTTTTCTCCAAAGCAGCTTACAGCGTTAAGGTTACAATTATCTACCCGTTTATTCAGATGGGTAATTTTTACTGGAGCAATTCAGGGTAAATTCCTTGCTCAAGGGAGCCACAACAGGAGGTGGGAATCAAACCTAGAGCCTCCTTGTCCTGAGATTCCAACCGTAACCACGACACAGTCTGCCGCCTAATTCTAACGCTGACATTTATTATAGTAGAGGGCTCTATATTAATTCTGTATATGTCATGCTATAGATATTAACTCTGTATTGCTTCTTGATGGGGTAGAAGACACACACACAGACACGAAGGGACCTTGACGTTGAAACAGCTCTACGCCCACTCTCATCCTCATCTGCAAAGCCGTGGATACGAACTTACGAAGCCGCGCCAGTCTCCGCATCATCCTCTCTCCCTCAAACGCTGAGCGGCCACCGGAAACGTAATTCCGATTCTCGTTCGTTTCTTTAATCGCCGGAGTCGCAAAGGCTCTCTTCGGAGCCGTAGTTATACTACCGTTAACAAAGTGTGATGATAAAACATGGAAAGAAACTGTACTCTGTAAAAAAAGAAATAAAAATTTTACACCAGCTAAGTGGGCATCAGGGGGCGCGGGGGCGCAGCGGGTTTGGCCAGGGGCTGCTCTCTAGCGGGTCTGGGGTTCGAGTCCTCCTTGGGGTGCCTTGTGATGGACTGGCGTCCCGCCCGGGGTGTGTCCCCTCCCCCTTCGGCCTTGCACCCTGCGCTGCAGGGTTAGGCTCCGGGTCGCCGCGACCACAGACATTGTGTGTCCGTCTTTAAGGTCTCCCGTCAGATCAGATCCAGCGACTGCACTGTGGATCAGTCGGGTGAATAAAAAGGTAACGTCGCGTCCCGATTCCACCTCCTTGTTTCGCTCCCGTAGTATTTTTTAAAATATTAATATATTTCCTTATCCAGTCTTTATATCGGCTTTTAATTAGGCTCTAGTTCTTGTAAAACGGTGCTATTGGTGAGCATCCATCCATCCATCCCTCCGCTGGGACACCTGGCCTCTGGTATGATGTTGCCCCAACTGTCATCGTAGTGGGTGGCGAGTTTATCCGTCACTTATTCTCACGGAGGGGCTTTACCACCAAATTTGCGTGTGCGCAGTGTGAGCGGAGGGCTTGGGGTCACATTCGGATCAAGACGAACGAAATGTTGCTCTTCCACTGATTTTACAATTGCCTTCCTGTCAGAGCGTTAGGCAGAGCACACACATATTTGGACTCAGTATCTTCCCACACACACACACAGAGAAAAATCACCCAGGCGTAAGCATATTCAGGTGCAGATGAATAAAACAATCAAATGTGGAGACCTAAGCAAAACATTCTCACTAGGGAAAAAACACAAGTGCAGACTTGGAGACACAGTTCTTTCTGCAGAAGCTGAGAGGAACTCAGTGGTAGACACACACACACACACACGCACACACACACACTTGGAGCTCAATGCCGCTGGCTCTCAGGACTGGTTCCTCTGCCAGGTCTCGCTGCTCTATGACAGCCGCCGACAGCCAGATGGAGACCGTGAGGAGAGCAAGGCTCTGTGTCTACACATATTGTACGTACTACAAGCAGATGGTGAGCGAGGCCCAAGGAGGCCCAAGGAGGCCAGGGAGTGCAGTGCAGTACACCTGTTTAACCTTGTACCCTGTTTAGCCACCATGGGCTCCAACTCAGTCCGGGGGAACTAAATTCATTTTTTTATAAGAGCAATAATGCAAAAAAACTGAGAACGTAACGTGATGGCTATACGAGACCCTGTGAGTAATAGTGTGTGTGTGTGTGTGTGTGTGTGTGTGTGTGTGTGTGTGTGTGTGTGTGTGAGAACTTGTGCGTGCTCAAAGACAGGGGAAAGGACACACCGATGCTGAGTCCACCTGAAATAAAGTGTATTTTCCGCTAACATTTCTATTACTGTATGTCTGAAGCTATATAAAGGAGCACAATATCAAGCATCACTGGCACAAATTTACAGCACAGTGGCACAGCAGGCAGCAGTGCTGCCTTTGGCGCCCGAGCTGTTCGGCTGGAGGTTCGAATCCGGCTCAGTTTGTGTGGAGTTTGTGTGCTCTCTCTGTGTCTCCTTGGGTTTCTTCTCAGAGTCCAACGACATGCAGTTCAGGTGGATTGGTGACTCCAAATGACCTGTAGTGTGTGGATGGCTTAGTGTTTGTACGGCTACCCTGCAATGGACTGGCGGCCTGCCCGGGGCGTACCCGCCAGAGTGTGCCCAGTGATTCTGGGATAGGCTCCAGAGCACCGCAAGCCTGACAGGACAAATGGTTAATGAAGATGGATGGATGGATGGACACAAATTTAAAGACCAGGGTGTAACCAGAGAAAATGAAGGACAAGAAGAAGCTCAAGACCCGTTGGCTTCCTACCCTCAGAGTACATCAAACAACCATGACGAACAGTAGAAAAAAGTTTCGTAGACTGTTTCTGGAGGAGGTGGGTTGTCATCTAGATGCCCCCGTGTGGTCTGCAGGTGGTCTTCAGTTTTGTCAAGCAGCACAAACTGTTGACACAGGGTGGGCTGGCACCTGGGAGATTTGGAAGGCGGGGCGGATGGTGCGGCAGCGAGGGCAGCAGAGCAAACGGCTTCATCGTGCTGAAGAAAAGCAGAGGGCCTTAAGCCTACAGCGGAATACCCTGCACGAAGGGGCATCCCTAACACTGGCTGCTAGACCAACTACGGCTGATTCATTATTGTAGGATGCGCAAGAAAACCGGTGTTCTTTCACGGCAGAGAGGTTGCGAGGTTGTACACATTGTGTTCTGATGAACAAGTAGAGGTTAAACCCATCAGAACCTTGGTAAGTAAGAATAACTCTTTCACAGTCTGTCCTGAACCTCAGTGGTAGTCAGTGCAGGGGCTGAAGAACTGGCATAAAATAATCATACATTTTGGATTTGTTGCGACATGAGCGGCCTTTGGACTCCCTGGGAGTAAGGCACCGTATGGTCTGATGTAGACACGTCCATCGAAGACATGTCCCTCCAAGCTGACTTGGACGGCAGAATGAGCCAAATAAAAAAATAAAAATTCACCTACAAGATTTCGGTTTTCCATTTTTTTCATGCCCGACAGCTGCGTTTGGATGTTTGCGTTACATGAAACTGGCTCAGTACACGTGAATGTGTGTCATGCATTGTCACATACAGTTATTCACTCGCATTAAAAAAAAGATATTATTTAAATCTGAAGATACTAATTACAATAACTACTGTTCATATATACACACGCACACATTGTCTGAAGCCGCTTGTCCCAAGCAGGGTCGCGGCAAGCCGGGCCTAACCTGGCAACACAGGGCGCAAGGCTGGAGTGGGAGGGGACACACCCAGGAAGGGACGCCAGTCCATCACAGGGCACCGCAAGCGGGACTCGAACCCCGGACCCACCGGAGAGCAGGCACAGGCCAAACCCACTGCCCCCCTGCTATATATATAATTTAAATATATATTTTCTATTTATAATATATATATATTTTTTATATTTATATTTATGTATATTATACATTATAAATTAAGCCTTCATTAGATTCTCTATTGGTATACATATATATATATATATATTATATACACACATTGATGTATATATGCAGTATGTATATGAATATATATATATATATATACACACACACACACCAAATGAAGGTTTAATTTGCCATAAAAGATCAACTGAATGTCATATAGGAACACAGTATTTTTACATCAGATTAATACACAGCACTGCTAATTCACACTGTCCAGCTGCAAATACTGCTCAGCTGTGATCATCACTATTGAGCGTAAGCGCGCGGTCAGCCCTCCGCGTCTGTAGGGTCTGCTTTCCCCACGTTCAAGGGGGAATCGTTTGAACGGCTACTGGAAGCCAGAGAAGGAAAAACCAGAGTTCGCACCAGAGAGAAAGTTCATGGTTTTCATACCCAACAATTGCTCAGTTAGTGGAAATTACCATTGTCTCAAAGAGAGACAATATGACTCATTGAAATACCGTGATTTTGGTTTTGACTATAAGCTTAGTCTCTTTTCGTACTTTTAGTGCCAACGAAGCACAATGACATTGCTGTACCCAGGGACAGGGTTACGGTAACTTACGTCAAGAACTTTTGATTCCAGCAGGATGACCAACAGTAGACTGAAAGCAGTAGTTGTTTGTTCACTTCTTCATGTCTTGGCGTTGATGACATTCCCAAAGAGGAAAAATAATCTGCTGCATTATAGCTTATCTTTTCATTTTTTAAGAGCTCATGGATACTGGTAATTGAAAGCCTGAAACACAAAAAAATCCAAAGAAACCCAAACTGACTTCATATGATGACATTTATACAATATGAAAACAATATGGTTTCACATTAATCAAAAGCTACCGACCATGGAGTATGAAAACGAATTTGTTGAAATGTAAACGGTGTCTTTCGCCACAATGTCGTTTACTTTGATTAAATATAAATTGTGCATATTGCCAGGGTCCAGTCCATCTGGTTCCATGCCGCTCAAGCCTGTCACTTGGCACCCGACTCCACCCGACTGTCACCCTTTATCTTGCAGCTGATCCACAAGATGGTCCCACATGATCATGTTGGGCTGAGCCCCAGCAAGATGTGCGGTTAACCATCAGCAAATGCCACCCCCATGCCGAGGTCCAAGAGTGGTCCCGAGAACTCTAATCTGGACTGGGAACACTGAGCTTTCACATTAAAGTCTTTATATGTACTATTTTATGTCAAAATCAACATCTCCAAGTTTGAGGTCATGGTTGTCTCCTGGAAGAGGGTGGAATGCTCTCTCCAGGTGAGGGGGAACAACTGCTCCCAGTGGATGATTCAAGCATCTAGCCGGTCTTGTTCACGAGTGACGGAAAAGGGAAACGAGAGCCTCAGAGGTGAACTGGGGCAACATCAGAAGTTCTGTGGGTGCTTTACTCATATGTTGTGGTGAAGGAGGAACTGAGTCTCGACAAAGCTCTTTGTTTCCCGCTTAGACCTCTTCTCCTGTGCTCATAAGCTTTGAGTAGCGACCTACTACAACATCTTACAGCAACTTAGACCTTGATGGGCTCTTCTCGTTTTGGAGTTCTTTACGGTGCCTGCCAGCTTCACTGTCCCATGGTTTACTTTTCAGTCAGAGACAAAGATGAGGACTCCACCTCGGCCTTAAGGGGTTTAACTGGGTCATAATGGGCACTCTCCCTTGACAGTTCCATTACACTCATGTGAATGACCCTGTCGTTTTTTCGATTTTCTTTGGTTCCCAGATAGGAATAGGAGCATGAAAAACATTGGGATTTTCCAAATTTCTAGGCATGTACAGGGTAAGTTAAAAAGTATTGTTTCATAAACAATATTGCTATTCTGCAATGGACTGGCATCCTGGTAAGGGTGTAATCTTCATAGCCATGTGTCCATTGATTCTGGGACAGGCTCTGGATCGCTGTGTCCCTGACAAGGAGAAATGGTTACTGACAGTGAGTGAGTTTATTGTGAAAGTGAGCAATTAATGTGGAAACTTTTTGACTTACTCATTCTACAGCCTAAAGCAGAAGTGGGTACACACACACACACTGACTGAGGCCGGAGCCTAACCTGGCGGTGGGGGACACACCCAAGGAGGGACGCCAGTCCCTCGCAGGGCACCCCAAATAAGACTCGAACCCCAGACCCAGCAGAGAGCACAGGCCAAACCTACCGCTCCGCTGCACCTCCAAGTGGGTGGAGGCATCAAAAGAAATATTCGAGAGGAAGTACTGTTCCATATAATGAAATTACTCAAGTGAAAGTACTACACCAAAAATTTACTTCAGTATAAGTCAAAAGTCTAAAAACTAAAGTACTCAAGTTACTTTGATTCAGATTAAGCTTTTAAATTAATGCTTTAGCAATATTAACAGCTTAAATATACAGTTGTAACTGATGGAAATATCTACATATCTTTTCACACACAGGTCATCTGAAACCACTTGTCCCATACGGGGTCACGGGGAGCCGGAGCCTAACCCGGAAACACAGGGGGTAGGGCTAGAGGGGGAGGGGATACACCCAGGATGGGATGCCCATCCATCACAAGACACCCCAAGTGGGACTCAAACCCCAGACCCACCGGAGAGCAGGACCCACTCAAACCCATTGCGCCACCACATCCCCCACATATGTTTTTAATAAATGGAATCTATTCTGCCAATAAAATTAGATATTGTCAACTGGACTAAGTCGATGCCTTTATCCAGGACTTAGAATATCAGTTTCGTATACTAAGCTACCCACAAATATTCCGTCATTTCTACTAGAGCAATTCAAGGTAAGAGTCTTGATCAAGGGTACCACGGCAGGAACAGGGATTCAAACTCAGATCCTTGGACGGCAAAGCGGCGGCTTCAATGAGCACATTACCCACTGCTCTGTACGAAAAGTTAGACAGTTCCTTTGCTGTTTAAGTGACACCTCTATCCAAAGCAACAAAGTACATGTGATTTATATAGCAGGTTATTTATACTGGAAGGGTTCAGGGTAAAGTGGTCAAAGGTAATAAAGCATGGCACCAGTGGAAATCCTTTAGGTTACAAGTCACTACCTTCAACCACTACACTGTCGATCGTCCCATGCTAAAAAAACGGCGGCACGAAGTATCAATATCCAGACCAGAAATAAGAAATGAAAAGGGCCGGTCAGCTCACGTGGTCAAGTTGCAAAGAAAGGTAAGATTCAAAGAATCCAGAGAAAGGTAAAACCCCATAGCACTACCGACATTTCTATGAAACTTCCTTTGCTCAGTCAGCGTAGCTAATTTGATAGATACATAGATAGTCTAGGTAGGTAATGACTTGTTTAGGATATCAAAATTAGTAACAAGTATTGCATTGACCTTAAGTAAGTAAGTAAGGCCTATGTAGCTAGTCTATTACAGTTAGCTAAATGTTGTCTACCTTAGCTATTTATTTGATATTACCGCGCTAATGGCTCTCCTTGAAGGCTGGATAAAAAGCAAGTAGATTGTCACCTAATTAGTAGATAGATCACACATCACACTACAGTATATCCTCCCCTTGTTTTAGTGACCAGGACGTTATGCGATTTGGACGTTGCAAAGCAATCTATTATAAATGCTGACATCCCAGTCCCTGTTGGTTTGTAACAGTTCCTAACTGCATATACCTTTTCTGGGTCTTTGTCAGCAGAAAAACCACCCGCACACCACTTGTCCCAAGCAGGTGTTGCAGCAAGCTGGAGGGGGAGGGGACACACCCAGGACAGGACACCAGTCCATCACAAGGCATCCCAAGTGGGACTCAAACCCCACACCCACTAGACAGCAGGCCCTGGCCAAGCCCACTGTGCCACTGCACCCCCCTAAACCATAAACACCATACATGTAAAAACAAGAAACACCTTGAAGACCATCCTATTACAGTAGGGTGTTGGGACAGCTACTGTAGATGTAAACTTTACACTTCAGCTCTTCATTTACATGCGCGCTTGCAACTCTCCAGCGGCAGTTACAAGTAAGTAATACTTCAGTCCAATAACACCGAGCGTATCCCAATAAAATTAGTCATTGTTTCAACCTGTAAAAATTTTTACCCCTCCTTTCGGACACTGAAATTACTATTGACCTTTCAGGAATGTGCACGGTGCCGCTTGTCTGCATAGTCCAGATATTTAATGCTTTAAGAGTGACTAGCTAAAAACTCAGGATTAGACAAAGTCCTGCTAGACTTTTACAAAATTCCACAGTGACAATATGTTAAAAATAGATGTAAATATTTATTAAACATAATTAGATTCCTTCATCTAGCTAACACCTCTCACCAAACCAACTTACAATGTTAATCTATTTATTTATTCATACAGCTGGGTAATTCTACTAGAGTGATTTGGGATACGTAGCTCAATCAGGGGTACTACAGTCAAAGGTAAGATCTGAACCTGCAACCTTGGGGCATAAAGACAGCAGCTCTAACCACTATACTATATCAGCTCCCCTTAGCCACGCTTGTGAGGGAAACCTTTTCCCCAGAATTCCCTTCCCCTGCTTGTGAATGATCTATGTTGCCAACCAAGGCAGCGCAGAACGCAGAAATAAACTCTGATTGGTCAATGCAAAACTCAGCTCGGTCAATGCAAAACTCTGATTGGCCTATGCAAAACTCTGATTGGTCAGTACAAAACTGGGATTTACGGCTGACGATGACCGGCGAAATCCACACCTCAGCCGACACTGAGGCGTCCTAAACGTTAATCCGTCCGTCCGTCCAGTTGCAACAACTGCTTGTCCCGAGTAGGGTCAAAGTGATCTGGAGCCTGTTACCAATTTCTTGTAAAGACAATAAGTTTCAAGGAGAGAAAGCTAAAATTTACGGCTGACGATGACCGGCGAAATCCACACCTCAGCCGACACTGAGGCGTCCTAAACGTTAATCCGTCCGTCCGTCCAGTTGCAACAACTGCTTGTCCCGAGTAGGGTCAAAGTAATCTGGAGCCTGTTACCAATTTCTTGTAAAGACAATAAGTTTCAAGGAGAGAAAGCTAAAACATAAAATAATAATATCCATGTTGTATCTCGCAGTGAAATTTTTTGTAATTATCATGAAGTCAAATTCATTGTCGTCACTGAGCGTGAGTCACTTCGTGTTTGGTCGGAAAATGGTCGCATACAAGGGCGTAAAGGACTCTGAAAGCTGAGCACGAGCAGTTCCTTAACTGTCTTAGGCAAACCCCTTTTCCTCCCAAATGAAATGAGACAGGAGACCCTAACCTCAACCCAGTGTCTCCACAACTTCTAATATCCTCACATCCTGTTCTCCACAAAGAAAAAGGTAGATCTCAGGAACTATTTGTAAATCCCAGCTAGGGAAATAGCTTTGGGAAGCCGTACCTGATAGCCTACAGGTTCACCTTACGTTTTCGGAGCGCAGGGTAGAAGTAACGTTCCGTGTTAGGGTCACAAATACAGCAACGCACTTCGACATTATTATCCCTTTAGCCGATGCTTTTCTCTAAAACGATTTACAATGCTAGGCTTGTAAACTAAGCGACTTATTAGGTAATTATTTACCTGTTTAGACAGCTGGGTAATTTTTACTGTGTCAATTCAGGGTAAGTACCTTGCTCAAGGGTACTGCAGCAGCAGGGTTTTGAACTTGGGTCCTTCAAATGGAGAGTGTAAAGGGAGAGTACATATAGTAGTAAAATAAAGTAACACATTAGTAAAGGATGTATGCAGCCTGGTCCAGGTCTGAACCATAGGCTACACGTCTTTCTGGTCACCACTTGGCGCCAACAGAATAGATACGTGCAGCTCGTCTGACAGGCTGTGTCCCTCAACTGAGTTGAGCAATTCGGGTTTGAGTTTCCGTGCTTTTGTCTGAGATCATTTGAGCCGCCTCCCGACTTTGTGGTCTGCAAGTCCGGTTCGACAAGCTACCGAAGAGCTTCTGTTTGTTTGGTTGGTTCACATGGCGATGAGCAACGATAGCCGGAACAGCCAATGACTTCGGGCTTTGTGTTGACGACATATCGGAGGTAACCTGTTGTTCCGCTTTGGGTGCTGTGAATGGTGAGAGGAGGAGAAAAGAAAAGTAGTACAAACCCGTCAGTGTTTCATCAGCTTCCACGAGGCAGAAGCTCCAGCATGCTGGTTCACAGCCATGACGCAACATAAGCCCCAGACTGGAAAGTGGCTAAACTCAGTAGGGCCACCTTCCTCTTATTTTAACTTGAAAATGTTGAAACCTAACTGATTTAGCAATTGTATAGTTCGTATATTCACCCATACATTTTTCACAATTATCCATTGAATGAGGCGCAGCGGGTTTGGCCGAGTCCTGCTCTCCGGTGGGTCTGGGGTTCGAGTCCCGCTTGAGGTGCCTTGCGATGGACTGGCGTCCCGTCCTGGGTGTGTCCCCTCCCCCTCCAACATTACGCTCTGAGTTGCCGGGTTAGGTGCCGGTTCCCCGCGACCCCGTATGGGACAAGCGGTTCAGAAAGTGTATGCGTGTGTGTGTGAGATCCATTGAATGAAGTACGTTATATGTGGTCTCTCGGTACCTGCTGGCTGTCGTTGACGTTGTTTTAACCTTCACGGTGTTTCTGTATCAGCAGGTCCTGCGGGCTGTTGTAACGTAGAGACTTTGCCAGACCCACCCTGCTTTGTGGGCCCCTACCAGGTGTGTGACTCTCCTGTCTGTCCTGATGTGGCCCTGGCTGCCACATCACACCAAAGACAGAAAACCATCTTGCTGGTCTGGCACCCCACCGCCACCACCACATGTAGAACTGTTCCTTCGGTGCTATGTGGCCTTCTAGTTTTTTGTGTCTCCGCTTCTTCCAGCCAGCAAATCCTCGGCAGGAAACGTGCAGCACAATCTTCTCGCGCATCTTACGGCTGCCACCAGGAGCGCTACGCCTCTGGGGAGAGACCATTTAAACCCACAAACATTAACACACAAACGCACCTTTAGGACCCCTCCTTACAGTAACTTGGTACTGTCGCTGTACTGTTATGGTAAATGGGCGACAAATCATTTTTATTTATAATGCTCTTAAAGACACAGCCTCAGTCCTTACAGCTACCTGTTTGCCATTCCGGGCAAAGAGCTGCACTAACGGCTGCAGGGAAGAGAGATGTGCTGCTTATTTATAGAGTGGCTTCTGTTGTGGGACAAACCTGGGAATCCACTTACTGTACTTACTGTACTAAATGCTCCCAGGGCATCGGAGGCAACAGCAGACCATGCAAAAAACCACTTTCATCAATCTTTCTCCCTATCTGAAAGGCACACCAGCAGGTAATATCATGGATAAGAGTCAGAAAAAAACAAAAGATCCACTGAACTTGTAGAAAAATAAGGAAAAAAGGGCCTGGGTGCTCGAAAACCCCTGTTGTATGTAGGATTGTGGAGCAATGATGGGAGAGCACAGTTCAAGTTGCCCGGAAGAGGTTTGATTTTGCAGGATGGACACTTTGCACAAGACCACACAGTTTGTACTGCTTTGGTGTGGATCCACCTTACCCAGTGTAGATCCACCTTATCTAGTGTAGACCTACTTTACCCAGTCTAGATCCATCTTATCTGGTGTAGACCTACTTTACCCAGTGTAGATCCACCTTATCTAGTGTACGGCCAACAAAAGCAACTCCGCCTGAAATCTCGAAGGCCTTTCCATCATTGCGTGGTGCAGCTGCTCGACAACAACAGTGGTATGTCACTGAAGGCCTGGGCGGAAGCTGAGTGGCAAAAGCAATGGACTAAGGACAGTGGCTCACGGCTACACAGATTTATCCCAGTGCCGTCCTCTAAACCACTTGGACACACATGTACAAAATGGAACTAACGAACAGCCCTGGATGCAGAACATCTGCTGACTCACTGCCCCACGTACACACCCACGTCAGTGGATCTGACGAACATCGATGACACAGATGTTAAACTCTGGCTACACGAAGCCAATTTTACAGCTTAAAGCTTGCCCTATGTTGCTGAAGATCTGTTTCTGATCATACGATAAATAAATGAATCTAGTGTAGACCCAACTTATCCTGTGTAGATCCACCTTATCCTGTGTAGACCCAACTTATCCTGTGTAGATCCACCTTATCTAGTGTAGACCCAACTTATCTGGTGTAGACCTACTTTACCCAGTGTAGACCCAACTTATCCTGTGTAGATCCACCTTATCTAATGTAGACCCAACTTATCCTGTGTAGATCCACCTTATCCTGTGTAGACCCAACTTATCCTGTGTAGATCCACCTTATCCTGTGTAGATCCACCTTATCTAGTGTAGACCCAACTTATCTGGTGTAGACCTACTTTACCCAGTGTAGACCCAACTTATCCTGTGTAGATCCACCTTATCTAATGTAGACCCAACTTATCCTGTGTAGATCCACCTTATCCTGTGTAGACCCAACTTATCCTGTGTAGATCCACCTTATCCTGTGTAGATCCACCTTATCTAGTGTAGACCCAACTTATCTGGTGTAGACCTACTTTACCCAGTGTAGACCCAACTTATCCTGTGTAGATCCACCTTATCTAATGTAGACCCAACTTATCTGGTGTAGATCCACCTTATCTAGTGTAGACCCAACTTATCCTGTGTAGATCCACCTTATCCTGTGTAGACCCAACTTATTCTGTGTAGATCCACCTTATCCTGTGTAGACCCAACTTATCCTGTCTAGATCCACCTTATCCTGTGTAGACCCAACTTATCCTGTGTAGATCCTGCACAACCTCTGACCACAAGACCCTACAGCGAATTGTGAGAACAGCTGAAAAGCTCATCGAAGTCCCTCTACCCACCATTGACACCAAACAGCTAACCTGGCATGACTCCATACACTACAAACTGCCTTCAGTTTACAGCCCATTTTTTTGTCCTGTGCTCCTGTTCTGTGTTGCACCATGGTTTCCGGCGAAACGACATTTCATTCCACTGTATACAAGCTATATAGAGGAATGACAATAGAAACAAGTTGAACTTGAACTTATCCTGTGTAGATCCACCTTTTCCAGTGAGCCAGCTGCTTGAACCTCATGTGATTTCCCTGGGCTTCAAACCAGCTCTACTATTTCTGCAGTTTGTGCTTGCATTGTGATTGGGAGCGTAATGCATTCCACACCGTCACAATAATAACAAGCAACAGAGAGATCTGAATCCGCATTTCCAAATATGGAAGGCAAGTGCACGGAGCAGCTCCACAGAGACCCCGGAGTAGGACCGAGGAGGGTCAGCCCCTTATCCTGTTTCCATTTCCATTTATTTTGTGCATTGTTCAAAAGCGAACTAAGTCAACAATTCAAGAGATTTTTACACCCATCAGACCCTCGTGGTACCAATGGACTCATTCACGGGAATAAGTCGACTCTGTTCGTAACGTAAGAATGAAATGGTACAATTGACTCCGCCTGGCTGTGGTTACTGCTGGCCAGCAACCACCACAGCCTTGCAGCAGTGAATGGAGGGGAGCGAACGAGAGAAGCAGAGAAAGAGCTCATTTTTTCTTGACACCAGCGGAGCCCACCGTACCATGTAAGGAACTTTGTTTTACCAGCTGTACTGGAAAGTGTACAAGACACGAAGTAAATCCTTCGCTATGCCACCGCCGAGAAGCAGAGATAATACGTCTCGGAGAATGAAAGAGCGGCCTCTCAGAGTGCGAATTGCTCTCAGACAGCCAATAAGGGGAACCTTGTCTCTTATTTCCCGAATGGCTTGAGCACCACAAAGGATTTAAGGCACCCCTCCAACGCATGTGCCTGTACGGCGTTTCAAGTGATGCTGCATGCACGCTTTTTTTTAGTTTTCACCTATTTTATGCAGCAATAAGCAAATTAAATGAAGTTACACGGCTCTGGCTCCGGTGTGGCGGAATGATGCCCCTCTCTCACTCGGAACTGCTGAATCCTCTCAACAGGCAAGAATAGTCTCAAAAATTTCAAATGATCTCCTAAGCACCGGATAAGCATGTGCTGCGTTATGTGTTTAATAAGTAAAAAAAACCCTGTATATAACTACTTGTGTGATGGATAGGGCTTTATAGAGGGAGCTGATAACCTAGGGGTTAGAGCTGCTGCCTTTTGACCCAACGGTTGCAGGTTCAATTCCCTCCTATGGCTGTACTGCTCTTGAGCAGGGTGCTTACGCTGCATCACACCGGTAAAATTACCCAGCTGGGTTAGTATCACAACATTTCAAGTTGCTTTGGAGGAAAGCCTCAGCTAAATGAGTAAATGTAAATCGAAATGTAATGTCCTTGTATGCAAGGGTCCGATTCGATTAAGCAGGCCGTTCATCTGCTCGTGTCACGGCCCCTGTAAAGTGATGCGGCTGTTTTCTTCATGATGTCACAGAGGTGGCCGCCGCTGCAGCCGGCTTCGGGTTTCTCGTGATGTCACCGGCAGCGGGGCCGTGAAAGCAGGCTGAAATGAGAGCCCTTACGCCATGTGACCCCGGAGGAGCACAAGAGCCCCTCTGTGTGTGTCGCAGCTGCCACCTCTGTGTCCTGTAGAGACCCCTCACCGCCCCCGAGTTGCTCAATGCGGCCCGTGTTCGTGGCGCTGCTCCGCAGCTCCGAAACGCCAGAGGGCAGGGAGCGTGAGCCGTTTATGGAGGACCACGGGCACTTCAAAGGGGAGGCCTACCCCCGATCGCCGACGCTGAGCAAACACACCGCACAATGCGGTCCTTTGGTTGCGTCTCACTTCTGCCCGCGGCTCGGCAACCGAAAGCTTCTCTCAGATGAGGCCGCGGCCGCTCAGGATGAACAGCCGAGTGTTTTTAAAAGCGCGGCGGTAACCGAGAGGCAGGACAGGTGAAAAGCACGCGTCTCGGACCCCGTGTGACTAACAGATGACTGTGAGAACAACGGGTGAGTCGGAGGTGAGCTCGGAGGAATGTGGAACCTCACACATGCCCACACGCACACAGCGCATTGTGTCTGACTCATACTGGCCCGAAGTAGGGGACGCACGTGTGTGAATCGCCTTGTTCCGCTGAAAGAGCCCGTTCCCAGATGAAATGACACCGCTGCAAACGCAGGAACAAGAGCTGCGTGGTCTCTTCGCCGAACGTCTGAGGAGTTCATCCGCCAGCGTCACTGTTTCCCCCACGGCGGAGCGTTCTGGCACCGTACGGTGCCAGACCCTGCGACGTGATACCACCGCCCATCCCATCTACTGTCAGCAGAACGGCCGCAATTCGGGACCTTCGCTTAGGGACGTGCCGTGTGTCCGGGCTGCTGTTCGTTAGCGTCCTTTCTCCTGCAAAGTGCTCGCTTTTCCCACCTTGCAAATTTAAGCTCTTGAAATTGAACCGAACTGAAATTTTTCCTCAATTTCTCGCCCGTCTCGCTCCCCCGCTCAGATTTCCTTGCCCGAAAGTCCAGTTTAACTTGCAGAGGGTCATTTTTCAGCCGCTTTGACTTTTCCGCATGCAGTACGGCTCACGGGGCGATGAGTTTCACGTCGCGGGGGTTGATCTCCCCGATCCAATGTCGACGTGCTCTACCGAGACCCTGAGCCGCTGCTGATCGTGATGAGTCCACACCAACAGGACCTCCGCTCCCCTCCTCTCCGCTAAGACCCATGAGCGAAGGGCTTCGACTCCCCTTGCACACTCAGGGTTTCCACCTTACCGCATTACTGATTAATGGCACAGTATCTCGCGCTCCCTGTTACTCCTCCGTTGGGAAACTGCCAATCGGCAACGTTAACAGCCAGATGCTATTGTTGTACAGCTGAGGACAATCTCTCCAGATCATTTGAAAAACAGATAGTCATATATATTAAAGTACTAGTGATATGCACTCTTTACCTTTCAGATGGATTTTGAAAAGAAACATGAACAGATAAATTGGCGCAAAGCTTACAAAATCTTTCTTTTTGTTTAGAATATTGATCTCAGCAGGTCAAAATTCGGGGTACTAAGTGAGGACGGCCAGTCTGTAATCTTTGCTGTCCTGCTTCCGGAACATTCTCGGAAAACCCGCTGCAGTTTTCTAGAGTTACCCGTCCGGGGGTGATTCCCACGTCGTTTTTAATTGATCATTTCTCTGCAGAATGAGCAATGAGCCAAGCGTTGAGCCACCGAGCGTGCTGCGTTTATTGCGAACAACTTTGTAAAACTGCACGCTGTTGCCAAAATATGCAAACAGAGCAGCAACCATCAACTCAACTTTTCCACATGACTCTGCTGTCTCACAAATAATGCAGCTTAGTAACACACCTTCTTTGGGGAACAGACACTCCTGAGGAATTTCACAGTTCCAATAACATCCTGCTCTCTTACAGCAACACTCATAATACAACAGCATATGGAGAGATCTAAAGGCAGACACTTTTCTCCAAATCAACTTACCTTCAGTTACTTACCCCTTCAAACAGCTGGGTAATCCTAGCGGAGCAATTTAGAGTAAGTACCTTACACAAGTGTACTACAACTTACGGTGAGGTTTGAACCTATGGCCTTTGGGTTGAAAGACAGCAGCTCTAACCACTTCATTACCAGCTGTCCTTGCAGTACATTTCCACTTCACTCAAGTGTTTTTCATTTTCATTTTGACATGCTTCGGATAAGCCGGGGGTGTGATGGGGCAGTGGGGCAGTAGGTTTAACTGGGTCCTGCTTTCCGGTGAGTCTCGGGTTCGAGTCCATCTTGGGGTGCCTTGCGACGGACTGGCATCCTGTCCTTGGTGTGTCTCCTCCCCCTCCAGCCTTACACCCTGTGTTGGCGGGTTAGGCTCGGGCTTCCCACAACCCCTTATAGGACAAGCGGTTTCAGATGATGTGTGTGTGCTTTGGATAAATGTTGCTGCGGTGATTTTTTGTTCCATAATTCGAAAACCGGGCATCAAAAGCCAAGAGCTGTTATACTCATTTCAGAAAGAGAGCGTCGATAAATCGAGGGATACCTGTACTGTGTTATTCTAAAGCCTTTTTTTAAAAAATTTCTAATTCACAAGCATAATGAAGTGAAATACATACTCATACACGGCACAGCAGCAAGGACCCAAGTAGAAAAGCCTCGATACCACACTTACAAACGTGCGTGTCGGCTTTCCGGGGCTCTTAGAGGACTGCAGGTGGAAGCAGGTGAGGGATATTCTGAAGCCTGCAGACATACAGTACAGTGCAAATAGACATGAGTGGTTCGTTAGAGTTAACCGTGACTAATTAAAGCGGAAAAAGAGAGTAAGACACATTAAAATTGATACCTAATGCTTAATTCAAGTACCCAGTCTACGTCTTTTAATTGCCAGCGTAATGTTAAATATTAACATTTTGGTGAATATTTCATGTTTGAGATGTTTGAGCAAGATATTTGCAGTTTTAAGGTTTAAACTAGAGGCGTGGCTGAAGGAGAGTGAGAAAGGGTTCGTTTCACCTTGTGCGCGTGTGTATGAATGCTTCGGTGTGTGATAAAAGCGGATAAAAGTGCTGATTGTACGGCGTTCCTTCCTAAAGCAAGGAATGTCCGCTGGTGACCCGCTCCTGGACTTTGGACCTAAGTCCAGGGTTAGAGGTGGGGGTCACCTGGGGTCTCTCCCATTCCCTCTCTATCTCTGGGCCTGGAGAAGCCTGGTGATACGGTTGAGCCTCTGCTCATTCTACTAGTCCCACCGATCTTCAGAGGTGAGTTCACACACCCGTCATCGCACGCACATTTGCATATATACGCACACCGCACCGGCCGTGCAGGCATGTTTAGCACCCAGCCCCACCGTGAAGGGCTGTGAACCAGAAGGGTGAGGTTACCGGGCAGCCCGAGATGAGAACCAATGACCCTTTGGTTCACGACACTATGCTTCTGCTCGGTCCACGGTGGAGCTCCTCACAGCCTCCCCACTGCCTCCCCTTCCCTCCGCCTGACCGCCCAGCTATGACAGACGCGTTCGGGGAAAGCCTTCGCCGGTTCCCGGGTTGGGAAAACGAAGCAGGTCAGGACCCATGGACGCTGAGTCATGTTCCCTCACAGTGATGACACATCCACACTTTCAACGGTTGGAAAGCAGCCTATGCAATTTGACCCCGAGCTTGTGCTCTGGTCGATCTTGACCCATTTACACCTTTTCTGTGTCATATTGTGAACACGGTCCGATGGCCACAAGGCTTCATGACATCCTCCACACCAGGCATCTGAACACATCCAATTAAAGATCTGCAGTTTCATTGAATTTTATCCACCTGTGGTATGTCTGATCAGATCTGGCCAGCCACGAGAAATGAATAGGGAAGACTATAATAAAAAGCAAAGAAAATCAAATTCCTGGTTCTGGAGTTCACAGACACGCACACACGCACACACAGTGGTATAATTTCAAGTAAATGAGGTCCTTTGGCCATAAATCTCAAAATGAAGCGTAGAACTTGTGATCATGACTCGGAACAAAGCTGGTTAAAATGTGAAACAAAGCATTGGGTGCTCGTCTGTATTTTACGATCAATTTAGAAATAATTATGATTGACCACCCAGTTTTGGATGGGAAAGCCAAGGATGGACAGCCGTCTAACACAACCCAAGGGTCAGACAGATGTGTCAACATCGTGAGGATGGACGTCATTTCTGAGTGACACATCCTTTGTTTTTATACACCCAAGAGCTGTTAGCTGCGCTACATGAATGTAGTTTGGAAGAAGCAGGAATAAGAAAACTGCTGAACGGCTGGAGTGAAGGACGGATTGTAGTTGTAGAGGAAAGGACCTTCAGAGAGCACGCTGTGCCGGTCTGTGTGAGCCGCCACCTAGCAAGCCCCCCCACAGCATTGAAAAGCCCTGCTTCAATACAGCCCAACCCCTCCAGCAATCATCTTACGCCACATCAACCAGCCACGACCATCATCCATTTGACACGTTTTATTCACCGCTGTGATACTCATACCTGCCTCATGTGGGCGGCACAGCGAGTAGCGCTGCTGTCTCACAGCGCCCGGGTGATGTGAGAGGACATGGGTTCGATCCCCGCTCGGTCTGTGTGGAGTTTGCATGTTTTCTGTGTGGATTTCCTCCAGGTGCTCTGGTTTCCTCCCACACTCCAAAGACATGCTGGTCAGGTTCCTCCATGGTGAGTGATTGAAAGAGTGTGTTTCACTGATGAGTGACCCATTGTAAGTAGCGTATCTAGCAGTGTAAGTCACCGCGGTGAATAAGGTGTGTGGGCTGATAACACTACACAGTATCCACTGGAAGTTGCTTTGGAGAAAAGTGTCTGTTAAATAAATGAATGGGAGGTGGAGATTATGACTCAGACTAAGTGGTGGGTGTGGTTCACCTTGGCTGTAGATGAGTCAAGTGCAGTGTGTTAGGCAGTTTCAAAAAGAATGGCTTGGGTAGAAGTACATAAGGTGTTCATTGCTGGCTCTGTGGGACAGGTACTCCTGTCATCTCAGGTGTGTAGTAGGAATAAAGAGGTGGGGCATGCAGGGTGAGCCTATGCCCGGTATGGTAGCACTGCTATCTCCCAGCACCTGGGTGGTGTGAGAGGACGTGGGTTCGATCCCCACTCAGTCTGTGTGGAGTTTGTATTTATCCTCCGGGTGCTCTGGTTTCCTCCCACCGTCCAAAGACAAGCTGTTCATGTTCACCCATAGTGTGTTTGTTCCACTGATCTATGGATGAGTGACCTGTTGTAAGTAGTGTATCTAGCAGTGTCGGTCACCACTACATAACACTACATAGAGTTCATTGGAAGTCGCTTTGGAGGAAAGTGTCTGCTAAACAAATAAATGTGATGTAAATTTTTTACCACTTCCAAAATGAAGTGATAATCCATTTCATGCATCTTATATGTCTTGTATGTCATGTGTCATTTATATATATGTACTGTAATATATACAGCATATATAATGTATGTAATGCACTGTATATGTAGTAGAGGGGGGTGCGGCGGTGCAGTGGGTTTGGCCAGGACCTACTTTTCGGTGGGTCTGGGGTTCGCGTCCCTCTTGGGGTGCCTTGTGATGGACTGGCGTCCCGTCCATGGTGTGTCCCGTCCCCTCCAGCGTTGCGCCCTGTGTTGCTGGGATAGGCTTCAGTACACCAGGACCCCACTTGGGACAAGCAGTTTCAGACAGTGTGTGTGTGTTTGTGTGTATATATATATATATATAGTTCATGCATATATGCATTAGAAATTTAAACTGCCAGTGAATGATCCCCAAATTTCTTCCAAATGTCCACTTTGATTTTTAACGGAGGCTGACATTTCCTCCGCTGAAATACACATTCTCCGAGGAGCTTTAACCCTCGCGTGACGCGTCTCGTTTTCCGGGGAAATGCAATGAACCTTTTATGGCCGCGCTGACGGCAGTAAGTCTTACGTGCGGGTTTGGAACCGCTGGATTAAACGGGGAGAAGGGAACGCAGAAATGCCCTTCATTTTACAGTACGATGGCACGTGGCATTTCTCATCGCCGGCGAAGGGAAACGATGTCTTTAATGTCCAGTAACTGCTGTTAAACTCAACTTCCGCACACTTCCCAATCCTAGACATGCCATCACAGCCCAGTGCAAGCGTATTTTCATGGCTTGTATTGCACTTTACATATAAATACATAGCGCTTTATACGGCGGCGATCTGTGACGCAGGAAATCATCGTGCTGCGCGCCGTGCCGGTCGTCCGAGAGGATTAGAAAGAAGAGAAAAATAATACGGCTCGCTGACTCTTCCTGTTGTTTCTGATCTCGGGCCTGGAAAGCCTGATGGGTAAAATATGCCAGGAATTTCCCTTTTCCGCCAATGCGTTATGTCATCTGCCAACCGTAATCCCCTGCGTGAGTAAACTCGGTTTGCAGACTTCGCCATTTCAGGGCAAAATTAAATGGCGAAGAACGAGGTGAACGGTTGCTGCACGGCGCTGAACGGAGAAGTGCCTACGCGGCACAGGTACGCCTCCGTGTGCGGATCTCACGGCCATACCCGGGGGAGGCGTGGGAAGGAGAAAGGAGCACAAGGCGCAGAAGAGCGATGGGCTCAGAGCGTTTGATGGCCATGGTTAGGCTGCTATCATCAGTTTTGGGGAATTTCCTTGATCTTCCCACTTAATCATCTGTGTTCAAGGTTTAGTTTAATTTTGCGTTTACCTGCTATAACAACGAGCATCCCTTGGATTGCCGGAACCAAAGCGACTTTCAGTGAACTCTGCGTAGTGTTATGAGCCCACACACCTTATTCACCGCAGTGACTTACACTGCTAGATACACTACGTACACTGGGTCACTCATCCATACATCAGTGGAACACACACACTCTCTGTCTGTCACTCACACACTATGGAGAAACCTGAACAGCATGTCTTTGGACTGTGGGAGGAAACCAGAGCACCCAAAGACTTACACTGCTAGATACACTACGTACACTGGGTCACTCATCCATACATCAGTGGAATACACACACTCTCTCTGTCACTCACACGCTATGGGGAACCTGAAGAGCGTGTCTTTGGACTGTGGGAGGAAACCAGAGTACCCAAAGACTTACACTGCTAGATACACTACTTACACTGGGTCACTCATCCATACATCAGTGGAACACACACACACACTCTCTCTCTCACTCATCCACTATGGGTGAACCTCAACAGCATGTCTTTGGAGTGTGGGAGGAAACCAGAGCATCCAGAGGAAACCCACACAGACACAGGGAGAACATGCAAACTCCACACACACACCGAGTGGGGATTGAACCCACCTCTTCCCGCACCACCCAGGCTCTGCGAGACAGCAGCACCACTCGCTGCGTCACCGTGCCGCTCGAGAAATGAACGAATGAAAAAATACAACAAAGAAAAGTATAAATAAAATAAATGAACAAAGTGAAATGAAGGCCACATCTTTTGGCTGCAAGAACTTGTTCCTGCAGTAAGAGCAGGTATTCTCCAAGGAGTGTGACGGAAGCATTGCACAGCGCCCGGAGGATGTGTATGCAAAAATAGCACCACTGTAATGTTAGTAACCCCCCCCCCCCATCCACCCCACCCCTCCCTACTACTCAGAGGACTCTGAGAGCTATCAAATTCATGAAGCAGTATGGCCAAGAACCTCTTTGGTAAAAATGATCTTTGTGTTTGTTACTGTCTATACAATGTCCTTCACCACCAAATACTGAAAAAACACACACACACACAGATTGACTGAAACTGCTTGTCCCGAGCAGGATTGCGGTGAGCTGGAGCCAAACAACACAGGGCACTGAGCTGGAGGGGGAGGGGACACACCCAGGACGGGACGCCAGTCCATCGCAAGGCACCCCAAGCGGGACTCGAACCCCAGACCCCCCAGAGAGCAGGCACGGTCCAAACCCTCCGCCCCCCCATATTCAAACCGTTTATATAATTTTTAAATATTAATACTATCGATTTAAAACCTGCCAAGTAAATTGAAACACTTGGACTTGGTAAGAATCATCAAATTCCCGCCGTGTGTGTGACATGCCGAACGTAGCGGTAAAAGACTCGGTGTTACACAGTGTGTTTTAGTGTTTCACTGATTCTCGTGGTCAGATGGGTGGGGGGTGGGGTTTGTGGGGGGGGGCTTTTCCACTAATCTCTGCGCTCACTGAGTCAGCAGCAGCTGTCACATCCCCTGCCCTGCGAGACCCTTACAGCATTCAACATGTTGCCCGAAAGACAGCGGCTGGGTCCTTTGTGCGGGAAGCGGCACCGGTGCATCGATTTTGGGCAAATTTGTTCCGTCGCGAATTATCAGACTTTGCTTGATTTTGTATCAACGTACAAATTCAGGGCGGTGTGTGTGTGTGTGTGTGTGTGTGTGTGTGTGTAGTACCGTAGCACAATCTGTCCTCTTATATGGTGGGGGGCAGCTAAATGTTACATCCTGAACTTCTCGTTATAGCAGCAGGTGGTGTAGTGCGTAGAGCTGCTGCCTGTGGACCCCAAGGCCCTGGGTTCGAATGCCACCCCTTGTTACAACGCCCCTGATTGAGGTATCTTGGCTAGGCTGATATGGTAGAAATTACCCTTGTGTATATAAAACATTGTAAAGAGCTTAACATGTTAAGCTCCTTTGGAGAAACCATCTGCTAAAGAAATCAGTGCAAATGTTCCTACGAACTAAACGCAAGGCTGTCAGTGTATGTTCGGAGTGCTTTTTTTCTTTGCCCTGGTAATGGGACGTGACAGAAAATGTCATTTTGAGAAAGTTAAAAAGTTATGTCCCAAAAAAAGCGAATGCAGCCTTATGCCGGAGCTTGTCTTCTGCACACAGAACGATGTTTCGGAGAGGTGCGTCAGGAAGTGGCTCAGATATATAAATAACGAAGATCCTCCGGAGAGACGATGCATAAGAAATCCGACGAACAACCACACGCATCGGCTGAACCGCTTGCCCCATACGGGGTCGGGGGGAGCCGGAGCCTAATCCGGCAACACGGGGCGCAAGGCTGGAGGGGGAGGGGACACACCCAGGGCGGGACACCAGTCCGCTGCAAGGCACCCCAAGTGGGACTCAAACCCCAGACCCACTGGAGAGCAGGACCAGGTCCAGCCCACTGCGCCACCCCCCGCTGAACAACCAGCATGTAAAGAAAATCCAGAGTGTAGAAGAAGGAAGCATCAATGGGCAGCGGCAGAAGGTGATGGCTTGGCTTCGCAAACAAAGATTTAGGAAGGCGGCTGCCCACATCTGCTGTAGGCTCGCTGGCGGCTGATGAGGCCAGTGCGGGACAGGCAGGTCCGACCGCAGCAGCTGGTCGTAGACATGGGCGCGCCCTTCGAGATTGCGCAATACTAGCCCCACCCTTTTACCTGGGGTTCCTCTGCCATGGCCTAGCAAGCTGGGACAGTGATAGCAAGGTCCCAGGTTGCACATTTAAATTGCACCTCCCACTGTAGTACACTGGAGAAATGTACTTACATGTATTTATTTAACAGACACTTTTCTCCAAAGCAACTTCCAATGAACTCTACATACTGTTATCAGCCCACACACCTTATTCACCACAGTGATTTACACTACTTACAATGGCTCACTCATCCATCCATCAGTGGAACACACTCTCTCTGTCACTCACACACTATGGGTAAACCTCAACAGCATGGGAGGGAGTGTGGGCAGAAACCAGAGCACCCAGAGGAAACCCACACAGACACAGGGAGAAGATACAAACTCCACACACACTGAGTGAGGACTGAACCCATCTCCTCTCCCACCACCCAGGTGCTGTGAGACAGCAGCAGTACTCACAGTGCCACCCACCATCCTCTTTACCTCCTGACTGAATTAATGATCCAATCAAAGCACTCATCACCACAGGTCCAGCCCTGTCCCCAGTGCCTGAAAGGGGAAGAAAGCAGAACCAGGGTGTTCTAGGCTTGTGGCTACCTGGAGCCTGAGTCTCAAAGAGCTTTTGTGAGATGAAATACAGTCACATACACTTTCCTCCAAAGCAACCTGGATGTTAAGCAACCTACCACTACTGGTACATTCATACAGCTGGGTAGTTTTACTGGAGCAATTTAAGCTAAGAACCTTGATCAAGGATGATACTGCAGTAGGTGAGACTTGAACAGACAACCTCCTGAGCCTAAGGCAGCAGCTATAACCACTACACTATCAGCTGCTCTGTTTGAGGGTCTTATAAACCGATGAATGGATCTCTCGCTCAGATTCGTTAACCACACCCCCCCCCCCCCCCCCCCGCGAGGGTCGCGGCGGTGCGGAGCCTATCCCAGAGGCACTGCTTGCTCGGCTAGGAGGGGACAGGACAGGACGTCAAGCCTTGCAAAACAGACGAGTAGAACGGAAGTTATTCCTTCTGCGGGTTTTCGCATTTTAAAAACGCAACGAAAGCAAAGGCTGAGCTCAGGAAATCTGGAGGTGCTTCTCCAGCCTCGAGTTCTAATCCGCACACAGTCTTCAGTTTGCTCGCTTTCCTTGTCCGAACTCAAGATGCCGCACACAGCAGCGTTTGCGTGCAGCGCGAAAGGCCTGCGCCCTTTCAGACACGTGTGTTACTATTCAATTCAATATGTTTACCTTTATATTGACATTTATTGATTTAGCAGATGCTTTTCTCCAAAGCGGTGTACATGTCAGAGAGCGGTACCCATCTGATAAAGGTACTTACCATCCCACATCCTCCTATGTTATGCATCTTCCTCCTCAACCTGCGCTAAAATAGCTCGCCAAGATAAAAAGTCAATGAATATGTAGGAGGTTTGCATACCTTTGCACGGCCACATCCTGTGGTAGCACCTGGGTTGTAATCGTCATACGGCCAAACCCCGCACCTTGCGACACTGTAAGGCGTGAGGTTTACATCCGCCCCCGGTATTCAGGATGTCACTCAAGGCTCGTAAAGTGTTCGAGGACAGAATGGAAAACGGGAGGACTATGAAACAGATTTTGAAGAAGAGCAGAAGCACCACAGTCATCTGAGTGGTTATAGATCGTATGGATCTATATACAATCGTGCTCCGAGAGCCTGGCGTTCTGCTCTGGGTTGGTTTCAGTTATTCCACTCAATACATGGGTCCGGGACATCTGCTCAAAAAAAATTCTGCATGCAGCAAACAATTGACAAGAACTTAAAGGTTGAGGGACATCAAAATGTTTTTAGCATGGTGATGCACCATGTCTATTTGCATGCTATACCAAGCGCACACACATTGGCTGAAGCCGCTCATCGCCAGCAGGGTCGCGGGGAGCTGGAGCCTAACCCGGCAACACAGGGCGGAGGGGACGTACCCAGGATGGGATGCCAGTCTATCACAGGGCACCCCAATTCGGGACTCAAACCCCAGACTCAACGGAGAGCAAGACCGGTCCAAACCTTCCCATCAAGCAGGCCTGTTATTTTTGGTGTGAAAAAAATTTATATTTTTCCAGAACTATTTAATGCATCTTAATTCCTGCCAAGGTCACGTGTCTCCACCTCCTATCAATCTTTGAGTTGACAGGTTTTTAAGAAGGTGATGACAGTGACAATATCTAAGTTCTAAGCTGAACTCTACATGGCATAACACTACCCATGGATTTGCAGGAGGAGATTTTTGCTGTTCAGTTCACTAGAAGCACCTGGAGGAGATGTTGCCTTCTCTTCTACACATGCATCACATCATCTGAAACCACTTATCCCACGTGGGGGCATGGGGAGCCAGAGCCTAACCCAGCAGCACAGGACATGAGGCTAGTGGGGGAGGGGACACACCCAGGATGGGACGCCAGTCCATCGCAAGGCACCCCAAGCGGGACTCGAACCCCACACCCCCCAGAGAGCAGGACCCAGTCAAACCCACTGCACCATCGCACCCCTCTCCTTCTCTTCTAACTCAAAGCACTTTAAATCACACCTTAAGTAAGTGTGACGTTTCACCCACACGTGATGCGAAGTCACGTGCCAGTTATCGCTGGAGACAGACAGGTCAGAGGCGAGCGCTCTTCTTCAGCGCAGCTGCGTCACAAGTGCCGTGTTAAAAATGAAACGATCATTATGAAAGTGAAGCTGTCAAATATGAAAGGAACTTTTGGGCAGATGCAGAAAATTGCAGATTTTTCATTTTATTACCGATTCATTGTCGGTTATCAGTGCAACACTTCGATACAAATGGATAGTGGTGCATTGGCTTTTCACTATAAACACTGTTTTTCTTTACCTATAATAAGCCAAAGAAATGTTTTTACTGGCAAGAATTTTCATTTACCTGCCAGTTCTGTCTCAAAGTTTCTAATTATATACAGAGCATTTAGACTTTGGCAGGAACACACTTCACTTCCAGAGTCCAAGGCAGTGAGTGAACATTAAAAATAACAAGACAATGAATTTTTTTTTTTTAAAATTGGCTATCAAATCATGCAACAAGACACGCTGCTGCAGGCTCAAGCAGCCGCATCACTACACGTCCGGTAGTTAACTTTCCGTTGCATAAAAATGCCAAAACACCCTCTGTTCTGTTCACCATGGACTTGAGTCACAAGTGGATGTAAATTTACAGTACGTTTATTTAGCGGACACTTTTCTCCAAAGCGACTTCCAATGAACTCTATGTAGTGTTATCAGCCCACACACCTTAGTCACCGCGGTGACTTACACTGCTAGGTACACTACTTACAATGGGTCATTCATCCGTACATCAGTGGAACACACACACTCACTCTTTGTCACTCACACACTAGGGGCGAACCTCAACAGCATGTCTTTGGAATGTGGGGGGAAACCAGAGCACCCAGAGGATAAATGCAAACTCCACACAGACTGAGTGGGGATCGAACCCATGTCCTACCGCACCACTCAGGCACTGTGGGACAGTAGTGCTACTTGCTGTGTTTGGAAACTGTCTCGCTGTCACCCTTAAAATCACGTGTGCTCTGTGGGAGACGCTGGGAGTCCACATACTGTATTTGTGTGACTGCGAAGGCCAATTAAGCAGTGTTTCTATTCATGCTACCCACTATGGGAGGCGCTGAGGACATAAATCCTCCTGCTTCCTGTACAACATTGGTTCCAAGGGGAAGCTCTGCAGATCAGAGGACAAAAACGTGTTGTTGGACCGGACTACAGAGAAGATCCCGGAGCTAAATGTGTGTGTGTTTGCGTCTGTTCGTGTTTTGCAGGCGACCGTCGCTGATCGCGTGCTGATCGGGCTTCTTTTCACGCAACAACGTGCTCAGCGCAGCGCTGACACCCCATTCTTCCTGTTTGCCCCATGACGTCACCGCCCGCCAATCAGACGGCGCTTCCCCGGCGGCGGAGGGGGGGGGGCTCGTGCCACTGAGGACGCGCCACGCTGCCGCGCGCGCTGGAGCTGAGCGCTGGAAGCAGCGCGCGTTCGGCTGGGCTTCAGCGTAACCCGATGGAGTGGAGAACAGATGTGCGGATCAGCGCAGGGACCCCCCGCGGTGCTGCAGCGCGCGATCCCCTTCCGAGCAACAGCCAGAGAGAGAGGGAGGAAGTTGCGGTTTCGCGCGGCAGCTCTCGTTGGGGAAGCGAGCAGTCACGTGACCCGGAACTTTTCCACTCAGAAGTTTCATGATCTCACAAAATTAATGTCCCTGAAGCTCAGATTTATGACTCGTTGTACGCGTTGCCGCAGCTTTCGCAGCAGCCCCCCGAGACGTGGAAGGATTTCAAGGAGTTTCCGAACATTTGGCCCCGTTTGTGCGCACAGCGCCATCTGGTGGCCGCCTGGTGGCACCGCTAAGCCGCTTGCGCGCGTCACGTGGTGGAGGAGCGACGAGGCCCCAGAGGTGCTGCAGCGAGGGGACTTTTGCACAGGCAAATCTGCACGCACAATTAGCCTTTTTTGGCTCAGAACGGCTTTTCCGGAGTTTGATCTCTTTGTGTAAATCACGCACGGAGCTGCTCAGGACACTGGTGCTGATTGGTGCTGCGAACAAATGTGAAACCAGGGCAGTCAGTGTTTGCGCTGCTGCGGCGCCGGGTCTGGAGTTGCGCTTTTTTTTTTTTGTCCTAAGTGGGTAGGAGCGGGCGTTAGTCCCATGCACAGTCCAAAAACTGCAGGTGTGGGAGAAGCAATTCCAGCTTGTTCAATTATGCTCTGATGCCTCCTTTCCTGGGGGTGCGGTGGCGCAGTGGGTTGGACCAGGTCCTGCTCTCCAGTGGGTCAGGGGTTTGAGTCCCACTTGGGGTGCCTTGTGACAGACTGGTGTCCTGTCCTGGGTGTGTCCCCTCCCCCTCCAGCCTTATGCCCTGTGTTGCTGGGTTTGGCTCTGTCTCCCTGCAGCCCCGTATGGGACAAGTGGTTCAGAAAGAGTGTGTGTGTGTCTCCTTTCCTTTGCTCACACAGGCAGGGGCTCCGCCTTGGGGGGTGTAGGGGACTGCAATATGAGCCCCGTCTAAGGAGTCCAACTGATCATGTCCACTCCACTGCTGTAGCAGTGCCCACTTGGAGTCCATGCAGAGAGAGGGACGTGGAGGACGATCATCTAAAATGGACTGTGTTGCTATTAATAGTAAATCCAGCAAGAAGCCTCATTACTGACTTTACTGCCCCCCCCCCCCCCCCCCCCCCCTTTCTTGAGACATATCTGTCCGCCTAGGGGCTTGAAAAGGACCCCCTGAGGAGCAGTCGTGGGGAGGGATATAAAGCGACACATGTCGTCTCCCCGGGATCTGGCAGGAGGGTGGAGGGGTGGTGGAGGTGTCAGTCGGCTGCTGATGGGACGGAGGCCCCCTGCGGAGGACAGCGGGAGTGCTAAGGAACGGGCCAGAGAGGACAGCTGGTCTTTCAGCTACAAGTGAGCAAATGGAGCTGTGAAGCAGCAGCACAAGCCTGACCAGTTCGGTTTAGCGGTTAAGGAACCGGACTTGTAGGAACACAGAGCTGACACGCTGCAAGCTGCTGTTTTTTTTTTCCTTTGGATGAAAGCTCCAACTGAGCAGCTGTGTGCTGCCCTGTCTTCTGTGCCTGCGAGTTGGGGGGGGGAGTGTAGCGCGTTGAGCTGTTGCCTTCGGGTTGTAAGTTCGAATCCCACCTTGTGCTGCCGTACCCTTGGTCAGAGTACTTAGCCCGAATTGATACCACAAAATCACCCAAGTGTATAAAGAGGTGAATCAGCGTAAGCCGCTTTGGAGAAACGTGTCAGATGAACGCAGATGAGTTCTGCTGCAGAACTTGCAGGATTATTTGGAACAGGAAAGAGATGTGGTTCAGCCCTGTCAGCAGAGCCTGCTGAGGTTCACAGTCCCCTTTATACACCAGTGCATACTTATATTTACTGTTATCTGTTTAGCAGACGCTTTTCTCCAAAGTGACTTCCAATCAACTCTCTGTAGTGATATCAGCCTATACACTTTATTTACCGCGGTGACTTACGCTGCTAGATGCACTACTTACAATGGGTCACTCATCCGTACATCAGTGGAACACACGCTCTCTCTCCGTCGCTCACACACGATGGGTGAACCTGAACAGCATGTCTTTGGACGGTGGGAGGAAACGAGAGCACCCAGACATGAAGAGAACATGCGAACTCCACACAGACCGAGCGGGGATCGAACCCATGTCCTCTCGCACCACCCAGGGCGCTACTCGCTGTGCCACCCTATATGAAACACTAAATAGTTCATTACTGTATTATTTATTATAACATATATTACATTTATGCATTTCGCAGACACTTTTCCCGGAAGTCCTTTTCTCTCACAGACGAAGAGCTTTAGATACAGACAGACGCGTGACTGCGGCGGCACAGCCGCTCTGTCCAACACCGCCATCGCACGTGAGGAGCTGCGTGTGAAATGATGGACGGGAAGCGCAGAGGTGAGGGTGACAGATGGCGTGATGCCGATTTATGGGGCGGTTAGGAGATCAGGAGGGCTGGGTCCACGGTGGGTACTTCACATGGGTACCTCGCTCTTGTCTAGGTGTGGTAACTGATGCGAGTAGTTGATGGGGCGCGGTGGGACCGGCGCTCGTTGTTCATACGAGTTTGGTGAAAGAGCTCCTTTGTGCTGGGAGGGCGTACGCAAGTACAGTTCTGCCTTCCGCTTCCAGCCGTTCCCAAGCGCTCCCTCATTTGCTTTTAAACGCATCGAGCGCCTCACTCGGAACGTCTGCTTTTCAGTCCCGTCGGCGTCGTTCCGCGATACCGCCGTAAAACGCGGTAAACGCTTGACATGGAGCGCGGGAGCAGCGCGGGGAATTACGGTGCAGACGCAGCCACGGTTGCAGCCGTGGAGGTCAGCGGGAACATATTGTCTAGAAAACGGAAGAGGGGCGATGGGGAACGGTTTGAATTGCAGAAGAACACGGGAGGGGTGTGTGTGAACGGCAGCTGCAAGCCCAACGGCGAACAGGTGACACACAACCACTAATGAGATGCGTATTACAAGTCCGCTGTAACACGGCTCAGAGAGAGGACTCATCATAAGGCCTGATGACCCCCCCAAGGGTGTCTTGCTGAAGCTGCTCCTCCGTTGAGCCTCGGTGGCCTGCACAGGGTGGCAGTCATTGTCCATGATGGACAGGAGCGTAATAGTTATTAAATTTATTATTCCTTACTCCATGACCCTGACAAGCAGTTAATGAAAGGGGAATAGATTATTGTTACCGTGTTGAAAGGTACTACAGCTGGAGGTGGGATTCAAACCTGCAGCCTTTAGGTCCAAAGGCAGCAGGTCTCACTCTTTCTGAAACCGCTTGTCCCATGCAGGGTCACAGGGAGCCGGAGCCTAACCCGGCAACACAAGGCGCAAGGCTGGAGGGGGAGGGGACACACCCAGGACGGGATGCCAGTCCATCGCAAGGTACCCCAAGCGGGACTTGAACCCCAGACCCACCGGAGAGCAGGCACAGGCCAAACCCGCTGCACCACTGTGCCCCTTTACTGTAAAATAGCTCCAGTGAAATTACCCAGCTGTATGAATGGGTTAAAATTTACTGAATTCCCCCCCAGCGATCGATCGATCGATCTGTTTAGTCACGTGAAATTAAGGTACCCAAATATATGGTGTTTTATGCATGCCAGCAACAATATGCTTCATGATATTTATAGCAGAATTATCATTTGTAGCTTGTCATGTAGTGTTACATTTTCATTCATCCGTTCACTATGAACGAGTGTTTATCCAGTGCACCGCCGTGGAGCGTATCCTGAAAGCGCAGGGTGCGAGGTAGGGTGCGTGCTGGACGGAGACGTTCCGATCGTTTGCTTCACAGAGGTCGTGATTTTGGAACTTCGCTGCCTGTGTGTTTCACTCTGCAAAGGACGTGGACGCTATGCTTGTGATGCTTAATAACAGGACGGGGACGGAGTGCGGTAACAGTACAATCACTCGGGTTCCCGTGGAAGCCATCCGAGGAGTGAAACAGAGGAGAGTGCTGGACACGTGAACCCTGGGTACAATGTGCAAAGGCCTGAGCCCTTCCCATAGATCCCCATGAGTAACGGTGACATTTATTTATTTAGCTCATGCTTTTCTGCAAAGTGACTTACGACGTCGTTGAACAATTTACGATTATTCGTCCATTTATACGACGGGGCTAATTTTACCGGAGCTATCGAGGGTTAGCACATTGCTCAAGGGGACTGCACCTGGAAATGGGATTCAAACCCTAACTGTGGGGTTATAAGGCATCAGCACTAACCACTATGCTACCAGCTGCTGCCGTCGGGGTCCGGTGGGTGCGGACAGTCCTAGTGTGCCGCTGGACGTCGCCTCCCGAGGTGCTGTGTAGCGTTTCCAACAAATACCGTACTTGACATTACATGATCCTCATTTGATCGATGTCTGTTTACACAGGGTTTCAGGGCATTCATGTTATAAGAGCTATTTATTTAAGTGAAAAGCCTAGATTTAGTTTATTTCTAGAAAAATTCACAAGATCAAGGTTTAAGTCCCTCCTCCTCTTGTAGTACCCTTGAGCAAGGTACTTACCCTGAATCGAGAAAATAAAAATTACACCGCTAATAGCTCTAAGGAGTTTAACACTCTAAGTTGCTTTAGAGAAAATCATACGGAAAATACACACGTTTTCTGAACCGCTTGTCCCATACGGGGTCGCGGGGAACCGGAGCCTAACCCGGCAACTCAGGGCGTAAGGCTGGAGGGGGAGGGGACGCACCCAGGACGGGACGCCAGTCCGTCGCAAGGCACCCCAAGCGGGACTCGAACCCCAGACCCAGCACAGAGGAGGACCCGGTCCAACCCACTGCGCCCCGCCCCCCCTAAGGAAAATAAATGAATGATAATAGTATTGGATGCACTATTTCAGTTATGATTTTGCTTTATCATAATGGATGGTTCTTATTGGTTGAGACGCATTCTCACTGAGAGGAAGTAGAAAGTATATTGCTGGTTCTGTTATGGAAGAAGTGTGATCGTGGAAATAAACCGTTTGAACACATATCGGTCTCTGTTCAGTGCCTAAATGAAAAGAGAGGGGTCCAACCACCATCACTCGAACCCTACTGATACACCAGCAATCTTTGTTTCTTGCATTTATACACTGGATTTAACCAGAAAAGAGCCACACTGATGCCAGCGAGGGACAAACGCTTCTGTGTTTGAGACACCAACTGTGTATCTCTGTCCCAAATGTCCAATACAAGCATCTTACTGTATATAAGCCCCTGCACAGAATAAAATGCCCCCTTGTTAAAGTAAAATGAGCACTTAATAAAACAACAAAACCGAACCAGGTTATATGAGTATAATTTGATGTGTTAAAAAAAAATAAAAATGATATTTTTCTGTAATATACCTTTATCCAAGACTTATAAGACCTACCGTGCAAACAAATCAAGGAACATCTGTATTATCAGTCTTTCGATCGCGCAAATTTTCTTTTTCCTTCTTCTCACGGACCAGAAGGAATTACCAGCCCACCGAAGGTGTGGGTCCGGCTCGACAGGTAAAAATTTCTCCAGTCATCATTTTTGACAATTAAAAACTTTATTCAATAAATAAGTCCTCAAAGCTGTCGTTGCAAGGATAAAATCAAAAATAAAACAATAAAGTCAATAAAACCAACTAATATAATGACTGCATGACACAATTGTGAAGATTTCCCCCCCCCGATCAGAATGGATCACCAACCCACCCAAAATCTGCACTGTGATTGTGCAGATAATGAAGCTGAAAGTGGCTAGAGGCTGACGAACATTACACACCCTTACATGGGCACCTGCTAGCGGAGTGGTTAGAGCTGATGCCTTTGGGCCCAACAGTTGCAGGTTTAAATCCAGCCTCCGGCCATCATGTCTCTGAGCAAGGTACTTATCCCCAAATTGCTCCAGACCCAGCTGTATAAATGGGTAAATAGTCGTAGGTAGCTCAACATTACAAGTCACTCTGGAGAAAAACATCAGACAAATGTAGGTGGAAAAATTAACATCTTATTTTTGGAAATTTTGGTATTAATGTTTGAAGTTAATAAAAATAAAGCTGTAATAACTCTGAAGACTTATTGCTTTATCTGAGGTTTTTGCTGCACCTAACAGCAAAGAAATAAATACATCTATATTACTGACCTTTCATCAATTGTGAATTAGTGCTAAAATTGACTGGATTTACAAACAAAGTTGGAAACAGATTTCTGGCCCCAACTGCACTTTCCAAGTTGAGGAACCAGTATAATTTGAGAGTCCTGGGCTCATTTTGTTAGCTGACCCTGACACCTAATGGTCAGTTACAATATTCCATATGGTATTTCAGCAAAAATGAGATTTAGCTACAGGGCCATGTGGGAACATGAGAAGATATAAGTGTGTTCACCAGATCAAGTACACTGTCCATGAGCTGTACAGGAAGAGAGGATGGAGTGTGTGTACCAAAACATTTATTTGATGCTTTTCTCCGAAGCCAATTACGACGTTCAGCTTCTTACAATTATTTACCCATTTATACAGCCGGATAATTGCACTGGAGGTGAATTTTACATAGAGATCTTGTTGGGCCAGTGAGCTGCACGCCACCTCTTTTTGTGCCTGCATATGTACGCTGATGTACACTCATCAATGCACACATCTTTGACGGTTACCAACCTCAGCATGAAGCACTTTGTCTGGTTTCTAAGCACTTTAGAGGATACGAGGCACGGTAAAACGTAGGCCAAGGATTCAGAAGTCACTGCAGAAAAATTCAGTGGCACCTATTAAATATTAATCTTGCAGCAGTAAAACAGAAAATCTCTCCAAATGTACTTTCTGGAACAGAAGAATGCAGCAGTAACCATCCGCAATAAACTAAATTTAACCAGCAACCCCCCCCCACCAAGTGAAAACTCATTATTCCAATAAGTATTAATCCTCCTTTACCAGTTTTAACTGCAAAATTTATTTTTCCACTGTGGAACAGCTTTTTAAAAAAAAAAAGAAAAAAAGTGTAACTTGGTTTCCTGAGCTAGGGAATATAATGTAAAGTAAGATCATTTACAACTGCAGGTCTTCAACCACACCTGTTGTTTTTACATATGAAAAATAGGACCTTTTTTTTTTTTTTTTTATTTTCTAGCAAACAAAACTTCCTTTTCAATGTACAAACCTAAACAAATGACACCCATGTGTTGACTCAGTTCCGTTAATTCTATTTCACACGGCTCTCTGCTCTGCAGCGTGAGAGAGCTGATTAAAAGAAAGCACATTAATTATACTGTATGTAAAGAGCCAAAAGTTTGTAGAGACCAAAGAGCAGCAGGAACACACTTCCCTGCGCAATCTTAGGGTTTTCGACAGATGTGGAGGATGCGAATATCCGGGCTGCTGAACTCCGGGTCCTGCTGCTCCAGCGGTATTTCGTGGCACTCGAAGTCCTGCAGCAAGAGCTGATCACCAAGGGGGAGGAACGTGTGGAAGGACACGCAGAAAGGAGCACAGTGACCTTACACAGGAACACACACCACATTCTTCGCGTTGGTGTACTATGTCGCAAACCACGCACACCATCATGTCACTTTGCCGGCGTTTCATCTGTATATTCTAACCGAGAATAATTCATATTCATATATTCTTCTGAGCTATCCATATTAAGTACTATGCTAAACAAATTGTTAAAAATTATGAAGCATTACAAATAATGCCCCTCATGGGACTTGGACCAGCAACCTTCAGATTCACGGCATGTTTTTAACCACTGTCACTCTTTACCTGTGTGAGAGGAGACTTATGTGGTAAACCCAACCCTTGTTCCATAAAATCACCCTATTATGCAAATTCCCATTACTAGGGATAGAATAACCATTATTTCTTATGGAAAAATGTAAATGGATGAAAATATATCACCAAAAATGAAATAAACAAAAAAAGGTGTTTTATGCATGAAAATAGCAGCATATTTATAATATTTTTAAAAAGAATTATTGAATACTATAATTTACTAAGAGGGGGGTGCGGTGGCGGAGCGGGTTGGACCAGGTCCTGCTCTCCGGTGGGTCTGGGGTTCGAGTCCCGCTTGGGGTTCCTTGCGACGGACTGGCGTCCCGTCCTGGGTGTGTCCCCTCCCCCTCCAGCCTTACGCCCCGAGTCGGTTAGGGGCCGGTTCCCCGCAACCCCGTATGGGACAAGCGGTTCAGAAAACGTGTGTGTGTGTGTGTGTGTGTGTGTGTGTGTAATTTACTATTCAAATTATCAAACTAGCACCATGAACTGAGAAGAAGGGTGTTAATTTTTGGGCTGTAAACATCACCATATGGTGTTGTTTTTGTTACGGACACACAGCATGTGTGTGACGGCAGAGCAAAACACAGTACTCAGCGGATTAAATACCTACTGCGAATGGTAAATTACCACGTTACTGGAAAAAGATGCTGTTGCAGTGAATAATAAGCCTGCTGAATGAAGAATTGGTGCGGACATCTATTTCCACACGTTTCTCGTTGTTTGGGATCCCGTTATGTGAGGGAAGGGTCTATTTCAACTGGAGGGGAACACATCTCCGTTCTGATTCCCAGAATCAAAGCGCACAAGATGCTGCACCGCTCACCTCAAAGAAAGTCTGCTCCACCGCAGGGTTACGGCCCACGGTGCGACGCTCATAGCAACAAATGACGCAGGTGTGTGGTCCAGCCAGGTCCCGTAGGGTCTTGAGCAGCGGCCCAACAGACTAGGAGAGCACCAGCATTACGGTGAGCCCACCAGAAGACGCACGTTAACAAGACCGTATGCACCTCTAGGACGCGGGTCGGCCACGCGGGAGGGTACGGTACCTGCTCGTAGTAAATGCAGTCAGCCATGAGAATGAAGTCGGGCTCCGGTTGGAACTCTGTCACATCTGCGCCCCTTGTGAAGTGCGACACATGACACTCAGTTCAATCCCTGTCAGACAGTACCAGGGCCACTACAATTACTACTACAGTAAGAATAACAGCGAGGCTCAATGAGCCTCGCACTGCAAGTAAAGGAGTAAAGGAGCAATGGAGCAATGGAGTAAAAGATCAAACAAGTGAAGAGTAGTGGAGTAAAAGATTAAAGAAGTAAAAGAGTAGTGGAGTAAAATAGTAAAGGAGTAGTGCAGTAAAACAGTAGTGGAGTAAAATAGGAAAAGAGTAGTACAGTGAAGGAATAAAGGAGTAGTGGAGTAAAAGATTAAATGAGTAAAAGAGTAGTGGAGTAAAATAGTAAAGGAGTAGTGCAGTAAAACAGTAGTGGAGTAAAGGAATAAGGGAGTAGTGGAGTAAGAGATTAAAGGAGTAAAACAGTAGTGGGGTAAAGGAGTAGTAAAGGATTAAAAGAACAGTGGAGTAACGGAGTAAAAGAACAGTAAAGTGGAGTAGAGGAGTAAAAGAACAGTGGAGGAAAGTGAAGTAAAGGAGTAGTAAAGGAATAAAAGAACAGTAAAGTGGAGTAAAGGAGTAAAAGTAAAGGGGAGTAAAGGAGTAGTTAAGGAGTAAAAGAACAGGGGAGTAAAGTGGAGTAAAGGAGTGTACCATGTGAGCTCGCCGGCTCTGACGTCGCCCTGCGTGACGAGACTCCGGTTCTCCTCCATGTTCAGGTGCAGAAGGTGCTGCAGCTCCGGCAGGTCTGTCAGTGTGACACGCGCCCTGGAACAGGACACAAGAAGAAGCGCAGAAACACACCGATTCATGAGTCGTGTGTCTAACATGAAAGAAAGCTTTTACTGAGCAAATATGAAAAACACACAACACATAAACAAACAAACAAGAGCTGAACCCTAGCTAGCCCATCTTGTTTACTTGTTGCTGTTGCACCGACCCCAGACTGGCCGCCATCAGTCCCGCCGCTCCGGTTCCCGCTCCCAGCTCCACCACCCGTTTCTGGAGCCACTCATTTCTTCCTGCCGCGGGCTCCCAAAACGCTTTGGTTTCTAAGTATTTGCAGAGGACGATGGCAGCGTCCCACACGACGCAGCCCACGTCGCCTTCGCTGCACTGTTGGATCCGCAGAGTGGATCCGTCGTTCCTCTCGATTTCCCTAACGAAATAGCCCACCTTCCCGCCCTCGGCGGCCCGCGCCGCCATCTTCTTAGTGGGGGGAGGAAAGTAACGCTTTCTGCTCGGAAGAGGGCGCATGTCCCTTCTGTAATGGTAATTATTATTATTATTTTTATTATTATTATTATTATTATTATTATTATTATTATATGTTGTTTTACTTAAGTATTTCAGTGTGATATTTTCAAATCGTACATGTCACGATATATTATTAAAATATTTACAGTGAAATGTCACTAAATAGTCATGTAACATGTGATATACAATGTATAAAATAATACAGGGGACATTGCATTGTCGCTTAAATAATATCGAGGACATTAATTACATTACTCAGAAGTGAATTACGTGAGAAGTGTTTTTATACATCTATGAGGAGTAAAATCTGCTCAGCCAATCAGATGTTAGGAAACGGCCGCGAGCCGCAGGTGGAAAGGGCGGGAAACGGAGAGCGAACGGACGGAGCTTTCTGGCGTTCTTCTGCGCTTGGATTAAAGGCTATTCAAGGCCTTAATTTATTTGACGTAAATTAAACTCATGGAAATGATCCGTAGCAGCACCGAGGAGGTGAGCGCCGGCGGCAGCCCCGTGTCCTCGGTGGCCGTCCGAGAGCGGCCACGGCTGAGCACGACCCCCGGACCCTCCACGTCAGGACGCGGCACTGTGGCGTCGAGCTCCAGAACGAGCACAGGCAGCAGCCCCGAGGCCTCATGCGCTTGCGCGTCCCCTTCAGGAGGAGGGGAAGGGAGTGGAGCGCTGAACTCTAAAGGTTACTTCTTCACATCTATTCCTTAGCTGACGATTTTCTCCAAAGTGACTAACAACCTTGCTCTCAATTATTTAACCATTTTTTATACACGACGTGGGTCGTTTTACATTTCATTAGCAGACACTTTTCTCCAGCTTCCAATAATGAACACACACGCACACCCACCTCTTATTCACTATGTGGCTTCACTGCCAAATACACTACTTACGATGGGTCACTCATCCATACATCAGTGGAACACACTCTCTCTCTCTGTCACTCACACACTATCAGTGAACCTGGACAGCATGTCTTTGGACTGTGGGAGGAAACCAGAGCACCCAAAGGATAAATACTGTGGCGCACAGAGCCGTGGGTTTGGATGGGGCGAAGAAGGACAAAGAGGCAGCGTTCATCGCAAACAATTCACCCCATCATTTCCCCCCTAATTGCCCCCAGTGGTTGCACACCCACATTTAACATTCCCCACAATGCAGCTATGTACATTATACAGGTTTCCTGCTTAAAACAGTAACGCGGGTCGTTACAATACAAACTTCACACAGACTGAGCGGGGATCGAACCCACGTCCTCTCGCACCACTCAGACACTGTGGGACAGTAGCACTACTTGCTGTGCCCCCATGCTGTCCGCGTTGGGAAGCCTTTCGGACACTGTCTCGCTGTCAACCTTAAAATCACGTCCGCTCTGTGGGAGACGCTGGGAGTCCACATACTGTATTTATGTGACTGTGAAGGCCAAGTAAGCACTGTATCTATTCATGCCATCCACTATGGGAGGTGTTGAGGACATAAATCCTCCTCCTTCCTGCACAACATTGGTTCGAAAGGGAAGCTCTGCAGATCAGTACAAAAACGTGTTGTAAAAACAGACTACTGGAACCAACAATGTTCCAGAAACAAGGTGGTTGCTCCCTGCTGCCTTTGATTCCTCTGGAAGAGGACAATTGCAGTCTGTCAGCATCTGCCTGAACAGCATCCTGGGAGATTAGTGTAGACATTATTTCTTGATGTCACAGAGGGACACATGGACACCCCCTTCTAGGAGATAAGTGGTTAGTATAGAGGGTGTGTGATATACAGATATTTATTTAGCAGATGCTTTTCTCCACAGAGAAAACACACTCACTCACACACTATGGGGGAACCTGGACAGCCCATCTTTGGGCAGAAACCCACAGAGGCACAGGGAAAACACATAAACTCCACACAGACTGAGCAGGGATCAAACCCACATCCTCTTACACCACACAGGGACTGTGAAACAGCAGGGCTACTCACTGTGCCACCATGCTGCCTCAGTTTTACTAGAGTAGTAAGCACCTTGGTCAAGAGTACTACAACTGGAAGCAGCATTCAAACCTGCAACTTTTGGGCCTGAAGACAGTAGCTCTAACTACTACACTAGCAGGTGCCCACGTAAGGGTGTGTAATGTTCGTCAGCTTCTAGCGACTTTCAGCTTCATTATCTGCACACTCAACAGGCTAGTGATACAGATGTTCCTTAGCTTGTTTTCAAGTTAGATTCTGTAAGTCTTGGACAAAGGTACAGACAGCCCCCGTTTTATGATGGTTTGACTTATGTTTTTTCAACTTTACGATAGTGAGCCTGTGATGGACATTCAGTAGAAACCGTACTTTGAATTTTAAATTTAGATTTTTTTTTTTCCCGGTCCAGCGATATGTGGTGCGATGCTGGGCAGCGGCAGTGATCCACATCTCCCAGTTGTCACGCAGAGGTGTTTATTAGGTGCATTAAATGCATTTTCGACTTACGATATTTTCAACTTACGATAGGTGTCGCGGAACGTAACCCCATCGTAAGTTGGAGATCACCTTTATATTACAGAAAAATATCAGAATTTTTATCTTCATTTGTGTACATCAAATTTTACTAACATAATCTAGTCTTGTATAGCATTGTTTTGTTAAGTGAATTTTACTTCAATGGGGACCATTTTATTCTGTGCAAGGGCACACGGGGGCAGGTGTATCTACTGGTGATGGAGATTAGATGGCTGTTAGTTGCATCTCAATGTGTAAAACCACCAGTTGCACTTTATTTTTTACATTACTATACAGGTTTCAAAAGAGCTCAGTGTGAAACTTAAAAACATATAAGTGTACAGTGTAGGATAGTGTCTAACATGCATTCTTTTGTATGGATATCTAAGAGTCGGTAGTATGATGTATACCACGCAAAATTCATATAGAGCTGTCAGGTATAATAAATTCCCACCTTAGAAGGAGGCAGCAGGTGTCCTGGTGGTTAGTGCTGTTGCTTGTGGACCCAGGGGACCCAGGTTAGAATTCTACCCCCTGCAGTAATACTCTTGAGCAAGGTATTTTCCCTAAAAATTGCTCCAGGAAAAATTACCCAGCTATATAAATGGATAAACCAGTGTAACTTCCAACCTCTTTGATAATTGCTGCTTGTCTTACTTCCTTTTTCACAGGTTACATCAGTTTCAATTACATAAACATTACTAATTCTGAGCGGCATGGTGGTACAGCAAGTATTGCTGCCTGGGTGGTGCAAGATGCTTGCTCCGTCTGTTTGGAGTGTGTGTGTTCTCTCCCGTGTCTGCATGGGTTTTTTCCGCGTGTTTTAGTTTCTTCCCACAGTCCAAAGATGCTAAAAATTGTGTGTGAACGGGTGAGTGAGTGTTTGTGTGCGTGGTTACCCTGCGATGGACTGGCATCCCATCCAGGGTGTACTCTCCTCACCCTTGCGCCCAGGGCTTCCGGAATAGACTCTGGCTCTCTGCAACCCTGCTCAGTACAAGTAGTTATTGAAATTGGATGGATTACATAATTCTCCCCAGAATCCTCACGTCAGGCAAGATAAATCTGGGTTTCTGTTTTCCTTTCAGACTCTTACCAAGCAGACCTCAGCGCCAACACGGGTCAAATCAGCTTGTCTGCCATCATTTCGGCTCACAGCAGCTCCTCCCACCGCTGTCTGAGTACGCCAAGAGTGTGGCAGGCCCTGTGCACCACAGGCAGACACCCCACGCGGACTCCGCAGGTGGACCACACAGGTACAGTACAGCCTGTCTAAAGATTTATGAAAATGGTCTCATGAGGTCCTGTTTGTGTTCATAAGAATCTACACAATGAAACCTTCAATTAAAAATTATAATCAAGTGGAATCTATTATTGACACAAGTGCGTATGGTTTGACCATGGCCGTCTGCTTTGGGTGTAGTGACCACCTGCTCCTCTACTACCTCTGGTGTTTGTTCCGTGATGGTGGCCGTGGTCGAGGGGCGGGGCCTGGCACGGGGTGAGATTGGCATGGCCAGCATTAATCTGAAGTTTCCGGAGCTCGTGCTCTCTCAGTTCGCTGACACTGGGACTTATGCCAAGGTAACCATTAGTTGAGTGGACCATATCTGTTCCCCTGATCAGCAACAAAATAAGTCATCAGCAATACAGCACTTCAGAGTGCAGTGATCATGATTAAATGGCTTTAACATAAATCAGCAGTAGACTTTAATAATTATAATGCTTTAAAAATTAAGCACGAAACGTAAATAGATGATTAAAAATGTGACTTATCTGTTTCCACGAATGCCTCATTATGAGACTTGTTTTTCCTCGTGTTGGCAGGTTATCACCAGGCTGCACATTCTAAACCCCTTGGAAATATTGATGCCAGACACAGTCAGGGAGAAGGGAAAGGGGGCTAAACTCTTTAGTCTCATCACTGAGAACTTCCAGGTAAGCACTCAAAGATGTTGTAACCACAGGGATATGAAACTAGTTTTCCATCTCTCATCAAGATTGATAAGACTTGTGGGTGTTTCCTCTAAACCCAGTTTAAATATTTATTCTTCTGCAAGGTACCTTGTATCTCTGCCAAGGATTTGCAATGATTTCACTTTTTGAAAAAGTCAGCATGCTGTTTCGTTTTTCCATGACCAGGCTGTGGCCTTCACTGCCATCCAGAGGAAGTATTTCAATGAAAAAAAAGGCCTGGAGTATATTCAAAATTTGTGTGCACCAGAGTTTAGCACTGTCTTTATGGAAGTCCAGACTAAGTAAGAGAAAGAAAATTACATACATCATCCATAAACACGGTCTGATATTGTGTGTGTGTGTGTGTGTGTGTGTGTGTGTGTGTGTGTGTGTGTGTGTGTGTATACTTGTGAGACATGAGCAATACTAATCTTTAAATACAAATTAAAACAGGCATCATGAAATCCCTGTTATTGGTCAACACATTGTATTTAGATTGGCATTTTTTATCACTTTTTATGCCAAATTTTAGATACTATTGCCTGGCCGCAGCCTCTGCTCTGCTGAAATACACTGAGTTTGTCCAGAACTGCATCTACGCACCCAAGTCACTTAAAGTGAGCTTCAAAGGCAGCGAGCAAACAGCCATGATTGACTCCACCTCTGCGCACAACTTGGAGCTGGTGGTCAACAACAGGGACCACAAGTGAGTGCAGTCAGTGAAAGGGAGAGACCAAACGATATACTACAGCGTGGACAAACATTTGTTTACATCGGTCATGAAAGAAATTGTTTTTCTTATTCTCAACAGGCCATACATTTTACTAAAAGTTAATTTTTTTTTTCTAGTTTGACTTGGATTTCTAGGTCAACAAACTAATGTTATTTTGGCTTTCCAGAAAAAACCTGTGCAATCTCACACACACACACACACACACACACACACACACACACACACACACATTTTCAGAACCGCTTGTCCCATTTGGGGTCGCGGGGAACCGGAGCCTACCCGGCAACTCAGGGCGTAAGGCCGGAGGGGGAGGGGACACACCCAGGACGGGACGCCAGTCCGTCGCAGGGCACCCCAAGCGGGACTCGAACCCCAGACCCACTGGAGAACAGGACTTGGTCCAACCCACTGCGCCCCCCGCCCTGTGCAATCATTGTTGCAAAAATCTTCACTTGAGTATTTGTACTGATTTTGACCATGCCTAGGGTTAGAATTTAACTTTAAACACTGGAACATACTGAAAGGCAAACTGAAAGTATACAGTGCTATACTGTGTTAAAAATCACTTAGTGTAACCACCATATAGTTATACCAGAGTGTTTAAGGAATGTGTGGTAATTGCTTTGTTTCTGTTATGTACAACATTTTTTTAAGCAGAAAACCGTTTAGCTGTGGGTGTGCACTAATAATAATAATAATAATAATAATAATAATAATAATCTTTTTATTATACGGGTGGCGTGGTGGCACAGCAAGTAGTGCTGCTGTCTCACAGCATGTGGGTGGTATGAGAGGATGTGGATTCAATCCCTGCTCAGTCTGTGTGAAGTTTCTGTGTTCTCCACTTGTCTGTGTGGGTTTCCTATCACAATCTAAAGACGTGCTGCTCAGGTGGAATAGGGGCTTTAAGTCACCCATAGTGTGTGAGTGACCAAGAGAGTATGTTGTACTTGTGTGCGGTAGAGTGACTCATTATAAGGAGTGTGTCTAGCAGCATAAGTCACCTTGATGAGTAAAGTGTGAGCTGATAACAGTACATAGTGTTCACTGGAAGTTCCGTTGGAGAAAAGCGTCTGCTAAATGAAGTAACGTATGTTATGCAGCTTCTGGAAGCGCATTAAGAAGAAAGGTTTATACAAGTACAATAACAAAACAGCACATTTTGCTATAAAAGTCAGTATAAAAATTTTAAAAAAATTTTAAAAATTTAAATTTAAAAATTAAAAAAAAATCAACTAGTTTAAACAACAAAGTGGGGTGCGGTGACGCAGTGGGTTGGACCAGGATCTTCCTCTCCGGTGGGTCTGGGGTTCAAGTCCCGCTTGGGGTGCCTTGCGATGGACTGGCGTCCCGTCCTGGGTGTCCCCCCTCCTCCTCCAGCCTTACGCCCTGTGTTGCCGGCTTAGGCTCTAGCTCCCCGTGACCCCGTATGGGACAAGCGGTTCCGAGTGTGTGTGTGTGTGTAAACAACAAAGTGCAAAGACATAATAAAAATAATAGAGAACAAAGTGAGAAACAGGAAAAAGAAATTATACAGTTGAAGTAGGTAGTCTGGTGCTTAGATATGGAGAATCTCTGGAGTTCTTGGGGAGAGAATTCTTCAGTTTTAGTTAAAATAGTACCTGACTGGAATAATTAGTTATCTATCCTAAGTATGTAAGTTCAAAGAGAGTTCATATCTCAAGCGTATAATGTAAAAGAGGTCAACTGTCCTATCCAAGGTTCTACAACAGCGCTAACAGAGCATTCTAAAATGCAGTGCAAAGGCATATATCTATTCATCTCTCTTCACTGATATGTGACTTTTGCATGACTGTTTACAATTATACTGCTTTTACTGGTCCTGAATTTAAGTCCCATTCTCAGAAGCACATTTTGGTCAGATATCTGTTCCAGTATGTGTAAGGCTTGGGAACCGGTTGACTTCTGTTAGATTTTCAGGTTGTGCCACCTGTGTTTTTTATGACAGAAGTGAGCATACCTTGCTCGGGGTGCTGAACTACACGAGAACCCCTGGGGGGGCACGGCGCCTGCGCTCCAACATTCTAGAGCCCCTGCTGGACATCGACACCATCAACACCCGACTGGACGCTGTGCACGAGCTGCTGCAGGATGAGGAGCTCTTCTTTGGCATGAAGAATGGTAGCCGCATCCGTGTCCTATCTCTGGCCAGCTCACATTTTATTTTAAATAATGTGTTATTCATGTGTTCTACACAGTGGCAAATATTAATTTTTCTATTGTTCAGAAAATATCCTTGCCTGCAAGGTGCAACCATAACATCATTCCTATAAAAGCCAGGTATAAGTACACACTGTAGCATTATCATCAAGAAAAGTCACCCTCCATGTGTTACACTCACTTCCGGTATGTTTGTGGGAAAGTAGGAGGATTTGGAGGATGACTGTTACTATAACAGGAGCTGAAAAATCCTGTTGGTTGTTTACTCTTTTCCGGTTTCAAGATTGCTGTCTAAACATGATTCATTGTGTTTGTTGCTGTGTTTGCAGCCATTGGACACTTTCTGGACATAGACCAGCTGCTCTCTGTTCTAGTGCAGATCCCCAAACAGGAAACGGTACGACTGGCTATTTCTGTCATTAAATACCATTATGTTTCCAGCACCAGCTAGGATGTAACTTGGAACTGTAGGACTTTGTACAGAATGCTGAATAAAATACATGTTAACCACATTAATAAATAAACCCTTTTTGTCACTGGCAGCAAAAGTATTTGTCACTAAAAATGTTATTATGTCTGGTTATCTCCTCTGCATTCTCGTTGCCTTTCCAGAATTTTCTGAAACTCTGATATTTTTGTTGGAGTTGCAGGTTCAAGTGGCTGAAGCAAAGATAGTGCATGTGATTCAGCTGAAACACACTTTGGAACTTGTTATACCACTGAAGGTCAGGGCAGGATAATCAGGATGAGGCCTCATGTAACTAGTGTGATTATGTTTTATTGTTTTGCCTTTTGGTTTCATAAAATAAATGTTTGTATTTTGGTGAGTCTTTTAACACAGCAGTAAAAATATGCCAAGCTACCAAAAAAGTATGCCTCTTTAGTCATTTTTGGAATTATTTTTAGAACATCAAAAGCCAAATACTAAGCAGCACGTGATCTTGTATGACATATTGCTACAGTCAGTGATTTTTCTCTTTAAGCAATTCATGAAGGTTTCGTAAGATGCAGAGGACAGGGCTCTTTGAGAGGACTATAAGAACAACAGTGAGATGCCGGGCATTCGCTCACTCTATAAATTTAATCAGTGCTCGCTCTGTCTGAACAGGCAGCCCTGCGGAGCTGTCAGACTGCCCTGCTGAAGGCCTATTACAGCTCTTTGGAAGATAGCAGGTACCACGTTTCCTGTATCGCTCCCTGCTCAGTCCTCTCTCACTGACATCTGTTAATATTTTATGGATAACATCTTTTTTTGTTACATATGAGCCTGTAAAGATCACATATAGGATGATTTCACTTGTCAAAGGGCTATAACAACATGTGTTATGCCTTTTTGAACACCTGGGCTTGGGTGTACTTCCATGTTTGGTCTCCATTGCTGTACTTAGGTTCGACAGAATCCTGGAGCAGATCAAGACGGTGATAAACAATGACACCAGCTATATGAAAGGCAGCCTAAACATGCGCACTCAGAAGTGCTACGCGGTGCGGCCCAACATTAATGAGTTCCTGGACATTGCACGCCGTGCCTACACTGAGATTGTAGATGACATTGCAGGTGCTTTATTACGACACCATGGTGGCTTAATGCAAAGCTTTCCCTTCTCAGCATATGAACAAGACCAATAGTAATTCATCCTGGTTTTCTTGGAAAGACCTTTTGTATCCAGACTGACTTGGTACAATGATGATTTAATTGTCAACGTCTAGGACTGGTGACAAATCTTGCAGAGAAGCATAACCTGCCACTTCGGACCAGCTTTAGTTCAGTGCGTGGCTTCTTCATTCAAGTGAAGCTGGAAAGTGTAGCCCTGCCTCATGGACAGCTCCCAGTAGAGTTCATTAAGGTAAAGGCCATCCCTGGCAATCAGGTATTATGGTTGTTGTTATGCTTGCAAAGCCTATAGAGCACATGCTGAAGTGCTACAGGGAATTAATATCCGTGAAGAGTTCTTCAGCACTCATAAAAAATGCCTGAGTTTACTGCATTAGATAACCTAATGGTGGAATCGCAAGAATGCACTATGCCCCAAGGTTGACTCTCTTTACATGTACTGTATGCTCTTCTAAAGCACGCTTCACTTGCTCCTGTATTCGGAAAACAGAAGTTATGCCGTTCTGTTCTGCTGTAGTCTCTCTTTATAATGGGCTCTTTGAGTTATGTCACTGTCTTGTAGCTTGAACTTAGAACTGACTGATAACAGCAGCTGTCAGCTCTAAAAACATCATTAAAGTTTTACTATTATTACACTATCCTGCTTTAATTATTTGTGTCAGTGAAAAATTTTGCCTATATAAATACCGCATTCCTGCTTTCCTGTGCTACAAGCTCTTGGGCTCTGTTTTAATTGTCTCTGTGTGACGCTTCTGCCTCAGGTCACTAAGCACAAGAACAACTACAGCTTCACCACAGCAGATCTCATCAAGATGAATGACCACTGTGAAGAGGCACTGAGGGAAATCTTCCATATGTCATATGTGTGAGTGAACAGCAAGTACACATTGATACATTAGGGCTACGCAGAACGTAGCATATTGTGTATCACAGCTCCATCTTACAGCCCCTGCTCTGCTCCCTTCTTTGCAGGGTTGTATGCCAACTGCTGAGCACAGTTCATGAGCACATAAACTGCCTCTACAAGCTGTCTGACTCTGTCTCCATGCTGGACATGCTGCTGTCGCTGGCCAACGCTTGCACCGTCTCTGACTACGGCAAGTTGTAACCCAAACAGTAAATCGCTTTTTATGACTACTGTGCCCCTAGCATCTCATCACTCTTGACAAAATAAGTCAGAAGCTGACAGTTTAATACAAATATTTTTGAAGGGAAATTTTTGTTTACCTTTCATCATTATTTGAATTCACAGAGAATTCTGATAGCAGTACTGTTAAAAGTTTTTTTTTTTTTTTTAATTATTATTAAAAAAAGAAAAAAAAACTATTCATTCTAACATGCTATTTTTTATGCAGTCACAGGTTAAATATCATTCATGTGAGTTATCGCTCCAGTTTAATTATTAATTATTATTATGAATAGATAGAAATTCACCAGTCGGTTTCAGACTGACCTCTTTTAAATGTGAAGTTCAGAGTTCTTTGATTAATAAAGTACGCTGCCAGCAAGGTCCAAAAGTCAGCATAATAAAAGAAGTGTTAACCTTATGCAGTTTTGCTTAGTCTTCAGCCCACCTTTTTAAAGTGGTTGCAGCTTTAATTGAGGTCATCCGCAAGAATACAAATGGAGCATAATGATTTGCTTGAATTAGAAAGAGTACACGCAATACTAGTAGCCGCGCACTCAGCAGTTCCAACTCTTTGCTGTCATTTCAAAGGGAGGAACATTCCAGCTTCAATTGGCAGACTAATTATACTTAGGCTGCCTCAGCCCTGCTTTTTTTGCTTCTTCTTTCGCCTGCTGTCTCCACCACCTGATATCTTCAGCTCCTCATTCTCCAGGAGAGCAGGAGTATAGCCATAGGCACTATTAACAACAGATGTGCCTTCAGACAGCAGCCAGAGACTGGTGATGCTTGCTATTAAAACACTAAAAACTCTTTCCATGTTGAGAGAACATTCTGCATGGACACAAATCTCCGTTCTTGTTATTTGCAGGGGTGGATCTGTTGCTGTAGGAGTCTAGATAGAGTTACTGAGCGATAACAAATAGCACTGAATGCTTATCTCTCTGTTTTCTCTCTGTTTCTCTAGTATATAATTTACAGCATGTTTTGTCATCTATTATATGGTTACATTTTCTGGTGAAAAGTATCATTGTAAACATTGTCTTTAGATTTTGTCTACACTTTCTTTATATAATAAAACTTATAGGGTAAACCAGTAATACTTTCTTCAATAGCACTAAGGTTTGGCTCTATTCTCAACACAGATTAACGTGTTATTTCAGTCTTTTTCTAGTCTTGTGTCTGGTATTTTTTAAGTTTAGGAGTTACAGAGTGAATATTAATCACTATGTCCCTAATGCTGTAATCTCAGCAGTGTTGCTCCTGTTCTACACCACAGTGCGGCCGGAGTTCACTGACACACTGGCCATCAAGCAGGGCCGACACCCTATTCTGGAGCGCATCTACGGACAGCAGCCCGTCTCCAATAACAGCTACATCTCCGAGAGCAACAACTTTGTCATCATCACTGGGCCCAACATGAGTGGCAAGTCCACCTATCTCAAGCAGGTGGCACTGTGCCAAATCATGGCTCAGATAGGTGGGGAGGATAGCTGTATAGTGTCTTTCACAAAGTGCAGTTTCATGTCCGTGGGCAAGACAGCAGTTCACATCTCAGCTGGGGAACACATAATGTATGCATCTCAGTAAAGCTGACAGATATTTTATTTTTTGCTTAACTATACCTTATGTAATAAAATGACAGACTCTTGAATTACAGATAAAAGTAAAAGGTTTGGTAGTACCATGGAACACACTGAGTAAACTATTCACACAGCGTTCGATGAAGTAAAATCTTTATGTATTGTATCATGTAATAGCAACAGTTTCTTGGTTCAGCCGATATCCCCTGCATTTCCTAGGCTCCTTTGTTCCAGCTCAGTATGCATCTTTCCGAATCGCTGACCAGATTTTTACTAGGATAGGGGTAGATGATGACTTTGAGACAAACTCCTCTACCTTCATGATGGAAATGAAGGAGGTACATGTTTTTTTTTATTAATATTCTTTATAACTTTTATGTACTGCACACATATAATTGACAAAACAGCAACGACCAATCATATAGAATACCAGCTTCACAAATGTTTTATGGCATTAGTAATAACATGTTGGTGATGTTTTCCGAGGCTTCTTTCAGGTGTCGTACATAATCCACAACATTAGTGACAGATCTCTCATTATCATGGATGAACTGGGAAGGGGCACCAGTGCTGAGGAAGGCATTGGTATCTGTCACTCCGTTTGTGAGTTCCTCCTCAACTTCAAGGTATGCAACAAGACCTGCAAATGCCACTCCATAAGTAACACTTTGTTTAGTAATAGAGCAAGTTTAATCAAGTTCGAAGGAAATACAATACTATTTAAACAGTACAGTTATTTACAGGAATATGTAAGTACATATCTGAGTAATATGAGTATGAAATGAGCATGCAGTCCCCCCTGCTGCTACTGTTGAATAGCTGTCAGAGTTTCTTTTGTCTTCCATTTTAAATTTAAATTAATTCTTGGGAACATCCACAGTGACTCCTTTCTTCCTTAAGGACTTAATTTATTACTTTGATTAATTGCAGCTGTCAAATGGGTGTTTGACTAGAATATTAATCAATTTTGACATTGCAACGGAGAGTAAACAGCAATGATCTGTGAGAATTTCATATTATAGGCAAATACGGAGATTCACAGTTGCCGGATGTGTGCGAGCATTCTGTGAAATGTGTATAATATTTGGCAATTCTTATACACTGTATCAGTGTCTCATCAAAAGTATAAAACAGTCATTCTTGTTTCTGAAGACACTATTCACGGTCATTTTCAGAAGTTCTGTTTTGCTGAGATTTTTTGAAGTACATCCATTCAGAAAAAGTCACTTCCACACACGACTCACTACATGTGGGGTTTTACTGAAGATGACTTGAGGACGGGACCTTCAGCTTGCACTAGGCTACTGTGAGAGAGCAGCACGGTGACGCTTACCCTTTGCCCTGGTCTGTTTGGCCCTGTAGGCATTCACCCTTTTTGCCACCCACTTTCTGGAGCTGTGCCAGCTGGAGACACTTTACCTAAACGTGGAGAACCAGCACATGGAGGTGCGCCACACCCGGGCAGCTAGCTCAGGAGCCGAGAGCATTGTCTACACTTACCTCCTGAGCCAGGGCATCTCAGAGGAGAGGAACTATGGTACGCCCTTTTTTGATGATGTGGCGCTGTGTGTGCATCACACGATGTGAGAGTACTAACTTGTTGGCTGAGCTGTACTAAACACCATGTTATGTCTATGTTATTGCTGAAGGCCTCAGTGTGACAGTTAAATATTTAGGGTGTGAGGTTTGATTTCCAGCTGATTTGGGGGAATTGACGCAATGTGGAAATTGTAGGTCTGAGGGCAGCAGAAATGACAGCGCTGCCACAGTCTGTCATCCAGGAAGCAAAGCAGATTGCGAGCAGAGTCAGCCAGCAGTTGAAGGTAGGGTGCACTTTACCTCCACTGCTTTTAATTCTTACTTGCATTGTGGATGGCAAAGATGGCTAAGTGCCATTAAGGTAATGGCAAACACCGAGGGCGAATATCTGGAGCTACTAAGAATGTGATTTTAACTATATGGCCTTGGGTATTTGTTTATTTTCTTTAAAAATGTGTTGTGTACACCCTGCAAGACATTTTTGCATGCTGTTGCATCAGCGCTCTATTGGTTAACCCCATAGCAAGGTCAAACAAATGCAGTTACCACCAAAAACAGCCAGGGATGAAATGGAACTGGACTCGCCTTGAAAAGATATTAATTGTACAGCGATAAAAATAGAGCTACATGCCCAGAGAGAAAACGAACTATATATAGCATGGACTGATATTACAGTAATGCATATAAAATGTTTGTTTTACATATGTGATGCTAATGTTAATGTTAGCCTACAACATGAAAATAGAATTAAGAATTTGTTAAAACCGTGAATTTATTGTGAAGCCAATGAATATAATTCTCAGCTAATCCCATACTCATAAGGTGGGGCCCTTCAATATTTTATGAGAATTTTTATCCTCCTCCAAAATTGCCATCAGGCAGAAGGTAAAAAATAGGTTCAGTGTAAGAGCAAATATACTTTTGATTAAGAGTAATATCCAGCGATTTTGAATGTGATCATTAGTCCATGCGAACGATCCACTTAGTCTGCTGGGAAAGGCTGCAGTTTTCTTGGTTGCCGTGCTTTTGCATTTCTCGATAGGGAAGCAGAGCACTAGTGACTTTATTTTAACTGGGAGCCACACCGCGGAAGCACAGCATGCTTATTATAACCTTGTACTACACTGGAAGTTTTTGAAAGATCTTGTACATGATGAGCCTCAAAACCGCATGCTGTTTTAAAAGCAAGTTTGCCTTTAGAGAAGCGCAATGGAACCCGGCAACAAGATAAGATTTTTCTTGCGAGGCTTTATTTATAGTGACTGGACTACTGGCAAAGTATTTAAAATAGTACTATTTAGTACTAAATGTACTACTAAGTATAATAGTACTGGTACTAAAATACCATTTTATTTTTCTCGTAGCCAAATTCTTTTCCGTTCTGAGCATGTGAAGCAGACTAACTGTACCAACAACGGTGTTGTTACTCTCTGCACACCAGTGATTACAATTTAATGAAACTGTACAAGCGTATACAGTGTGTCTGAGAGGAGCGAAGGGCAGCTCTACTACAGGCCGGCCGGCGTCTTCCCACGTGGGATCGGAACGCGTCCCGCACACACGACAATACTTTAGAACGAACCTGCACAAAAATAAACACAGCTAATTAAATTAATAATATTTTTAACATACATAATTCATTAAATAAATTTATAGTGCAGAAGTACGAATAATGTTCAAAGCTGTTAGACATTGTGTCTGTGCCCTTTTTGAAATGAGAAGCAGAAAACGCGAGACTAAATCAGAAGGAATGAGACATGTCCGGAAACGGAATTCTGGGAAGTGGAGTTTTTTTTTTTTTTTTTTAAAATTAATATCGCATAAAGCATTACGTAAATACAAATAAAATGTGGAGTGGTTTATGGAACAGTAATTGTTCGCCCGTGCATTGGTACATTCTTTTATGTATACGTTTCTATGTGTTTATAAAGATTCATACCAGCACCTTTATTTGTTTTTATTTTGTTGTACATAAATCCCTTTAAATCCATCTATGTCCACTAATCCTGTCCTGATGAGTGTGTCAAAAATGCTCAGAAGGGCAATTTCTGTTAAAAAACCAGGAGGAAATGGTGATATTTAATTAAATAAATTAGTTATTTCTTTTACTGTATTCCTCCTTTTCCCTTAATCATATTCTTCCTTGTTACCTCGACACTGCACACTAAGAACTTGTATCTTTAAATGAAATAATTTTTTCATCTTTAAGTATCACTGATGTGCAATGTCTGGATGTATAACATTTAATACTGACTTTTCAAGTTTTCATATTCAAAGGAATGCAGTTAAAAAGGAATCCAGATTTTGGTTAAAATTCCTCAAAATCCGACCAATAACAGTTACAAAATGGCAACTCTGAAATTCAAAATGCACCGAAAATGAACTTTTAATATTATATCATATTATGCACTATCAAGGAAGAGAAATCTTCAAATCCAGTATTTAAATGGGAATTCCTAGCATCAGCACCCTGTTGGCATTCCTTTCAAATTAATATTTCCTGTATCCTGTAGTTCTAGACTGCAGTCAGGTTTTGCCAGCAGTACTGGTATTTCTATACAGTTTTGCTAGTTAGTGAATGTGTTGCTAGTGAAACTCCTCATATCATTCTTCATTGACAAAAGTCTTTTCTCTGCTCCCCGCTCTTCTGGCCATACCAGGCCAAGCAGCACAGTGACCCCAAGACGCTTCGTAACCGGGCGGTTTACCGCCTGGCCACCCGCCTCCTGCAAGCTGCCAGAAACTCACGGCTAGATTCGGCCAGCCTCCGCCTCTACCTGCAGGACCTCAGGAGGCAGTATGAGGCAGAGTTGCAGGTTGCTGAGGAGCCAGCGTCCATAGACATGGAGGGATGAGCCAGCGGGCAGAACAAGAAGCAGCTGGGACGAAGCTCACTTTCCATCTGTCAGGACAGTACACAGAGAGAGGTCCCCGAACACCAGGGTGTCCTTAGCTGAGACACTGAGCAAAGTTCACCTGTTCTACAAAGCTGCCAAAGCACAAGTCATTGTTTTACCAACTTTATTTGTATTTACACAAAGGACCTTTAACACCATTAAATGTAACTTTCAAGGGTGGGCCAACAATGACTTGAGCCATATGTTACATACAGTTTCAGTTTGACTGAACTATGAAATCCCAGGTTTCAGCATCTAATCTCATCTAATGTGTTTGTCATTTGTTATTATTATTATTATTTACAGATTAGGCTTTGTTGTATTAAAACAATGTCGAGCCTTAAAATCCTTCTCACCTGTACCTTTGTGTTATTAGAGCAGTGCATTTCACATAAATATTTAAGCAGGCGTGCAAACTAAAAAGCTCTCTTCGGAAATAAAAACGGTTCACGTTATGATTTATATTCACAGCACACATATGATATGTCATATGTATTGTATTTCATAATGCGTGCTACGTGTTTGTCCTTCACAGTATATCAATGGAACCTGAACACACTGTTAGCATTGTACTATTCTTATTTTTAATATTGATTATTCTTTTAATTTGGAAAAAAGTATCTGCACTTAATAAACCGTTACATGCACACCGTGACTCGTGTCTGCTGAATATAATTATTATATTATATCGAAAGCGATTCACAGCGTTTACTTCCTTTTAAAACTGTTTAATTTTGTGCTGTAATCCTTCAAGGATGATCAGCTTGTCGAAATGCGTGTTCAAACACAACACTTTCACGGAACTGCTGTCTTACATTTTTGCGGCGCAAAACTTCGCAGGCGAGAGAAAACACAACTCGCGCGGAGAAGCCGGAGCGAGACGAGGACGACGTGCTCCTTCACGCAGCGGCGCGAAGCCCCGCCCCCTCGCGACGGCTCCGCCTCCTCCAGCTCCATCGACCTCCCGCTACTCCTCGCGCCGCACTGACCCGCCCCCGCGAGATCGAAACAAGGCAGAGCGGCGCAGAATCGGGCGAGAGCAGCTCGCGGGGACGCGCAGTCACACGGACGCAGCGGGCCGACATCGCTGTGCCTCTGCCTGTCGGCGGTAACGGACACACTTTCAGGTACGTTAAGTGAGTGTTTTAGCCCCTCGTGAGTCGTGAGGGAAACGGGACGACGTGTACGGCTAAGTCCGCGGAGAAGCGCAGACTCTCAGTTTCTCAGGCTCTCTGAGATTTGACGTGGGGCGGGCGGGCGGGGGCCCGGCGCCGGGGCTGAGGCCTGTGTGTGTGAATGTCGCGGCACGGCTGTCCTGCCCTCGTCCCGTGCGTGTGTTCCTCACGTACTACGTCCCGGCTTGCGCCTCTTCGGCCCCGCAGCCCCTGAACTGGGGAATCAGTGCTTAGTTACGGCTCCTCCTGCGTCGCTTGCCTTCAGTCTCAGTACACCACCACGGTCGGGTCGTTCACGTTCATACGAATGGCTGCCCTCGGTTCTGTTGCCGCGACCTGACCTGCTTATTACCCATGGCCCACTTGCGGAAGCGGACCGCGCGGCTCTCCGTGTCTTTTACCGGCAGCGAACAGCGACAGGCCGGCGGAGTGCGGCTGGCTGGTCGCGGCCGGTAGCTCTCCGGCGTCTGCGGCCATGTTCTGTTCTGTTGATGCTCATTCCTGCGTTAAAATCCGCGTAATGTCACACACGAACAACAGACGGAGGAGCTGGCTGCGGCAGCACCGACTCGTGAGTAATGGGTGTCACACCGACGTCGAGAACCGCGTTCGGCGTGAATGGCATGTAAAACATGCGGCGGCGCGAGACCAGCCCTCGTGCCTCGACGCTCAGGCTCGGTTACGCGGCCTTGTGTGGGCGGGGCTACCGCGTGGGCGGGGCCTCGGAGGGGCTCTCGGCAAATGTGCGCCGAGGCCCCGGAAGATGCGGTGCGCGTCGTGTGTGACGCGGAGAACGGACACCCGGCCTCGCACCCGCATCAGGAAGGATCGGGACAATAATGCACAAGTGGTGCACTTTTAAAGGGGCTCTATAAAGACGTTGTTATTGGAGCGTAAATTCAGGTTCCGCCCAGTCTGTGAGTGGAGCAGGTCTGGTTACTTTTTGAGTGTTATCGTGCTGGAACATTCATCGTGATGATCACATCTGATTTTCTTTTGATAACTTCGCAGTTCGGAAGCTAGATGGAGAATAAAATCTCTTCAAGGCAGGTGGTCACCTTTCGCATGTGCTGTGCTGGAGCCGGAGAGGACCAGTGTGTTCCAGTAAGGCTGTCACATCTGTGTTTCTCCTCCCGGCCACACCAGTGGCATCGGGATCCTGTTGCCAGTGATTAGGATGCTATTAATAACGTGCTCTTCGTTCCACTTGCTGCGACTTCCGAGCCTTCTGGAGGGGAATGTAAGGGTGGTGGGGGGAAGTGTGCGCGAACGTGTGTGTGTGTGTGTGTAGGTGGGTGGATGGAAAGGCGCAGACCATGCAGCTACTTCGCACGACAAGCTGGATCGCTTCGTGGAGGCTATGCTTATATACGGTCCAGGTTTGAGGGCTTTTAAGGCTTCTTCGCAGCAAAGCTAGCGATGACATTCAGCCTGTGTGTTGCATCCGAAGCCTTCGTGTTTCGGGTGTTGTATATGTTCCTGCTGTTCATTTTTGACGACACGTACCGGTATGGCCCATGAGTCTTGTAGGGAGAACTTTGTTTTTCCCCACTGTGGAATTTGTTGGCCCTGCTTGTCCTTCAGCTCGCACTTCACGTACTTAAGTGGCTTTAATCCCCTTTAAGTGTAAAGAAGTACTTTGGTGTCATTGCGGCCTTGTTGCGGTCCTTCCTGCGATGACCGGCTGTTTGGGGGGTTTTTTTTTTTTTTTTTTTTAAAATGCACTGCTGAAGATGTTTCTCAGCGGAGGTGTTTTCGGTGCGTGTTACACATTTACAAAAGCCTTTCCTTCTTGCAAAACAGACCGACCATCTCTTTCTTGGAGATCCTGTCTCGCTCTTGTGGCCGTGTGTTTCCCAGGTTTCCAAGCAGTGTGGGGGAAGCGTGTGTGAGACGACTCTTTCCGTAGGACCAGCTACCTCCTCCTCTGCTCATCCACGAGCACCGGCCTGCTTTTTCCTCTCTGAGGGAGGGCTCTCCGATACTGGCTGGCCACACACACACGCCCACACGTGTATGTGTGTTTGGAGCCAGGTCCACTCGCAGCGTTTCTGTTGTAAATTGAGGAGCTCCTCACTTGCGCCGTGAAGTTTTTGCACCTTACGATGTCCTTCGTCGTGAGGAGCAGGAAAAGGAGCGGCGCGTTCGGCGCGAACGCGCTGCCGGTTTTGTCACTGGGAGTGGCCCTCCAGCCTTTCCTTCGAAGCTGTAAATGCGCTATTATCTTATTTGAGAGTAAAGTCTAAAACATTAGTAGAGCTAGCTTGGTGCCAGCAGCTGTTCCTGTTATCGTTAAGCTGGATGATGGCTATTTTGCTTATGCATGAATGTTTAACTTCAACCCCCCCCCCCCCCTGCCGTTGCAGGTGTGTTGTGACAGTGCTGTGGTCATTTGCTTTGCAGTAATACTTCATTTATCAGCTTCAGACCTCAGCAAGGGCATAATTGGATTCCCTGGGGATGGTACAGCGTTCAGTTGCATTTGGGGGTGGCGTGGACAGCCACCGATATAATGGATGAGCTCATAAACGTGTTTCCTTCCCCTTTGCCCGTTTAGTACGTTGTTAGGCAAAAACACGTACGGTTTCCGGTAAGACACTTTTTTTACATGCCTTGTCACATTGTTTCTTATGTTTAATTGCCAAGCATCCCAGTAAATTTAGCCTTTTTTGGGAAATGTCGTTTGGGCACGGGTCTGGTTGTCACATTCGTAGATGTGCTTTAACCACAAATCAAAACACCTCATCAGGCTTGGTACGTGACCGCCTCCGCTGTGCTACCTCAGGGAGATGATCCCTACCTGTGCCTTCGCCACATTTGTGTCACAGTGACCACATCTGCAGCGCCACTGTGCCAATTCTGAGCTCTGTGCATCAACAGGACTGCAGTACTGTCTTTAATGCCTGTCTGTGACTAATCTAGAACATACATCACCCATGCAAAGGATGTCCTGAATAGGGGTGGAATATGCAGCTGGGTTTAGGTCCCATCCCAGAGTAGTCTGGAGTTTGTGTGGGATTTCTCAGTGCTCTGGCGTCATCTGCATGTTTCAGGTGGGTTGGAGAATCCGAATTGCCTGTCCTGTGATGAACTGGTGTTTTGTTGAGGGTTTGTCCTGTCTAGCTATGCCCTATGCTTCAGCAGTAGACTCCAGACCGCTGCGACCCTTCTTAGGACAAGTTGCCGTTGATGGTGAGCGAGCAAGCGATTGACTGACTCATCGGAAGCAGTGGATGCATTCGAAATCGATTGAGGGTAGAGTTGGATCGTCACTGTGGCAGTGATGATTTCCACCTCGGCCACGGAGGTGTTCCGCATGTGGTGCAGTTTTTCCGGTGGCGGAGGTGCTGACGTTCGGGCAGGCCCGCGGGGCTTGAGTGATAGACGGTTGCAAGGCTGCCAAGTTCGGATGTTGTCGTCGCCCTCTCCTACTTCTGCGCATGTCACTGTGGACATTCCTCTCTCCCGTTATCTGAATCTGCAGGTCACTTTGACACTGCCTCCGAACCGGAGGTCAGTTGCAGCTCAGAGTCCCCAGTGTTTGCTGTCTTTGTGTGTAGATTCCCTTTATTTGGGTCTGCTTCGCCCTGCCTGTTTTTGCCAGAAAAGGTGACGCTCGTAGTAGACGCTACTTGTTCCCACTCTGTTTGGACTCGTTCAGTTCTGTGGAGGGCTTTGCCAGGAGCCGAGTGGAGCACCAGCCAGATTCCATGGACCCAGTGGCCCAAGAGCACTTTGTATGCAGAGTCATTTCTGCAGCAACTCCAGTAGCCCCGGGGTGGACCTCCTGCACATCCTGTTTGTGTAAGAGCCTAGAAGGTGGATGTCCTTAGAGTGTATCATTGCTTCATACTCACCTCCTCGTACAGAACGTTTTTTTTGTAAGATCAGACCATGCCGATCACCATATTGACACCCATTCACATTGCAACTCAAGTAAAGCAGTGTATTTTACATCCAAATCACTGTCGGAGCTGCTTACGTTCCTCCGCGTTTGGACGCAAGTGTATCGAAGGCGTTTAAGCGAAGTACACGCCCTGCGCAACTGGAAAGAGGACGTGCGGTGCTCAAGGTTCAAGGCATTTGTGCAAGGCCCGCGGTAGCTGAACAAACAATGGGCGCAGTGTTCGCTCACGCCGCGTACGGAGGGGAAGCGCCGTACAATGAGCCAGTATTTGCGACAAAGGGTGAGGTGTCTCCCGAGAGCGCAGACGCCTTGAACGTTCCCTAAGATTCAGTTCTGCTAACTGAGGCACGTAGCTCCGCACTCTTTTTGCGTGACTTTGCTTCCGCAGCAGTGTGTCGGACCCAAAGTAATGGGGAAGTGACGTGGCGAAGTGGCAAAGCGGCGAGCGACTTGAAACCCATCCTGCATTGAGAGGAGCTGCACCGGAAGGCTATTCTCAAATGCATTATCGGTGTAATCTGTTTAATCCCGGTCGTGTAAAGTGGGCCTGGGGCAGGAAGGGCACTTTCATGGGCCACCGGAGCCAGAACAAGGTTTCATCAGTAGCAGCGGTGCAGACACAGAAGAAACTCTTATAGACCCAAAAGGACATTGCTGCATTCCCCTGCCTCTCACTGTAGAATATCCTAGAAACACAGTGACGTGGATATGATTAAAGCCTCCTGTTCGACACTCTGCTTGTGCTGTGGGTTGCGATAGTGGGCTCAGCACTAACAATGTGAAGGTGACTACGTATAATTTACTATCTGTCATCGCTGTTTTTGTGTGAGGAGCAGTGGAAGGCAAGCCCGTTTTCACTGCGTTTCCCGTCTGGGTTCATTGGTTGTATTTACTCTACATTGTCATTTATTGATTGTCAATAACCACTTGTCCAACACATGGTCACGGTGGTACAGAGTCTATTGAGAGAAGTGTAGGGCATCAGTCTGGGTACATCCTGCGTGGAGTGCCAGTCCGTTGCCGAGAAATCACACACACTTATTTACTGACACATACACACACTGCTTATTTAGATATTTCTTCATTTAGCTGATGCTTTCCTCTAAAGCTGGTTACTGCGATTCACCCATTTATACTGCAGGGTAGTTCTAGCTGTTATTATTTCAGGGTAAGTTCCTTATTTAAGGGTACCAAGGCAGGAAGTGGGGTTCAGACCTGGGTCTTTCAAGGATAAGGTAGCAGCTCTTATCCGCTGCACCACCCTCCGGCTACCGAGGGGACTTCAGTCACTAGTCTACTGTGTATTGCAGTGATTTAAGTTCATCTACCTCTTAGTAGTTTCAAGAGCGACACAGATTGCCCATGTGCTACCCACACACCACCTGTCGTTCCCAGGTGCCTTGTCACTCGGTCCAACTGCAACGGTCAGAACCTAAGGTGGAACAAGTCTGATTTCGATTTCCTTTGCATGGTTTTTCCATCACAGCAGGTAACGGGGACTCTAGGATGAGGTCATGGCACAGGCTTGGGGCTTTCGGCGTCTGTGCCGCTGTGCTCGGCCTCGTGCAGGAGGAGCCCCCCTCTCTGGGTTTCTGGCTCTGTGGAGTTCAGTGCAGAAGTGCAGTCGGAGAGTGGGTGACATTTTACCTTGAGTGTTTGTGCCCCTTGCGAAAGCTCCCCGCTGGGTTTACTTTGTCTCGAACGCCACCCTTTCGGGATGGAGAAGCAGCGACGAGACACGGCCACACAAGTGGGCAGCTACCTTGGATCGCCGCACTAAAATCCCATTAAAGACCCGTGGGTTGCTAATGTTACTCCACGTGCGGGGGAAAGGGACCACCCCCGTGCAGACGTGCACTGCCCTGTGGCCTGGCCAACTCGTGCTGCTGTGCAGCGGCACGTCCTGAGAGGAATGGAAGGTATTTGGCTGCAGGGCAGCTGGCGAGCCCAGATTACTGTGTTCAGCACATAGTCTAATTGGATCAGAGCAGTGAAGCGCACAGAGAGGCGGGGCGGGGGAGCTGAAGAGGGCGCATCGTCGCCCCAAAGTGTCTGTGTTCTCGAACCGTGCTGGGCCTCCTGCCTGTCGCCCGGTGTCTGCCTGTATGACCATTGTGCTCCCTTCCTCCCACAGCCACCCTCTACTGTCCAAGTGTGCCGCACTTCACTTTAGCAGAACTTTTTTTTTTTTTTTTCCTTCCCATGTCATTCTTGGTTGACATGTTGACAACAGGACTTTTTGTTGTCAAACATTTTTATATTCAACCTTTGATTTGTCCATCTTCGCTTTTTAAAGATAAGCTAGCCGTGTTGCCGGTGCAGGCTAGCGTGTAATAGAAGTCAACAAAACAAACAAGCGTATGATATAGCTTTTTCAATGTGGAGAGAGCAGGAGCTTTCGTTATTGGATTACACTTGGTAATATGTGCTGTATTCCTCGAGACACCTGTTAATGTGTTCTCAACTACCCTGGTTACAGATTGATATGTGGCTCATTAAACCAGCTCCTCCTTTTTTGCCGCAGGCTGAAGAAGGACAAGACCAGACAGACTTTGAACAGAGCGAGAGCGTGGTTTCAACATAAAAACTGCGATGCAAAAAAAAGAGTCCTATTTAGGTTTCTACACATAGTGGGGCACATTTGTGATTTTTGAACATGCGACTCAAAAAGCGTCCCCTGTGCTCTTATGTTGCTTGGAATTTTCGAATAATGGGAGGGTTTTCATCGCTGCCTGGGTAGCAAAAGCATGTGCTCCGTGACCCTTGGCATCGAACTGCTCGGACCCTCTTCCCCGGCAGTTGCCAGGAGACTGCGCCGCATCATCATCTGCTTCGCACGTGGTTGCAGGCCGCATGTCTCGGTAGCTTTGATGGGAGCGACAGGGGTTCCCCTCTTTTGGGGTTTACCCGTCTCTGTCTTGGGCACCTGCTCAGCTTCCTAAAACACACACCTGCTCTGATCCGTTACCACTGACCCAGATTGTGTTTTCCTTACGTCCTCATCGGATTAATTTGTAGTCTGAGTACCTATCGTCTGGAGTGCGAAAAACTTGAGCTGTATGGTAGGGGCTGAGGACTTTCTAAATATCCATGGGGACTTGCACTGCGTGGTGTTCCCTCCCAGGTGTGGTCAGCGATGTGCTGCGTTGTAGGACTGGTGCTAGGGTACTGACTTTCGCTTTCCTGCGTGTTGTACTCGCTGTTAAGACGGTTGAGAACGGGGCGATTGCAGTGCACGACAGAGGAGGCAGGCCGGGCAGAGCTACAGGCACCCATATTGCCTCTCCGTCGAGCCGAGAGAGAGAAGCAGCGCAGCGTTTGTTCCCAGCCCTGTCTCTCTAATAAATGATCCGGTGCTTGTCGACTTTTGCCTGTTCAGTACTCATTGGCATCAGCAGTTCGCTCGAGTGCGTTTAATGATCTTTTGCCTCTTCTGAAAGTTTTGGCACGTATCGTATTGCAAGGTGCGTAAGTGTTAGAATGGTATCCTTCAGTTGAAGGAAATGGGGGGGGACTTGGTGTGTGGAGAAGTGTGTTTTGAGCAATATTTGAATAGATTGATCTGTGGTCTGCCTGGTGTTTGCAGTTACTGCCTGCAGTCTTGTTTAAAAATGATTTAGTTGCAGTGCTTTTTTTATACACTACGTACAGAAAGCTGAAGGTCCTGTTCTCCAGGTGCTCGTGTATTTACCTTGGTTTGTATCAAAATAATGACTGCAGAAGATGCCACAATGTGTAGCGTATGTATAATAATGTCTTCTCGTATTCAAAAATGTTCTCGGCTGGTTTGTTATAGATGTTAAGGGACTGTATTGTTGTGTTGGTGGTTAAAACCCCTTTCGGACCTAGAGGATGAGCACTTTCTTGGGCGGTGAGTGACCGGACCAAGTGGAGCAGGCTTTGCTGTCGGTAGTTATCACCTGTTTACTTTCTCTCTCTCTCTCCGTCAGAATGGCAATGGAGCTTTACGACGCTCAGTACCTGCTCATCCTGGCCCCCACCCTGGTGATTGCTCTCATGTTCCTCTTCTTCTGGCTCTTCATGAAAGAGACCTCCTACGATGAGGTGCTGGCACGACAGAAGCGTGAGCTCAAGCTCCCGCCCAGCAAGCCTGATGCCCGTAAGAAGGGCGACAAGAAGAAGAGCAAGAAGAAGGAGAGCAGCGGCAGCAGCGGTGGTGGGGGCAGCGGAGGAGGCGGGGGTGGTGAGTCAGAGGAGGACCCAAGGGACTTTGACCTGACAGATGCAGTGGTGAACCCAACCCCGGAGGAGGAGCAGCCGCTGCCGACCCCGCCTGCGCCGATCCTGCCTGCGCCAACCCCCGTGGAGCCGCCCTCTGCCGTGCGGGAGAGGAAGAAGAAGGAGAAGAAGCAGCAGCAGCAGCAAGTCACTGCTCCCCGGGTTACCCCAGGGCCTGCCCCCACCTCTGCCCCAACTTCCATCCCCACCCCTACACATGCGCCTGAGGAACCGACTCCTATCCGTGAGGTGAACGGCTCTAAGCCCACCCCACGCAAGAACGAGCCAGTCCTCCCCGTCACCAAGCAGCCGAGCCCCCCTTCAGTTGAGCCCAGTGGGAAGAAGAAGGGCTCACAGAAGAAGCAGAAGAGCGAGGCCAGTGAGCTGGCCAAGGAGAAACAGGGTTAGCAATGGCCCCTGGGGCATCGCCTGCTTGTGCTGTATAAATCAGCCTCATTAGTGTCTATGGCAGCCAGTCCAGGCTTGTAAATCACACCAGATCAATTGCACTTGTGACAAACGTACCAGTTTAGGGGCAGATTCTTCCCTCAGCAGTCATTAACAGCCTTGTTTGTAAAGAACGGTACAGTCTGGTCACTGCTTACAAAGTGGCCACCTTCCGTAGGTCTTTGATGCGCTGGACCGGCTGTATGGTGAAGCAAAAGCCAAATTTGTACATGAAATATGTTTTTCTTCTGTAGCGGATGAGCTTCAGTTGGAGACCAAGGTGGAGCAGGCTGCTGTCCAATCGAGGAAGGAGATTCCTGTAGCTGTGGACGCCAAAGTGCAGGACGGCACTTCTGTCCCCACAACCAGTACCACCAGCAGCAAGAAGAAGAACTCTGCAAAGAAGCAGAAGACAGAGCCCGGTATGGCTTTTGCACCCAGCTGCTCAATTCTGTCCGTTTTCTAAACGTGGAGAGGTGGAGGGGTTCGTGTGTGTGTGCGCGCACTACAATATGCCCTTCCCTTTGTGGATATGACTAAGTATTTGACTGTGTGACCTGATTCCAGTCTTGGTCAACGAGCCACCTGTCCAGGCCTCCCTGTACATCCCTTTAACAGACAGCGACTCCCCGGCACCCTCCAGTGCCCAGAAGGGCCACCATCAGGATGCCCCTGTCAAGGTCAACGCCAAAAAGCAGAAGAACGAGACGGACAAGGGTACGAGAACGGGCACGTTGCAGACGAGCTTCGCACCTGTGGTGGGGGAGCTGTTTCAAGGTCTCCTCTTTATGCAGAGCATTCGGAGGTGAAGCTGAAGGATTTCCTGGCGGGCCTGCGCAGCCTGGCACTGTCAGAGGAAGAGGCAGTGAGCGTGGCAGCCGTGCTGAGGGAGAAGAGCCCCTCGGCCTTGGACGCCTGGCACAGGGTGAGCACGTTGTAGTGGGTCTTCTTGCCCAGGAGTACTCTGACACACTGCATTGCATTCATTCAAAGCTGGGTAACTATGTTTGAGAAGGTTGCATCCAGTGTGAAGTACACCTGTTGTTTTATGAATTAATTCAAAATCCGAATTGTAAATTGCTCCAGTCTTTGGAATTGTAAACTCTCTCTCCATTCCTTCTACTTCCTAGTCTGCTGCAAAGGCAGAGCCATCTGCCCAGCAGATCCAGGAGAGGGAAAGACTCCTCACCACCCTGCAGGAAGAGGCTTCCATCGCCAAGGAAAAGGTCAAGCAGCTGAGCCAGGTAACATGCCACTCTCTGAGCTCAGGTGCCCCACTGGGCTCCAGAGGGCCAAATGCAAGACGGATCCAGGCAGGCCTTCAAACTGCGAAGGAGACCTTGTCAATGAGAAGTTCTGCTGATGGAAGTCCTTTGAAATCCATGTTACTCCTGCAACACAACATGCACGGATATAAACTGGTAGATTCCCGTTGGCTTTTCGCCCTCTCCTTTTGGTGTGGTCTGTGATTTATTTCCTGTTATGAACAGAAGCTGTGTCTGTCTTGTCTGAACCGCTCACCAGCACTGCACATCATTAGTGCCAGGCGGTCTGTCCCTTTGGGGCTGTGGAAGGTACAGCCTACCCACTCGTAGCAAGAGGATGCAGCTTGGGCATAGGAGGGTGGCTGAGTCAGGCTATTTACTGAAGAGAAATCCCTCCACGTAAGAGTGCACCAGGAGAGTGAGCACTTGGAGAGGGTAAAGGCTTTCAGATAGCTGCATGAAACCAGGAGCTTGCTGAAGAGGGGTGGTGATTCACTAAGAGAATCCAGGTCCTGGGTAGGAACCAAACTAAAGAAATGTGACAAGATCCTTGCATGGCTTCAGTAAGATGAATGAGTGTAGTAAAACCGTCGAGCATCACCATTACTCGCCTCCCGTTTCCCTCTCGGGGCAGAGAAACCTGTCCATCTGTGGCCTTGTCTCGCCTGTATTCACATTTCTGTAATGAACAACGGTGCAGGGGGCCACACTAATTCACTCCAGGGTTGTGAGGACTTGTAAGCAGAGGGCCAGGGACTCTCTTAGCACTCCGAATGGATGGATGGATGGATGACAACTTGATTGATTGTGCAGGAAATTGCACCGAACGGCAACGTAACAAAGCAGTGGCCTGAGACGTTGGAACAAGGTATATCGCAGCCAGACAAGTACAAGAGCGCACGGATACACGTTGAAATGCAAATAAACAAAAAGCAGAGCTGACACTTGAACCAAAGCAGTTGGGTGACGTAACGGTCCGCCTCTTCTCACGCTGCACGGGTGCTGATCTTTCCACGTGCACGGCTCCTCTTCGGCTGCCCTGGCGTCCAAGCCAACGCCCATCCCAAACAGCAGACCTCAGCTGGGCAAACGCAGGCAGCCACCGCGGGGCCAGCAGCAGATCCCCTACATGCACAAAAACCTGTCGTCGCTGTAACATCCGCGGCCCTCCATGGGATAAAGCGTCCAGCAACGCAACAGCAAAACTGCAAACGAGCTCTGAAGCCATTTCACGTCCACTGTGAACAAGACTAAAGACCAGCGTAGATGTGCCCGTGATTGTATGGCAAAAGGCACAAAAATTCAGACAGCATTACAACAAGGAAAACTTAACGCTAAGGAAAAAGCAAAAATAAAAAAAAAAAGTGCTGCTTCCGCTGTAGTAAGAGCAGGCACGGTTCCAGAGGTTTAACAAAATTTAAAAAATATGAAAATAAATTGACTGAGACAATCAGTTTCCTTGATCCCTTTTCCAAGTTGCAAGGCGCCGAGGGTTGTTTGGACAGGAAGGCACTTGAGCCGTCGTTCTACCTGAGGAAGTGTATGGAAGGGAAACTGGCATCAAAAAAGTCTTATACTCCTGCTTCCTACAGAGAACAATTAATATTTGTATTGAAGTATTCTTGTCAACTTCTTCTTTACGCGAGACAATTTTTAAAATTTTTTTTTTTTTCCTCCCCCCTCCAACAGTCCCATTACTTGTTCAGCTGTTGATCTTCCTCCAACATTCCAGTGTCATGTCAGCTGAATGAAAGCCCTTCTGCTACAGGAGCTGCAGATGGAGAAGCAGAAGACGGGTCGTGTGGAGGCCCTCCTGCGCGACCAGCGTGGGGCCATGGAGGAGCAGCTTAGCGTCATGCAGGCCAAGGCCCAGAACAGCTACCAGGAAGTGCAGATGAAGGTGAGAGTCGCGTGCGGGTCACGCTCGAGAGCCCTGTTGCAACACTGAGTGAGTGTGCTTGTGGTTGTCAGTTCTTTTGGTTGGGGCGGTTGTCCCGCGTGTCAGTGTGCAGCCTGCTTACCGCTCCTCGCTGTCTGCTCAGTTCCAACAGGCAAGAGAGCAGCTGGAGGGCCAGATCAGCCGTCTGCAGCAAGAGAACAAGATCCTGCGGGACGCTGTCAGCACTGCCACCAATCAGATGGAGAGCAAGTGAGTGTCAATCTACCCCTGGAGGCATCCCCTTCAGGTCGCATGCCAGGTATAACGAACCTTTCGTGATGTAATCTTAACAATAGTGTGTTCAGCTTAATAGTGTGACCGTGTTCAGCTGATGTCGCCTTTTTGTGGGGAAATAACATCCTTAGCAGATACACTCCACTTTTGTGCTGTTTTGCTAAATGCAAATGGGGCGGAGGTTGTGGTGACAGTGGTGTGTTTGACTTCAGGTCAAATTATAGCCTTCCCAGGTGTGTTAAGAGTTTCTTGGTCTGCCTGCGAGTGCTGGGTTTTTTTATTCTTTTTCCGTGCCGCACGTTGTGTCGGCAGTGGACCATGTTGTAAATCAAGTGCGGTTCTCGGGAGAAGAGCGGAAGTTCCTGTGTTAGCGGAGCCCTCTTGGAAGGGCTGAGGGAGCGATGTCAGGGCTCCGCTCTCGTACGGTGTTCTGAGATTGCTTCTGCGCTGACGATGCGGCCGTCCTGGTTCTTGTGCAGGCAGGCATCGGAGTTGAACCAGCTGCGTTCCGAGCGTGCGGCCCTCATAAAGGAGCTGTCCGAAAGCGGCAGCAAACTGCAGCAGGAAGACATGCAGAGGAAGAGCCTGGAGGTTAATTACAAGCAGAACATCTCACAGCTGGAGGTATGGGGAAGGGAGGGAGTTGATGAAGGGCGGAGGACAATCCGGTCGTTCGCTGTGCAGCCCGTAGAGAAGCGAGCTCCCAGCGGGGGTTCGGACGAGGGCCCGAGACTTTTGTAGCTGAAAAAAGAGCTGGGCTCTTCTTTCCTGTTAAGTCCCAGCATTCCCTCTGCTCTGTAGCAAAGCTGTTGTGTGGAGTTGTTTTCAAAAGGCTTCGCTGAGGAGGCTGTCGATGTCCTGATGTCCGTGTGTCGGCCAGGCTCAGCTGCAGGACGCCAAGTGCCGGTGGGAGGAGCTGCAGGGCTTCCTGCACAGCGTCAATGCTGACAGGGAGAAGCTGCAGGCCAACAAGCAAGGTAGGGAGAGTGAGACACGGAGCACTAGGCCACCTCTCGGGTACCAGAACACACTGCCGAGTGAGGAGCAGCTTCACTTCCACTTTTTAGGTTGATTTTGCTTTATTGTCTGAACCCTCCCACAGCAAACTATCATTATCCGTAGCACACTCGAGTGAACGTTAAGGTTCCGCTGTCAGCGTTTACTTTTAAACTGATTTAACTGCAATATGTTACAATTGCACATTTCAAAGTCTAAAGTAATATATTAATGTCACCAACTATACCTGGTAATATTTGTTCTTGCTGTTCTTCCAACTTTTTCCGCTTGAAATTTGTGATTTATTTGTGCCTTTGCTACCCGAGGGTTGTTACAAACATTAACGTAAAGAGAAAAAGTGCTGTGTGTCTGGATCGTGTCGAAGGAAGGAAAACTTGGCATGAGTGTGAGGTGCAATAGGAAGACTGGGGAAGTCATTCAAGGTTCCTCCCACCCCCCCCCCCCCCCAAACCCTCAGAGTTGCAGAACAAGCTGCTTGCAGCCGAGTCTGAGATGGGCAACAAGAACAAGGAGATCCAGAACCTCCACAGCAGCCTGACGGACATGATGGTAACCAAGGAGGAGCTGGAGCGGAAGGTCATGCAGCTGCTGGAGGTCTCCCAGCGGCCCCCACCAGATGACTCCTTGCAGGTGCAGGTGCAGGTATGTGTGCGTATCCCCTGCAAACTCTGGATCGCTTTTGCGTTTGTGGAATCGTGAGCCGGTTATGAGCACCTGATTTGTGGCAATGTTTTCTGTACTGCTTTTAACTTTTTTCTCTTTTTTTTTTTTTTTTTTTTTTGTCTGAAAATGAACTGTTCTCCAGGACCTTTTGACTGAGAATAAATCGCTGCAAGTCCAGATTGAAAATCTCCAGTCCCAGGTTGCTGCACAGGTAAGGGAGTGTTATCTTACCTGCGAGCTCCAGTCTTGGATTGTTTTGGTTCGCTTGTGTCTGTGTGTGGGGTCTAACCGTTCCTTTCTGCTGCTGTTCCTCCCTTGAAGACCACCACTGCCCTTCACATCGATGAGCTGCAGAAGCTGTGAGTGAGACCGTCAATGAATAAAACCTTCCTCGCTGTTCAGAAACTTTTCCTGCAATGCTGCAGTGTGGTGATGTCGTCCCCCCCCCCCCCCCCCTTGGTTGTTTGTTTGAGAACGTGACCCTCTGTGGGACTGTACAGTGTGTTGTCCTGTGTCCAGGCTGGCTGAGAAAGAGCACCAGAGGAAGAGCCTGGAGGACTCCCTCAACACGGAGAGGAGCGCTGGGGCCAGTCGGGAGAATGACATGCAGGTGTGGCAGTTGGCTGTAGGGGGCGCAATGGGGGCGCTATGTGAGTTCTCTAAGGGGCATGTTCTCACTGCTCATATGTCCGCGTCTGTTCCGTGGAGGGCCTACGCCTAACGTGCATGTAAACGTGGAAGGAAGGGCGGGTCTCGTGTCAATTAGTTTAAATGTCAGTCGTTCCGGATGGCGGTGACTGTGTTGAGTCTGCACTTTCGTTTCTCTATTTTGAAGCATGTGAAGTAATATCTTTTTGTGCAGTGCTAGCTTGTATAAAGTGAATAGTGAAGTGTGTGTGTGTGTGTGTGTGTGTGTGTGTGTGTTTTTACTATACTGGCCTTGCTTGCTAACTGGCTCCATCCCCCCCACCCCCCCTTGCAGGCCTTGCACACTGAGAACATGATGCTGAAGGCAGAGCTCCAAAAGGCACAGGCTCAGATGGCGGAGCAGGTCAGGGCTCGACACTCACGTCACCTGTGCCGTTTTCGCTGTGCCGCAAACCACGAGTCGCTGTGACTCATCTGTGTCCTTTTCCCCTGTCCACATGGCTGCTGTCCTTTGCAGGCTTCCTCGCAGCTGGTGCTGGACCAGTTACAGAAAAGGTGTGTATCAGGTGCTCCATGCATGCACGCACGCACCGTGGGCCCTGCCTGTTGTGGTTGCTCACGCTCAGTAGATCTTTGGACAATAGAGGCGACTGCGTCACCAGGCACCAGAATCAGTTCATTCGGAGTGATGTCCCTTCTGGTTCTAGCTTGTTTCCATCTCAGCTTCCTAGACATCCGTGCGCCTCTCCTTGTGCCGTGGCACCAGTTGTGGTGCTGGTGTGCTTTCTGGTGACTTGGAATCTCGTGTGTGTGTGTTTCTGCCACAGTGCCCTCGAGAAGGACGAGAAGATTAAGACGGTAGAGAAGCTGCTGGAGGCAGGTCTCATCGAGGTAGCCAATAAGGAGGAGGATCTGAAGGTGAGCGAGGTGTGGTGTCGTCTTGGCTGGTTGGTTCCCAGCGGATCCACGGTTTCCTCGTGGTGGCCTTCGCGGCGTGCCGGTTCATTCTTGTGTCATACAGATGGATGGCTTTTTGTTTTTTCTCAACAGACGCTGCGAGAGAAAAACGAGGCTTTGAAGAGGGGGATGGAGGCTCTGCAGCTGCAGCAGTCGCAGCGGGTACCTCATCCGCTCTTTACCTTCCTGCCAGTGGACCCCATGATTTTTGTAGCGTTTCAACATAGCGTGCTTCACCTGGCCATCTTCTCACCATCACGTCTTGCTCCTGTTTTGTTTACGTTTCCCAGATGCCGTCAGAGTCTGTGCTGGAGGAGCTGCAGAGAGTGTAAGTACCAGCACGTGTTACGCAGTAGGCGGCAGCAGTCCGGTTTAGTCTCTTCATAGCATCACGTTCAGCATTGCTCTGACCTTTGTAGCGTAGCCGGAAGCTAACGTCTGCGTGGCATCGCACCAGGGGCCTCAGGCGGGCCGCCTCTCTTGATGGCCTCCGTGTAGCAGAGGACTCGAGCCAGGGTGAAAGTGAGCCTTGCAAGGACTCCTATCCGTCAACAGACGACGATGACCTGGACTTATTGTACAAGTTGAGGACAGGGGAGAGGCAGCCCTCTGCGTTTAAGGAAGTGGGCAGTTCAGGAGGGGACTCTGAGTGTGACACAGACCCAATGGCTTCACTATGGTAATTACTGTGTGTCTGCTGATGCTATGCTTCTTGTAGGCTCTCCAGCCCTATTGTCGGTCGGTAGCTCGCACGCTCGGTCTGCGCACAAACCCTCGTCGTATAGCGTAGTGATTTGACTCATGCCCCTTAGCGAGCTTTGTAAGGTGCTAGCGTACTCCTCCTTTCCGCGTGCTTTCAGTCGTTCCGTGACCTCTCGTTAAGCTTTGTGAACGGAAATGGGTCCTTCTCAACCCCCCCCTTCCCATGGTGTCCCACTGCTCTTAGTGCCCTTAAAAGTCCATTGGTCATTTTAGCGATCTTTAGTTGTCATTAGAAATGTGCTAACAGTGGTTTTCAGTGTGTTCTGATGTTTTTTTTCACGTCATGTTGGATGTGCTGGTTGCAGCAAACCTTTACCTACTCGTGATGCTTTTGACTGGTATAGGAAGTTGAATGAATTCCACCAGAAACTTGCTGATTAGTGTCATCAATCTGAGCTTTTCAAATTTTTTTTTTAAAAAAAACTGGGAAGGTGCTCAGTGCCATCGAGTCAAGTTCAACCCATGGCGGCTGCTTCTATGATTTTCGTGGTAAAGGAGTGTAAACTTTAAGGGCGCAAGTACGCAGTGCAGGTGCTTTCACGGTGCCTGATGTGCGCATTGGGGCATGGATTCAAATCCAGTTCGGGGTGTGGATTTGCGTGTTCTCATGCTCACAATCGAAAGGCACGTGAAAAACGCATTGGTACTGAAAACCACGCAGCTGGTCGCCTTGAGTCCAGTTAGACTTAGCAGCTCATACCTTTACATATTATATAGAACAGACTGACTGAGAACAGCATCCATTTCAGAAGTAAACTGGAAGTTCTAAAGCTTAATAATAGCTCATCACAACTGTGTGGTTCTCACTGAATTCCCCCCCCCCCCCCGTGTGTGTGCTGCTTAGACATGCAAGCGATTGTGTGCAATACTCTGTCAATCACCGATATGTTGTCTGCCTTGCTTTCTGTAGGGTCCAAGAGAAAGACGAGAGCATGAGAATGGTGCAAGAGAAGCTGCAGGCAGAGATGGACAAGGTGTTGAGCAAGGAGAAAGCTCTTAAGGTTCGTCTTGCTTTTCTTTTACGTGTGCGAGCGCTCGTTGTCCCGCACTCGCGCTGCTTGGCCGCGTCCCACCCAGTCTTCAACGGCAGATTTCGGAGATTAGCCTGTAGCACCTGACGAGCAGCACACGCCCCGCAGCTCAGACTGAATCTGTGCAAACTTTTCGTGTTTCCCCAAGCTTTGCGTCGCTACTCTCCTCGAGCAGTCCGTGCTTTACGAGCCTAATGCGTTCCTGAAAATCCATTGGATCTCTGTTAATGTGTTAGCGGAAATGACAAAATAACCATTACTTCGTTGTGGGTAAATGTTACCTTGTCCCATGTAGGACCCACATGCACCTAAAAATCAGCCAGAAACCCAAATACGATATTTATTCTGTGGTGACACAGAAATAATGTCATTAAAAATTCTAAATAAACTAAAAATACTGTAATAAAATAGTGCTGTCCGTGTGTGTATGTGTATTTCTCTGTATGTAGTGTCTATGGTGAAGAGAAAGGACAAAATATTAGACGAACCTTTCCAGTATAAGGGTATTCCTGTTTGTCATAAATTTACATTTAAATCAAAGTGAGTGAACAATGTGATTAGACTAGTGAACGGTTCAGATTAGTTGAACAGCAATGGCAACACAGGGAATGTCTGAACTAATGTGGTGTCCGTTCCCATGATGCTCAGCACCAGGGATGCTGACCAGAAAGGGTTGAAATCGCCTCAATGTTCTCATCTGCGAAAACATCGGTTGTAAATCAGATTTAAAGGTATCCACTGGATCCGAAGGTCGCGGTTCAAATCCGACCTCCTGTTGCCATACTCTTGAGCAGAGTACTTGCTCTGAATTGCTCCAGTAAACATACCCAGCTGTATACATGGGTAACTAACCTACCATTATGAGTCACTTTGGAGAAAAGTGTCAAATAAAGGAGTAAATGTAGATGTAATTTGAACTTTCCCAAAGACAAGAAGTGTGTTCATGTGTTCTTATTTTTCTTGAGCAGTCTTGAGAAGTTTGTTTGGTTTTCTCTCTGAGTTTCCCTCTCTAGTCTGTTGCAGTGGACCTGCTCTTGTTACCACAGCGAGGTTTTTAATACATGGCGAGGACTCCCTGGAGCAGTTATGTTTTTTTGCCTTCATAAAACATCTCTCACCATGTCCCTGTTCACCTTCCATAGCTCCGTTTATCACGCTGACCCTACGTTGTGGGGTCCTGCCATTTATTACGGTGCAGCGCTGCCGCAGCTACGCAGCGAAGGCTTTGCGCTCTAGTTTGCAGCTGTTGTGTCAGATCTCATCTGCGGTGTCTGTCCATTCCTGTAGGAGCTGGAGAAGCAGGTGGATGACCTGAGGGCAGAGGTGGAGCGTGCAAGACAGCGGGAGAACGAGGAGACCGCTGCGTCTCGCACCCAGCTTCAGGAGCTCCGCTCCCTGTGAGTAACCAATCAGTGCTCAGGCATTGTAGGTGATGGGAAGGACTGAGGCCTGATGGCCATCAGATACATTTATTTGCATTACACTTAACCCTGTTACACTTTATTCATTTAGCACATTCTTTTTCTCCGAAGTGACATTCAGTGATTACGTACTAGTATTTCGCCAACTCAGTCGTAGATACACTGTACTGTAGTACCTATAGTCATTTGCCTGTTTCTACACCAGTGTGTTTTCTCTCTCTTACTCTATCACACATACAGAGCAGGCAATTTCAAGTCGCCAATCCACCTGAAACGTTTATTTGTAAACTGTGGGATCTAATGAACATCTAAATGAATTGAACCCATGTTTAAATGCGCAACCCAGGAGCCATGTGGCACCAGCGCTACCTGCTGCGCCGTGTGCTGCTCCGCAAGACACTGGTGATGTAATTTGTGTCGGGGGGAGGAGCGGGCACCTCTTTACAGGGTGATCCAACACTCCCCTGGCTGTTTGCTAAGCTGTACTGTAGTGGGTATGCATCCAGCATGTGTGTGTGCGTCTGGCTGGTAGTCCTGTGCACTGTCGCAACCCAAACACAGCAGAGATGGCACAGCTCTACAGTGTCCTGGGGGATGATCTGCATGATCAGTTGACTGGTTTCTCAAAGTGATCCCAACTGTAAGGCCCCCTGCCTTTGCCCTCCAGGCTGGCTGCCAAAGACGAGGAGGTGCAGACTCTGCGCAAGGCTCTGCGGGAGGCCACGTGGGACACTGCAGAGAAGGAACAGCACATCCAGGTGAGAGGTGGCAGCTACGGCAGGTTGAGCGCTTGAGGGGGGAACGGAGCCACCTTTGACCCTCCCGCCATTTGTTTCTTTGTTTGGGCAGACACTGCAGGAGGAGAGCTCAGTCTTGAGGATCCAGCTGGCGGAGCAGCAGGTACCTTGGCGCTTTTCTTCGCATTCAGCTGTTTGCTTGAGAACCCCGTCTGTGCAGCACGCGCCCACCTTTAGCAGAGCAGCTGGTGTGTCGCACGCAAACAGGACAGGCCTAATGGGGGCGGTCATGTGATGTTAAGCTGTATCTGTATAATTTTGACATGAGGGTAATCTTGTTATGCATGAAATGTTTTAGGTTTTTATGTTGTGATTATATTTTAAATTTGGTTTTCATTTTGATGGGCAAACACGTCATTCGCTACATTCGCTTTATGTTCCACTTGACCAGTTTTTTCACTGACTCGGTCACCTTTGCCAACTGCTTGTTCTCTAGTCAGGGTCACGGAGGTCCAGAGCCTATCCCGGAATCACTCGTGACAAGGCTGGGGGTACACCCTGGACATGAAGCCAGTTCATTGGATTGCAGCCACACGCACGCACACTCACTACCTCATTGTCACGCTACAGGCAACTTAGTGGACAGTTGACCTAAACTGCATGTCTTTAAACTGTGGGAGGAAACCAGTGCACCCAGAAGAAACCCACGCGGGTATAGGGAGAACGTTCGAACTCCACACAGACTGAGCTGAATTTAAACAGCCTAGGTGCTGGCTGCACCCCGATGCTGCCACTTTGCCTTTTGTCCTCAAGATTTTTTATTTACATTAAATATATATAGTGATGCACTGAACTGTTTGGCCGTTCCAGTACTGATCCCTATTCAGTCCAGTCATGTGCATCGACTTACATAAGGGGTATTTGGGTAAGATGGAATTTGGGACATGAACTTGCCATGGTGGGGGTGCCAGATGAAGTTTGAGGAGTTGCCCTTCTGTTGCGTCTTCACACTGTGGACATCACTTAGGGTAAAACCATGTATTAAGCTCATAAGTAATTTGTCTGCTTCCTCAGCAGGTGCAAGCAGAGGGGCCAAGCCAAGAACTTCTGTCAGGGTGGGTACCAGCGCCCTCCTTCCCGGTGTCTGCCGATGTGCTGCTGGAGGACCGCCGCGGCCTGGCAGGCGCTCATGTGTTCCCGCTGTTCTTGTCCCGCAGGCTGCTGGAGAAGGAGGCTCAGCTCTCACACCTGCAGACAGAGCTGGAGGAGCTGAGGGCCTCCCTGGAGCTGCAGCGGAGGAAGAACAACGTAGGTGTCCCACGTTGCTGCTGCGACTGCCGGCCCCTGGCGCTACCCCCGGGGCCTAACCCATCACCATACAGCCCCTTCACATCGCTACCTGTCGTTACTCCTCGCAAACGCTTTCGAGACCGAGACTGTTAGGAACATTACTAATACCTGTTCAGCAGGCTTTACTAGAACTCTGTAACTTCAGTAACAGAGTAACTGCACGGAATTTCGTCTTCCCCTCAACTCGTACTAACGTGATCAGACCCCCAGGCCCCTTCTTTTATTTATTTATTTATTAAATTTTTTAAGCTTCCATAGTGTCACTGTACTTGGAGCGTGCTAGAGTGTATGTGTCTGCAGACACACATACGGTTAGGGTCTCCAGCCTTGTGCAGAACTGAGCTTGGAGGTTGTGTCTGATGCTAAAACTACTTAGTTTGGCCAAGTTGCACTGACTAAGCTGTGGTGCTGGAAATTAGTTTTCTGCCTGCAGACTGATTGTGAGAAATAAGAACTAGGCATTTCTTAGTGTGTAAAAGCAATTGTGATCTTGTGTTGTTGCATGCGTTTTTTTTTTTTTTCCCTGTTCTTTCCTGCTTGTACATCTCACTGCAAGGAATGGGTGTGAAACTTGCACCTTAAGAGCAGTTTGGGATTACGTGAGTCTGCGGGATAGGTGGTCTTCCTAGACTGTGTGTGTGTGTCTGCGCACGCACACCTACATATGTATCATAGCAAGTGGTCATAAACATATGGTCTACAGCAGCGTTACAGTGACGTAAATGATGTTAATGTCTCTGCTCCGCGGCTCCTACAACCATCTTATGTTAAGAAAGGGGAAAAGGGAATATTTGTAAGTATGCAGCTTTTAAAAACAATGTTCAGTATAGATGCATATAGAAATTCACAGGCAGAAGATTGAACTTTGGTTTTATTTCTATTTAAATGGTTGCCTTGGAGTCATCTACAGCCAGCTGGATAAGAACCTTGTTTTTAAATACTGCATAGTCTCTTATGTATGCAGTGTAATTTGTGTGTGTGCGTGCGTGTGTGCGTGTACGCTAGAATGACCGTTGTGGTGATGGTTGGCCCATGGCGACAACTCACAGCTGAACTGAAAATGGTATTTCTCTGAAACCGACCAGGAGCTCCGGGAGAAAAACTGGAGTGCAATGGATGCTCTGTCAGCAACTGAGTCGATGCTTCAGGGGAAACTCAGCAAGACTGCCCAGGTTCGAACTCCACCTCCAGTCTGCTATACGCTAGAATGAAATCTGACGCATCCAGAGGGCAGTGGCCGTGATGAAACGGAGATGTAGCCCCGTGCTGCATACTCATTTCCCATCTGCATGTCAGCTTTGTTTACTGCACATGCCTTAGTCGTGGTGTTCAAACCCACCGTGGACCCTCATCAGCTAACACTTTGCTGCAAAGCCTGTTTAAGGGCGCGGCGCGTGCCCCGTTTTCCGGCAGTTTCTCTCTTGCATGCACAGCTGGGGGAACGTACCGCTGTCAAAGAATGCAACTCATACAATGCGTTTCTATGAGAAAAGCGTCTGCTAAGTGAATAAATATAAATGTGTTCAGCTGTTGAAAAACAAACCCTCCCCCGGTTCTGTACCAAAATGAGTCTAAAGCGTTCAAAGTATAGATGCTAGTCTCTGAAATGAGTATGCAGCTACAGAGTAGATTGAGAATGAGTTCTATTAGACCAGTGCTGTTGTCTAAATCTCCTGATACCATCCCTTGACACAGCCTTCACCTTCGCCCTAACACCAGCATGCCGCCCTCACGCATCCATCTCATTCAGCGATCAGCATCCTCGTTTTTGTACACGCACGGATGCATTGATTAACTGCAAATTAATTATTTTTGATTTTTTTTTAACTTTTCTGCCTTCATCAGATTTCCTGTAATCAGAAATTTTCTAAACAAATTAATCAAAGAATTGAAGTTTGAGAAACTTTTTTTTTTTTTTTTCCCCTTTCCCTGCAGCATCTGTACTCAGTCCGAATGGTGACGGTTTTGTTGTTATGGAAATGACACTACGCCCTAGGGTTTCTGCTCTTCTGCTTAAGATGGGTGTGGGTGTGTGTGTGTGTGTGTGTGTGTTCATGTTCGTGTTCCCGCCATCTAAACCCCAGAGGACGTGATGGACTTTGCCAAGGCAGCAGTCGGTCTTACTGCTCCTTACCGCGGCCCGTATCACACTCAAGACTAGCGTACGTGTGCAGTTGCTCTCGAGGGTATAATCACTCCATTAGCGAAGGCGTTCGGCATCACACTCCTCAACTTGATGTTTACCCGTCATCCCTCGTGACCGTTGCTGAGATTATAAAGAGCGGCGTGTCCTGCCCCTTTGTTGCCGCTCTCTTGTAAAGGTCATATCCTTTTCACAGAATGTGGCAGATCAGACACACCCATGTCAGAGAGGCTTTGGGGAAGCGATCTGTGGCATTTGCAGCAACGCCCCTGCTTTGACTGCCCGAGGTTCTAATGCTGTACTGACTCGTCTGTTTTCGCGCGAACGTCTTCCAGAGCGTTGGCGTTACCTGAAACGAATCGTGGCGCTAACCCAAGAGGATCGTTTATAAGTAGCTTGTGTTCCGCTTGGCTCCCCCCCCCCCGCTCAAGAATTTAGCCTCGACCCAAAAGTGGGAGGAACCGGTGGCCGAATGAGCCCTGTGTCTGGCACTTCGTGTAGAGCACCCAGACTTTGGCGCGTTACCCGGGTCTGTACGAACAAGCACAACCACCCAGGTGTTTGCGATGTGCGTGATACCGTGTTTAATAGCGCACGCTTAATTCCTTGGGTTCTGGGCCGTTTTGAGCTATGCGAGGAGGATCCAGAGGCCCAGGAAAGCAGGTGGAAAAACTAAAAGTAAGGGGAAAAAAAAAAAAAAAGTGCGGTCGTATTAATAACTCGCCTTTTATCCTTCTGCTTTGAAGTCCCTGACTGTGATGCTTTGGAAAAGGAGGAAAAGGAACTCGGTTTTCAGTCGCAGAACTTCTTGAACGCACATGACGATTGCGCTAGTCCTCTTTCAGCCCACGGAGGTGCGCTGGCTCTTCTCATCCTCATGTTGCAGCTTCTTCCTTTTTTTTCCTAAAAGCCTCCGACGTAGTTGTCGGAGCCGATGGAATGGCGCACATCGTGGCACTTTCCCCTCGTCCGTTTTGGGCTTCAAACCTTTTTCTGCCTTTTCCTACCTGATTGGAAAATAGACTGGAGCTAAACACCATAAACTGCGTGACTATACCACCACACCACAAAATAGCACAATTACAAGCTGAATTTCAGTTTTACCAATTGGTTGCAGAATAATTCTGCATATTATGACCAAACTTTTTTGTCCTGCCGTTTTTTGTACGGCTAGACAGTTTTTGCAAAAGGTGGTTTTCTGCTTGGTCCTTTTCACCTTCACTGTTTTTCTCCCCATTTGATTTATTTATCCCCCCCCCCGTTCAGACTTTGTGGGTTTCTTCTATTTGAGCAGTATATTGTTAAGAATACAGTAATGGCATTGCAGGAGACTGAGTTCAGAAACCACTCTCACATGAAAGAAATATTTCTCTTGTATTTATTGAATAGTCAGGCCATTGCTGCAATGCACTGATTTTTTTTTTTTTTTTTAAAAGATAAGTTCTTTGAGTGAGATGGTGGAAATTATGTGCTGCTTGAAGTTGAGATGTATTGATGTATTGGCAGCAAGTCTCCTCAGCCAAGTGCTGCTTCTGTTGTCTGCAGTGATTCGAGCGTGTGTGGCAGCGTGACGTTTGGATCGGTCCTTGCAGGACGCCCGCAGTGGATAGTGCTGTGGGTCACTGAGCCTTCTGCAGTGGGAAGTGAATTATTTCTGCTTGGATGTATTTCCAGTTGGTTACCGTAATTCACTCACTGGTACGAGGTCACTCATCAGTGCAGCTGGCATCTGTAAGCTGTCCGGGTTGGTAGAGGAAGGCATTGCGGTACATTTGACACCGTTGAGTAGCGATGCGTGTTGTACCAGGAGTGAGAGGAAAGTTAAGTGTGTGTGTGTGTGTGTGTGTGTGTGTGTGTGTGTGTGTGTGTGTGCGCGCATGCCTCTTTGATATAGGAAGTAAATGTAAAGAAAGCCTTGACAGCTCCTCCTGCAGGCTGTGAGGGCCTGTAAGGGAAGAGGGCTCTCAAACCTGTTTTGTCTCTTGCAGGAGAGTCAGAAAGCCGTGGAAGCGGCGGAGGCGTCGTGTCGAGAGGTCCTGCACAGACTGCTCCCCAGTGTGCCTCTGCCATCCAGTCAGGTGTGCAGTCTTACTATGGTCTTTTACATTGGAACAGTCCAGTGCCAGTAGAAACTCAGGAAGAGGCAATCGGATGCATAATCGAAATGTTCTCTCTCTAACTCTCACGTGTGCGCGCACACACACACACACACACACACACACACACACACACACACAAACACAGAGCTCCATTCCAGGCTGACACAGCAGAGGGAGCCAATGTTATTGTGGTTGGAGGCACAAATGCGTGAAATGCATAGAGACTGAACGCATCAGAGTCAAATGTGCCCAGGAGATCCTCTTAAAGCATGAACACATCAAAGCAGAACATCGCTCAGTCATGGAGCCCATTTGCAACTGGCTGTGTGTGCCTGAATCTGACAGTCACGTGAAAATGCTTCCATCTCCCGGTGTCTTATCGCACGGGAGCCTCAGATCTGTGTAACGCTCATTTCCATTGCGTCTCTCTTCCCCCCCTACCGCCACAGAACCACCAAGAGTGGCTGCAGAGATTTGAAACCGCAGCCAAGCAAGTCTTTTTGGTAGAGCCAGTTCCAGCTATTGAGTCAGGAGACACCAAGGTGACTATGACTGACATCCTCCTTTCCATACACTATTCCTGTGGATGCTAAGCTTCTCCAATCATGCTGCACTTTTTTTTTCCCCCAGTGCTATTTAAGAACCCATGTTCTTAATTGAACGTTAAAATGCTAAATCCTCAGTATACAGCAGAAGAAATATGCAGTCTTTATAATTTAGTCTCTTTGCTGTCAAAAATACAATTTTCCATTTCCGTGTTAATTATGTCGCAGATGGGGTGAAAAAAAGCCATGGGCTGTGCTTCCGCTTTAGAAGTTAGACTGCAGAAATGGGTTCAGATACTTACATAAGCAAGCTGGGAGTGATTCCTGGTTAAAGTGTAAAAGCCTTTGTTGATGTGGACAGTGATGAACGTTGAGTGGTGCCGCAACTGTTGACGTGTCGCGGTGTGTTTTCATAGTTTGTTTTCATGCGAGTTGTGAACCGAGTAGGTCAAATTTTTTGTATTTACGTGTGCAAGTCTTTCTCCTGGCCGCAGTGCGGTGTTATCTAATTTCAACATTTTTAAAATCATTGAAAGGTTTTTAGCTTTAGCTTGTGATCCAGTTTTTTTTCTGCAGTGCATGTGAGGTTTCCCCCCTCCCTTTGTAGATGTTGGAAGAGAAGCTGAAGGAATCAGAGGAGGCCCAGAAGGTGCTACAGAAGGACTGCGAGACTTACAAAAAAGTGTTGGCAGAGACGGTGAGGCATGCAGCCCTGTGTGTGCGGTTGTTGGGGTGCCCCAAAGGACAGTTCCGGGTGCTTAGTGACATTCTGCCCTTCTCTTCGTAGGAAGGCATCCTGCAGCGGCTCCAGAACAGTGTGGAGCAAGAAGAGTCTCGCTGGAGGGTTAGATTGGAGGTGTCACAGGGCGAACTGAATGAGGTGAGACCAAACATACTGTGGCCAGTTACGAGACAGAGGTGGATGCATGGGTGAGGACTAGGAAAGCAAACATAATGGAGCCGTACCCACTTGGAAGTAGAATTCAAGCTTGCCCAAAATGCAATGATAAACAAAAAAAAAAAAAAAAAAAAACAAGGTGAACATAGAGCACCAAGTCAAGGAGCTTTTTAGTTCTCTATTAGCCCTCTAGAAATGTCCGTCTGTCTTCAGACCGGCTGCCTTCCATTCACTTCCAGCAGCTGGTCTTCATTAAGTTGGAGAATTTTCAGAGAACAGATCCTTGGGTGCCATAGATCCACATTTAAACTTCTTATAGTAATATGACAACTTGGTAACAGGTCATCCTGTGGGTACTTTTTCGATCCAGATGAATCTGAAAGTGGTGACGCTGGAGAGTGAGGTGGATAGGCTCAACTCGGAGGTTGGAGACCTGGAGAACGTGAGTCGCCCTGCCTCCGCGTCCTGCGTTTGTAACACATCCGAGGTTCTACAGTCTGCACCTCTTCTTCAGAGTCAGTTTTGTCAGTCCTCTGCTTTTTGATTCACATTACAGCTAAGGCATGACAAGCAGCACCTGGAATCGGAACTGGAGCGGGCTGAGCGTGAGAGCGCCACCTATGTGACGGAGGTCAGGGAGGTGAGTGCAGGCTTTTCATAATGTGACACTGATGTACACACTTACACGTGCAGTGTAAACGTGATCGCTGGTAACAACATTCCCTGTGGGCAAAAGTGTGACGTGTGTTTTGGCCTTGTGTGTACGTCTATGTGTACCTCCTTACCAGGAGATTTTTTTTTAGCTCCCATACAAGGACATTTTTCTTTTTTCATGACAGACATCTTTAGGGATTGCAATTTTTTTCCATCCTAGCTGGTGCAGTTTTTGGAATGAGGACAGGCACATTGACAATATCCACGATGCATTACGCTCAACATACAGCACTTACAGCCAGTTTATTTTGTTTACATGACTATTGTTTACTTTTCCACCGGAAGTTCTGGCTTTCCCGGAGACTTCAAAGTGTGTAGGGGCATTTCAGCATCAAACACACACTTTGCCTCACCGCTCAAAGTCACTGGCTCGACTCCCAGCCTTCTACCGACACCCAGAAAGGCCCAAATTCTCTCAACTCGCCTGTAATCCTGTTAGGCAGCGTTGCAAGCGGACAGGTGCCGTTGAGGGCCTCCTGTTTGCAGGACACTGGGTGGTTGGCCAGGTGCTCTCCTCCTCTCGCTGCGGCTTACTCCTCCTATACAGCTTTGTTTCTCCCAGCCGGTGCGCCCGCCTAAAACGGTTTCAAACTTCATTTCAGCTCAAAGATCTGTTGACTGAATTGCAGAGCAAACTTGATGGCTCATATACTGAAGCAATCAGACAGAATGAGGAGCTGACTTTGGTAAGCCCTGCTGACTCCTCCTTGCAGAGAGACTGCCGAGGTCTTCTTTATTGGTTCTCCTCGTCCATAACCTCAGAGTGGCTCACACCTCCACAGAAAAGCAACAAAAGCCAACAGCTGAGCTCTCATTTTGTAAAGGGAGCGTTTCTGTCACGCATTCACTCAAGGAGTGTTTCGATAAGAGGTTATGGATGGTGGAGTCCCCTCGTCTCCTGACACGGGTGCGGAAATCCACTAATTTTCACCTTCCCTTTCAAGCACCTTGACGTGCCCTCACGGCTACTAACTTGCTGTAGGGAGAAACAAACACGTCGTGGTGTCACCCTGGCTGGCTGCTGTTTGCATGACAACGCTTCTGCGCTTCGTATGCAGTTGCACACACGGTTCCACGTGCTTCACAACCCTAAGAACATTCACTCTAAGGCCTTTGCGTTCAGCTCTTTCTCACTTAAGTTTGTCTTGTGGATGTTGTCTGAGTTTGTGTGTTTTTAAAACTCTGTCAGTATATTTTTTATGAAATGGCTTTTGCTTTTTTCAGCTGTCGGCAGAGTTGCATGTATGTGACATTGCTCGTTGGCTTTAGATGCTGATATTAATGGGATACATGCATCTCTCACACCGGTTAAGTATTTAACACCAATAAAAGAAAAATAAACGGACAAGGCAGCGATGATCCTTTTGAGATGGTGTGCGATCGGTACAGATGGTAATGGCTGATGAGCTCGCGACTGAAGCGTCGGCAGCACTTAAGCTGTATGAGAGGCTCTAGGTCCTGAAGGCTTTGGCTCTTGCCTTCCAGCTCAAGAGCCAGTTGACAGAGACTCTGTTCAAGCTGGAGACCGAGGAGAAGGAGCGACAGAAGGTGGCCGGAGATCTCTATAAGGTAAGGCAGTGCACCCTTGGCGCCCTCTCCTTGAAACATGTGGTGTGGGGCTAATTCCTCCATGATGAATGTCCCCTTCTCTCTCAGGCTCAGCAGTCGCTCGATCTCATTCAGGCAGAGATCCTGAAGGAGGTGGGGCAAGCTGACCTGATCGAGAACAGCACCATTGCAACACAGAGGGTAAGTGTTGGCGTGTGTGTGTTGGACCGCGAACGTACGAGTTACCACACACAGCACGTGTAGCGCAGCGTATGAAGGACGAATCCAGCAGGCACACATTGAGCGATTTCCCCCGTTTAAAGCACCCTGACAAGTTGAAACTAGATCCATTCGCTGGGTTAGTCGCGATCGAGGTTTTTGCGTGTTTTGCACGTTTGTCGCGATCGCAAAACGAATCCATGTGTCCGCTTCTGCAGCCTTTTCCTCGTTCATCTCTTGTTATGGACAGTTTTTGGCTGATAAAAACATTACTGGATGCCTGCGCCCACCATGCTTGCCTGATGTGGCTCGCGCTGATTTCTGGCCCTTGCCCAACATACCCCAAAATTTAAAATAATGATGAAAGGAACCCGTTTAGATTGGAGTCGGTTCCGGAGATCCAAGCGGCTACGGTGGATCCTGCACGTCAAAGTGGCGCATCATTTACTGCGCTGCTTCTGAAAATGGCAGTACTGCTGGAATAAGTGCGTGGCCAGCCAACGGTACTATTTTGAATGTCTAATTTGTATTCCATTTTAAGATACATTTGCCGTGTTTTCCAGTCAGACGTCGTATGTAAGACTACTCACTCCAGCCATGACCTTAAGCCCCTCTCTGCAAAGCTGCCGGGTCACTTAAAAATGAAGGCTCCCCATCGTCAGCGACACTTTCGTATTAGGGGTGTCTTTTCATGCTTGTAGTGCGAGTGCGGCTTTGGCCATCCTCCTGGGCCCCGCATCTGAGTGCATGCTATGTCCCTCAGGAGGAGATGGACAGAAGGGAGAAGACGACAGCAGGACTGGATGAGACTGTGAGAGAGCTGCAGCAGCTCCTTCAGGCTGTGAACAGGCAGCTCACTAAGGGAAGAGAGGCTGTAAGTGAGCAGCAGAGTGCAGGGCTTCCCCGCTCGACCCCCATGCACGTATGAGCCAACCGCATGTGCGCACGTTGTCTAGGCTCGTGCATTGTATACAACTGCGTCCTTACTCTTATTTGCCAGGACTTTGTACAGGCGGCAGTGATCGAAAAGAAGCTACACGTTTAACCCGAGGTTTTGTTTCAGCTGCTGTGAAACGCAGATGCTGTCAAGTGTCCGGAAACAGAAAAACACATCTGAAGCGGGTCATCTCTCCTCTTTGTTTCAGGATGGGGACAAGTACACAGCAGACGTATAGAGGACACTGGGAAGACCTGCCACCCTGCCCTTAGCCTTACTGCGGTACTTCCCACGTGTCCCCCGTTGCGTCCTGTTCCAGTCTAGTCAGAAACACTGAACCGATCGTCTCGCTCCCGTTTGCTTGTCCCGATGTACCCACCGCACCCGCTGGCCACCTTCTCTCGAATGCTGCCGGGCGGGACGGGGGACAGTTGCCCCGGCTCATTGAACACACTCCAAACAGTAACGCGCTCTTCAGAAGCCAGCCACATTCCCGATGCAACACGCCGAGAGTGACAAGATGCGACCAGAAAACTGCATCATTCAGTGCCCTGTTGATGTCCAACTTCTTCTTTTCAGTTTTAATTCTGTTGTTTCTTAGGGGCTTTTGACAAGGTGGGAGAAAAACAAGGCTCAAGTCTTTAAAAGGGTATTTATGGGTTTAGTCTTTTTGCTATTTCCTTTATTTTCTCTCAAGGTAAAAGGAAATTTTTTCTTGATTTAATTACATAAAGGACCTGCTGATCTACACTACATCTTGCGTCCTCATCTCTGGACCTAAAAGGCAAACACCCTGAAACACCTGACACGTGTGCTAAATCTTTCGGTTTTATTCTTGGGGAGGAAGGGGGGGGGTTGGGTTGGTTTGGTTTTCTGTGGCGGTTGCCATGGAGACGTGGGCCTGGTCTAAATGGAACTGCAACATGGAGGGGTGGCTATGGCCTACAGTTGGAGGCGCAATCCAGACTCTCACAGTAGCTGTTTTTAATCCTACCTTACTACCCAGAAAAGGCCTTTAGTCACTCCTCTTTAGTCAACCCTGCCTTTGTTGCTAATTTCATTAAGAACCTTTTTTTGTAAAACGTAATGGTTATATAAGATTAAAAGGGATGCTTGATAAATATACGGTGTGTTCTTTTATGTGACTGTGATGCGTTCTGCTATTTCTCCCGTCATGTTTGTTAGTCCGACTGCACGTATGATGACTGAGGAAGGACAGAGGCTCGTTGGTGCTCGACTTTGTCGCCACAGGAGGGCGCCGGTGTATAACGCTCCCTCCTCCCTGGTATCGCTGGAGCCCAGCTCATCCTGGAAAGCAAGCCCTCCACGTCAGCCAGACACTTAGCACCTGCAGCCTCAGAGCTGAACGGACAAGCGTGAAATGGAGCGGAGACGAGCAGACAGCGCGGCATGATGGGAATCCTGAGGCATCAGTGGGGAATTCATGGGAAACTTCTCCCAGGCATAGTGTGGGAACCCTGTTTTTCCTTGTGATGCCTGCTGCATATTTTTTGAGGGACGCGAATGAAAAAAATGCGTTTGAAAGGTGCAGAGAGGCCTCGGAGTCTTTCCGGCTTCTCCTTGCCGAACTGCTGCCTTGCTCACTTGCCCGTCCTCTTGCGTTCTCAAGGGTTTCTTCAGACAGTCTTATCCTGGGATCTACAGGGTGGGACCAGCAGCGGCTCTCCGAACTAAGAAAAACAGGAATTGACTCATGACTACGAAGCGCTCCATTGCTGCGCAAGGTTTCCACCTCGCTCATCCTCTGAGCTCTTCGGCGCAGGCTCTTGACTGCCCCAGCACGGCAACGATGGTATTTATAGCAAAGTGCGCAGGCAGGGTTTTTATAGTTAATGAGGGCCTATTTTCAGGGCGCCATCTTAATGTCACCTTCTCCCTAAGTGTGGGTGGAGATGCGCTACGCTGACAGACCGAGTGGATACGTCTGCTGGCAGCTAGTGGCTTGCGTTCGTTATTCACGCTGTTGAGACCTCGGATCCTAACTGGTGCCACTTGGTCGGAAAGGGGTGTCTCTCTTATGGGAAATGGTGATATACAGCGGGTTGAATGAATTGATTGAAAAAAGGTAATTGAAGCAATGAGACTCACAATGGTAAGCTACCTCTGAAGAGGAATGGCACGTGTTCGTAACTCCGGTTCATCTGCGTTTCCCTGCCACCTCAGCAATTTAATTCAATACTTGTGCTTCGATACTCGGGTTGCCGGGCGCATACAGGGAGGAATGCCTACGCATGCATTAGTCCAGCAGGACGACGCCTGGAGGATGTTGGTCTCGTGTATCGGCGATCGAAGGAAGTCCAGCACTGGTGGTGTTGCTGCGATGCCACGAAGAATGATAAGGATGTTGTCCAAAAGGAACGCGTGGTTATGTTTCCCTTCCTTTTAGTGGTGGGAGAAGTGTGATAAGTCACTTAAGGGTTGACGCTGGTACGTGTCCATGATGTTCTGTGTTACCAGACGTGACCGGGAACATGTGTCTGTGAGAAACGCCCTCAAATGAGAGCTGAGATGTCTAGAAGCGAGAGGAATGGCCCTCAAGGGAGTATAACGTGCGAGAGCCAGGTAGGGGTTCCTCTGTGGGAGCGATGGGCCGTCAATCTTCTGGCAGCTGGAGGAGGGGGAGGGGGATCACTGTTGTTACCAGAACATTCAGGGTTGTTCCCCCAAATACTGTAGGAGTGTGATTTTTGCTTTGGCCTTGAAGTTTCTCCACTGAGCTGGAGTGAGATGCTGCACCTTCACTTTTTCCACAGCTGGCCGCCCATCAGACATCAGTGGCAGAAGTGCAGTGCAGTCCAGCGCTGTCTGCTGTAAACGCCCTGTTGATGCCACTACCGTATTCCACTCCCCACCGCCGTTTCCTGTAGGAGATGACTTTCTCCCCCCAGCGCCGCCGGAGTTCAGAAACAAGGGGCAGCAGCAGGGCACGCGAGCACAGGCGCTCTGGTCAGCAGATACACTCTCTCCCAGCACCGGCTCAGCAAATTCCATGCATTCTGCAGGCCGTCATGCTGCAGTCAGTTGACCGTTGGCCAGACTCTGCCACCCTGCGGCTATGATACCAGAACCAGCCCCACCAGAAGAACAAACCTGCCGTACCTCGCTCCCCTCCCGGTTCATTGTCTTCAACCCTCAGAGATGTTGATTAATGCGCATTAGAATAAATGTAAGTGGTTATTATTTGAGTACCTGAGAAGGAGGGAGGAGTATTGATGGTTTTGTAGGAGTGGACATTTACTCTGGAAGGGGTGTTAGTTTTGGCACTGACATTTATAGGGGGCCGCGTGACGGTCTAGCCCTGCTGACCGTCGCCCTGCAGGTCAATCGGAGGACCATTCCACACCTGAGTTTAAATCCCACCTCCTGCTTGTACCAAGACGCTCGGTGAGCTTTTCCACGGGATCCGTCTGAACGCAGGAGCTCACAATAACCCCTTCCCGTACAGCGTTAGTAACTTGATCCCCCAGCCGAATGTTCTTTCCTCAGCTGTTTCACCCTCGGGCCCAGATTTGCAGTCGAGTTGGACGCGGGAGCGCTGGCCCGCTGCAACGAGTGCCTCGGTTCAAACAAGCCGGGACTCTGACTCCTTACTCGCCGTCTTAGGCTGCAAGGAGGATTTCGGGTCTTTGGCATCCTGGGCAAGTCCAGCTGTGTTTAGTCCTTGTCCCTAGGACCCAGGTTCAAATCCCACATCCTGCTCCAGGACCCTTGACAGAGGTACCTACACTGAATCGATAGAGTACAAATGACTGACCATTACATTTATTCAGCTGATGCTCATCTCCAAGGTGATTTACAATTGTTTACCTATTTATACAGCTGGGTAATTTTCACTAGAGCACTTTAAGATAAGTAACTTGGTCAATGGTTCTTGTCAAGTGGAGGAATCAAACCTGCAACCTTTGGGTCTGAAGGCAGTAGCTCTAACCACCATGCTAGCAGCGGTCCCTGCTATGGCCATATAAAATGTGATGTCATAAGCGTTGTGGTTAGAAATGAACTGTTCACCGTGGAGCGCGGCAGCATGTAAACTGTTTCTCGACCGGGGCGGAAATTCAACAGGGCGTCCATCCTAGGGCTGGCAAGTGCTGCATCACAACTTCCTGCAATTAGGGAACTGGAGGAGAATTTTGGATTGTGTGTGTGTGTGTGTGTGTGTGTGTGTGTGTGTGTATATATATATAATATAATATAATATAAAAAAAAAAAAAAACAGAGAGAGAAGGGAAGGAGGGGGCAGTAAGGACAGCTCTGTTGAAACCAAATTGGAGTTTTGGACCTTCTCTAACATAGCAATTGAGGAGTGAGGACTATAATAAAGGTGGTGCAGGGATCGCCCAACCTCACCCCACCCCTCTGCACATGATCCAGTGGTTCTGTACGTGTGTGTGTGTTTTTTTTTTTTCAGGCGCCGCACCCAGGGCCACACACTCAGACACAGTAATTTTTTCAGCTCCTATGTCAATGGGCCCTTGTCTCGCTGATACAATGTGAACGGATGGGTCAGCGGAGACATGCACACACACACTCCTTTGTAACGTGACACAAAAACAAGCGAGCACACGACGCACCAACCTTCTGGTGGTGACAAAAAACCTTTGTTCGCTGATACAAATGGATGCGTGTGTACTATAGCGCACACCACCCCACGCGTGTCCCCGCTCAGCTACAGCGAACGGTGATGAGATGTGTGTATCGCTCAGCGCACCAGTCAAAGGCTGCGGTGTGGACGATGGCCCGAAGCCTCGAACCAACCAACCGGACCTGCGGTACATGAAGCCACTTCTCCTGCCCTCCTCATGGAAGGAACAGGTGGTAGCATTGGCGTTAGATGTGCTGCCTTTGACCCAACAGGTCGCAGGTTTCAAACCCACCTCCAGCTGTAGTACCTTTGAGCAAGGTACTTTCCCTAAATTACTCTAGTAAAATTACCCAGCCGTATAAATGGGTAATAATTGTAGGTCTCTCAATGCTATTAGTCACCTCGGAGAAAAGTGTGAGCTAAACAAACGTAAATGAGGGCGGTCGCCAGTCCCTTCTCAAAGATACAACTGAGTTTCCCCTCCTGGGACTTGAACCTCCTACCTTTTAGGGTTACCCTGCTTCGTGGAGATTCCTAAAAGCTGTTACTCACATTGGGACAGGCTATTACGTGGTTTTGATACGTTTATCCATTTAGCACACCTTGCTCTTAAGCCACTTACAGGGTTTATTGACTCGTATTGACTCGTACACTACGGTAAACTGCCTGCAGTGATTCGCTCATCTGTACACTTCGGAGAACAGCAAGGGCTCTTGTGGCCGCTATAGTAAAATAAGTGCTTCGAAGTCCCCCCGAAGAGGATAGATATATACAGTGTATCCAGAGAGGCCCACATCCACCTCGTAGTTATGGCTCATGATCGATTCAGATTTAAAACAAAAGAGAAAACAATATTAGAACTGGAAGATACGTAAAGGAGCAATTTAGGGCTAGAAAGGGAGTCGAACCGAGGTGGGTCTTGGCACCGCTGCCCACAAAGATAGGTGCACGACGAATTATACAGGAGGGGAACTCTTCGGGGAGGTGCGGTGGCGCAGCGGGTTTGGCTGAGACCTGCTCTCTGGTGGGTCTGGGGTTCGGGTCCCGCTTGGGATGCCTTGTGATGGACTGGCGTCCCATCCTGGGTGTGTCCCCTTCCCCTCCAGCCCTACGTCCTGTGTTGCTCGGTTAGGCTCCGGCTCGCTGTAATCCCACTCAAGACAAGCGGCTTCAGACTGTGTGTGTGAAAACTCTTAAATAGAAATATTTTTGAGATGCTAATCAGGGTTTTTCCCCACGTTAACTTTTCAGAGCTTTCCGCAACAGCAGAGCAGTGTAACACACACGCGCTAGGTGGAAACCCACAGGAACATACGAACTCCACGTAGACCAAGCAGGGATCGAACCTACATTCGGTCACACAGCACGGGCCCTGTGAGACACCAGCACGACCTGCTGCACCGCTGTGCCACCTTGATAATATATTCAAAGTGATTTACATTTTTCGCAATCACACATATTACTGCTAGTCAGAATAAACAGCTTGTTCAAGAATTTAGCAGTGTGACCTAAACCAGCTGCCTTCTAACTACCTTCTCAGCTGTGCCCTTAACCGCAAAGCTGCCTACTGGCCTGGGAAACACCTTAATCAATGCTCTTCTCTGCACCCATCGCGAGTTGCACGGCACCCTATGTTCGTTTGCATCTTCCAAACGTCTCTATTCGTCAGGATTAACAAGCGGCTCAAACGTGACAAGCTCTCTGCCCGCCACATTCGTACCCTCAGACTTCAGGGTGCACGTGCTCGGTGTGCTCCAGAGGGACGCTAGTTTGAGGCCCACTTGCTGCCGGTGCTGGGCTTTCCACTGTGTGGGAGGTCTGGGCCTGAGAACACAGGGTGGGGGGGCTGTCGTAGCCGCACCCCCTGCCCCGCTCCCCCAGTGTGCTTTCTAGAGGAGAAGGAAGAGGGAGTGGAACCGCGCCCGCAGACACCAAACACTGGAGCGAGCCCAGGCCCAGACCCCAGCACATCACGCCCCTGCACCTGCTCTCAATCGGGACAGTGTGAGCACAAGCGTCTTTGATCTCTGATCCCTTTTGCCACGGGGAGAGGGGTTGGGGGGGCAGGAAGTGGAGTCTTTTCAACAGGCTTTCCCTGTGTCAGCTAGTTGAAGAGAAAGAAAGAGGGTTGACAGAAGAGGCCTGGCTCCTCCCACTTGGGCAAAGCCAGGAAGGGGCGGGGTGATGGGGAGGGTGGGGCTCTGATAATTTGCATAAAAGGGCCAGGAACGCTCACGAATGGGTCGAGAACAGAACTGAGCTGTCGATCCCTGCTACCTGTAACTTTACCACGTATAACAGCTTCATCCGTAATCGTGAGGACAAAGGGGTTTTCTTCTGCTTTTTGGTGAACGATCGGAAGAACTTCTGAAGCTGCGCACGGACCCAAACTAACCCTGCTGTGGGTCCCATCCGGTTTCCACAAATTGTAGGTTCTCGGCAGCATTGCATCCTTTCTGTACGGTAAAGGGCCGGTTAGGAAAGCAGCCCCAGCGGTCGAACCCCTTGGGGCACGTCTAAGTCTCGCCGAATGAGCTGTCCAAACATGATGGTTCTGCTGGATTTTGTGCGTCTACAGTGTAGAGGGTCTACTCGTCCCCTTCTGCACAAGCGCCAGCTCCGTAGAAGAGTTTTCACAGCAGTCTGCGTCAGTCAATATCCCAAAGGCTGACTGAGACAGAGCCACTGTGTGCCAGAGAGCGAGTCCAAGAGCGATGCGGTTGTGAAAGAAAAGCCTGCATTGTTTACCAACGTTTACATTGGAGAGATCACACGTTACAAACACTTGCATCATAGCATTTCGTTCATCTCAAGAAAGACGTGCAGGATCGTTCTCCGTGCCGTGCTGCTGTTTAACTTTTTGACGTTTCGAACCTTTTCGATTCGCGAAGCACGGGCCGCGCTCTCCCAAACCCTCCTTAGTCCCAACACAGGGAGGAGAGTCAAAAGTGTTGAGCTTTCGGCGAACTCTAGCTGCACGGGGTCTCCTGCAGCGTGTAAAGGAAACACGTGGTTCACACCCCCAGAAAGCCCTTCGCACTCTAGTGAAAGGTATCGTGGACAATGGAGCCTGAGGGAACCGAAATCTAAAGACTAGAGGTACAAGTCCCAGGGACGATCCTGCTATCGTACTGCTGCCAGAAATTCCTAACTTGTCACACCCCAAGAAGAAAACATCGAGCAGTATAAATGGGTCAACTGTACATTTCATTGAAAAAAAAACCACTGGTTAAACGACAACAACGATGAGAGATCAAGGGAAGTCTAAATCCTGACACGTGCTCCTCATCCAGTTGGTACCATCTGTAGCCTTGCACTGTATGGCAAAGCATAGCAAGAGTGAGTGTGTGAATTAATGAATAATAATAATAAAAATAAACACAATGAGAGGCCTTGCTTGGGGTGCCTTGCGATGGACTGGTGCCTCGTTTCAGGGTGCGTCCCTCCCCCTTCAGCCTTGCGCCCTGTGCTGCCGGGTTAGGCTCCGGCTCGCCACGACCCCACTCAGGACAAGCAGTTGTAGACATTAGTTGGTATAACAATAATAATAATCGGGCCAGCATGTAGCATAATGGTTAGAGCTGCTGCTGGACCCAAAGGTTGCAGGTTAGAATCCCTCATCCAACTGTTGTACCCTAGAGCAAGGTACTCACCCTAAATTGCTCCAGTACAATTACCCAGCTGTACGTATACACACACACACAGAGTCTGAAGTTGTTTGTTCTCAGCAGGGTCACAGTGAGCCAGAAATACTGGGTACAAGGGGACAAACCCAGGACAGGGCACCACCCCGTCACAAGACACCTCAAACAGGACTCGAACCCCAGACCTGTCAGAGAACAGGCAGCAGCCAAACCTGCTGTGCCACCACACCCCTTACCCTGCTGTATAAATAAGTGTAAGTAGTTTAATATCGTAAGTTGCTTTGGAGAGAAGCATCAGCTAAATGACTAAATGTAAACGTACCCTAAAAATGCTCAAGTAAAATTACCCAGCTGTATAAATGGGTAAATACTGTAAGTAGCGTAACACTGTAAGTTGCTTTCCAGAAAAGTGTCAGTTTAATGAATAAATGTAAAATAATAATAGTTATTAGTAGTAGTATTATTTTTTTATTGAAAATAATGACTGCTTTTAAAGAAAACCAAGTCTGTCTCCTTGGGATGTGATCCAAATGCAAAATAGGAGAAATCTTTTGTGTATTGTGTGCATTATAGCATTTTTTGACTCTATGAACAGCACAGGGTCACAGTAACATAGAGGTAGAGCCAGTACACAGAGAAAAAGCTGAATTGTCCACATACAAAGAGCGACAGATGAGGGTCAAAAGGTTATTCATCCCAGGTATGATCACGTGGCCCTTTCTAATAACTTCCAGAAGGGTGCCCAAATATTCCAGAACTGATTGGCATCACCATGCAAACCAAATGTCAGTTTTTCAAGCGGGAGAAATATAAACACTTCAGTTATCCGTAGAGGAATAGAGAGGAAATTTCTCGTGTAGACCTGCAGACAACATTAAAATACAAAAATATTTAATTGCGTTTAGGGTTCCGATGAGGGGTGCGGTGGCGCAGCGGGTTTGGCTGGGTCCTGCACTCTGCTGGGTCTGGGGTTCGAGTCCTGCTTGGGGTGCCTTGTGATGGACTGGTGTCCCGTTGTGGGTGTGTCCCCTCCCCCTCCAGCCTTGCACCCTGTGTTGCTGGGTTAGGCTCTGGTTTGCCCTGACCTCACTTGGGACAAGTGGTTTCTGTGTGTGTGTGTGTGTGTGTGTGTGTGTGTGTGTGTGTGTGTGTGTGTGTGTGTGTGTGTGTAAAGGGTTCAGTAGTCATGTGAAGAGCAGCACTGCTTGTCAGGGGGGTGCGGTGGCGCAGTGGGTTGGACCACAGTCCTGCTCTCCGGTGGGTCTGGGGTTCGAGTCCCGCTTGGGGTACCTTGCGACGGACTGGCGTCCCATCCTGGGTGTGTCCCCTTCCCCCTCAGGCCTTACGCCCTGTGTTGCCGGGTAGGCTCCGGTTCCCCGTGACCCTGTACGGGACAAGCGGTTCTGAAAATGTGTGTGTGTGTTGATGAAGGACACCAATTAAATTATGCTGTATTCAAGGTGGCAGAGTGGATGCTGGGGTTAGTATTCAAACAAACGGACAAGAGTCATTATGCAGAGCTGAAGGAAAAGTGAGACTGACTGTTTATAGCTGTGGGCGCTGTTAGGAGAAGGGCTGTGCACCTATGGGGACGATGGCTGTCCTGCAAGTGTCCTTCTGCTTTCACACTGACTTTTTTGTGTGTGTGTGTGTGTGTGTGTGTGTGTGTGTGTGTGTGTGTGTGGCTCAGCAGTCCCTGGTCAAAAACAATGCCCAAAAGCATGGGTTTGGAAATGGGAAGGTGCTTAGGATCTTGGTTCTTCTAGTCAGTCAACCAGAGAGCTAGTTCCCAAATCTTTGGGGTGGCACAGCGAGTAGTGCTGCTGTCTCACAGCACCTCAATGGTGCGAGAGGACATGGATTTGATCCCTGCTCAGTCTGTGTGGAGTTTGCATGTTCTCCCTGTGTCTGTGTGGGTTTCCTCCCACATTCCAAAGACATGCTGTTCAGGTTCCCCCATACTGTGTAAGTGACGGTGAGAGAGTGTGTGTGTTCCACTGATGTATGGATGAGTGACCCATCGCAAGTAGTGTATCTAGCAGTGTAGGTCACCGTGGTGAATAAGGTGTGTGGGCTGGTAACACTACACAGAGTTCATTGGAAGTCTCTTTGGAAAAAAGCATCTGCTAAATAAATAAATGTAAATCAGACACCCTCTATACTAAGCTCTTACCTCCTGAAAGGGGGTGCCCACCTCCCGCTCTGTGACATCAACAAATGGTGTCTACACTAATCTCCCAGGATGCTGTTTAGGCAGCTGCTGACAGACTATAATTGTCCTCTTCCAGAGGAATCGAAGGCAGCAGAGAGCACAGTGCTCACAGAACCACACTCGATTCTGAAACTTTGTTGGTTCCAGTCCCAGACAGTACCCTGCAGATGACCTCCTGAGTAGAGAATAATTTAAAACAATTAATTTGCATTCAAGTATCCACTATTAAGCCATTACTGATTTAGTTTGACACTTTTTCCAGCTTATGCAAACTCTGGCATGGTTGTTGTACTGCAGATATCATGTGAAATTAAAGAAAAAAATGTATCTTCAACACTTTTATCTGTTTGCAGTTATTCTGGAAAGTGCCCAACAATGGCGCAAGGACACAAGGTGAATTCAGTCAGCTTTAGCGACCGGTTTTTTTCTTAGCTCCGGGACATTTGTGCGCTTTGTTGACAGGTAGGTTAACTAGGTAAACTTGTTAATTTCATCATCCATCATCATCCCAGGGAAGGTAAGTGTAAATATTAAAATAAATGTGCGTTAATAAAGCACTGGTTCAGGTCAGGGGTTAAAAGGCAGTGTGTGGAATGCGAATAGATTGCTGTGGGGTGAGGAAGCGGGTGCGACACGGGCTCTCCTTCTAGAAATGACTATTTTGGAGCCCCGAAAACACTGATGACCCCAACTCATCACAGATAGATGCTGGGAGAGCTGCAGATGCCAAATACCGAACGTGAAAGCGAATCTGATGGGCGAGTGTCTTCATAGACTTGAAACGTCCTCTGGGGTCAAACTAGAGTTTGTATTTTAAGCGTCCAAAAATACGTCCAAGTTTATGATTTAAACAACCAGGCTGTGTTGAGATACTACAACGGAAATAATTTATGGGACTTCACGCTGTCAATGAGTGTATGAGTTGCAGGCTACAGGGTGAACTGGTATTGTGTACCAGCCCCCCTTTCTCCGGTTTCTGTCCAAACGAAGAATACGTACAGTGAAAATTAACCGGTTTACACACACACATAACATATATACTTCTCCTTTTCATACATGTGTTTCAGCTATCCTTCCTTTAGGTGGGCAGGCATTCTCCCGCCAGTGCCCAGAACTGTATAGCCTGGGTATACACACTCACACACACACATGATGATATATATATGTGTGTGTGTGTGTTTATCTAGGGCACGTAGTTTTCAGCTCCTTAACATATATCTCACGTATGAATTCCCTCTCTTTTGAAATGGAGGGACTTCCAGTGACTCATCTGACTCGAAGGACGAAGGACGGCCCCTTTAAGAGTCCCCCAGTATTACTCTCTGTTTACATAACAAAAAGCACCGCCTCACTTCGGTACAGGACCATGTCCACCAGAAAATGGGGGACGCAGCTTTTCATCGCTTAAAATTAAAACTCGACTACGGTGTGCTTACAAAGGGTAGATAATACAAGCTGTAGTTGTCAGAAGTTTTCGCATCGACAAAACTCATATTTAAGAAAGATATGTAGTGGGAGAGTGCTGTTGGGAGTTGTGTTTCTGCGTCACCCCCCCCCCACGCACGCGGTGCTATGGGAATGGTACGGTCCACCCCCACCCCCCAGCTCGAGGCTGTTTTTGTATCCGCTTCAGAGCGGATTGAACCGCCAACTGGAGGACATAGAAACGGACCAGGGTGACGACGGTCACTGTAACTTGTACGGAAACGCCGAGTTGTACCGCGGAACGGAGGTGTGACGTTGACGGGTCGGAGACAGCGCAGCGCCGCCACGGGGCTGGCATGGAACTAAGCAGCCCGCTTTGAAGGCTCCACTGTGGCTGTATTTTTGCCCCTCCAGCCTGAGCTGCGTAGTCGAGCGAAGCCCCATGTTCTCTCCAAGCCAAGAGGAGCAGAGTTCCCCCAGTAAAGAGCCGGTCAAGTACGGGGAGCTGGTGGTGCTGGGGTGAGTGAGTTCGCGGCGGGGCGGCCGGAGAGCCAGCAGAGCGCGGCCAGCGATCGGGAACAAACTTGAGGCGAGACAGTGTGATTCTGTCTGTGTGAACACTCTCCTCCTCACACATTCTCCTTCCACTCTTTCGACTCCGACGACTGGGAGAATAAATTTCGGGCGTCAGCGCGGACCGTTTCTGGGTGTTTAGTCTTAGTTACTGGTTCAGCGAAGTTACGGTGGAGAGGAGGGGGAAAAAAAAAAGTTCATGGAGAGAGACTGACGACGGGTTGGTCGCCCGCGCGTGCGTTCGCCGCGAGCCTGTGTGTTCCGCCCGAAGCCTTGAAGCTTTAGTGTTGAGAAGGGGTGGCGCGATCCGTTTTCTGCGTGTGTTCCGCTGTACGGGATGTTGTGGTACTTTGGGAAGTAGCGGGGGGAGGGGTGGAATGTAGCAGCTGGATCGCGTGTGTGTCCATGCGCTCATCATCCAGGGTTTCCACCTGGACCAAACCCGGACCTTCTGTCTGTGTCTTCTGCAGACTGTTCCTAAGTCTCCACACACACCCGCAGCTGGAGCGCTAGATGCCCCTCAGGCTCCAACTGAACAGAACTGGCCGTTCCGAGCGCGCTCCCGACAACCTGCTGGTCCCAGCGGCGTCGCGCACAGCTGTTGGGCCATCGGCAGTGTGTGTGTCTGCTCGGATTCAGCCGTGTAATTTGGAGATCTGGCGCTGCAGAGTGTTTAGTGCTCCTCGCCTGTCCCTCTTTGACACTTTGTTCGCACAGATTCGCTGAACTGTGCTAAGTTTTGATTTTTTTTTTGGCAAGATTTACTGTGCCAAACTGCAGTAAAAATGTTGTGTTGCTGAAGACTGTATCCACACAGGAAACCCTCACACCTGATGCCAGAGGGGTGAGGTACAGTAATATTCTGATGCTTAGTAGACATGTTGTATGGAAAGAGTGAAAAGTGTGAATGTTTTCTGAAGATTTTTCACCTCCTGTCTATGCTGCACATGCCTGTGTGTGTTGGTTCCTATCCTCAGGTTTTGCTGCACGAGATGCTTCAAATGTGCCATGTGCCACCCATCATGACGTTATCTGTTGCTTAAAATAAACACCACGCACATGACTCTGTAAAAAATGAACACCAGCTCTTCTTTGACAAGGTTTGCTTTCCCTATAGGAAGGGATTCCTGACTCGCTTGCCCATCAACTTCAATGCACCTGCAGACATTTCTGAAAGTATATGATGCAGCTCTTGTAGTTTTATACAGGTACCTTTTAAATTTTGATGATAATTTGAAATAATGCAGAAGTCCCCCCCCCCCCCTTTTGGGAGCATCCAATTCTTTGAGGTCCATGTGCACCACGGTAGTTAAAAGCATTTGGTGCCAGGTGTCTTCTGAATCATTCAGATTGCTGCTGCTTGTTTCTTCTCTTCATCACATGTAAGAACATATCTACCACACGATGCTTGAAAAAGAGCTTTGTCCAAAAGGTTGTGTTCATTTTCAGTGTTGCAGACAGAGCTCGAGTAAACTCGATTGCTGCTGTGGCAATGTTGCTGAACAGTGACAATTTGATGAGGGCTGCAGTAGATTTTAAATCTTCCTTACACGTAATCGATTTGTTAGACTTTTCTTCCCCACCTCAGTGTAATTGCTGTTTTAAAATGCAGTTGCAGCGCTCTGGATTTGAGTGGCAGATGGCACAATAAGCCAAAACATGGTCATGAGCCCATGTCCATGCAACCCAGTTTGTTGGTCACAGGAATAGTGATCTGAAGCCTTCAGTCACCCTCTTCTTTGCTGGATGGAGGAATTTGGGACCTTCAGTGACACTTTCCGGCAGTACCTCTTCCCAGGGCTTCAGTGCTGGCAGGCAGAAGCGGGCAAGTGAGCTAGGGAAGGGGGACAGAGGAAATGAAAGGCGGTATTGATCAGTGCACAGGAACCCCATCGTGCCCGGATCTCTATCTATTGTGTCTGTGGGACAGAACCTACTGATTCTGCTGCCCAATGAACAGGCTCCCTGTGTGAGAGGGACTGAGTGATGGGAGGGTGCGCATCCCTGGCGGTGACTTAGTATGGTTGGAACATTGGGCCCCTAGACCACGCGCCGCCTTCGGCCTGGCTGCCGTCCGTCACTAAAACTGCGAAAGGGAACTCCACGAGACAAATTACATAGGGATGCACAGAGGCAGTAGATCTGTGAGTGGTATTGGAGGTACTAACTAGTACCCTTTGAGCTGTGGAAGTAGAATTCCCTTTACTGGTTTAGTGCAGATGGAATGGAGCCCTTTTTGTGATAAACAGTCCAGGAAAGTCATTGGATTTTAAAGCTCTGTGATTTCATGACCCTTTAATGTGGAACCCTCCTCCCTATTTGTGTTTTCCTTTCTGTGCTCCCCCAGTCTGCTTTCAACTGATTTACTTCTGGCTTGATGGTGAAAAATGTCAAATGTGTAATAGAGCTAAAAATCTCCTGAAAATACTAGCAATCGTGGATTGCATGCTCCTTGTAACTGATGCCTTTTTTCACTACTGTTACTTAATACATTTTTTTTTTTTTTTTCCCTATGTCTTCAGTGGTACCTATCAGGTTTCTCTTTAGGACCTTTAAACTTTCTTGTCTGTATAACTGTCCCTAAATCTGAATTAAAAGCTACTTAATCTCATAAACCCCCTTATCCTGGTGTTACTGCTTTGTCAGCACATGATTAAGATTGCCAAGGATCTACCTGATGTCACACTTGTTAGTGCTTATACTGTTTTGCATTACACTATATAGTGTTAAATTTTTCCCTGATTCAGACATGGAATATTAGTAGCTATACTAAGGGTGAGAATAAGTTTGCCAAAGATGTTAATTGAATTTCAAGTTGCTTGATGTGGTTAGTTAATTTCAGTGTTTGACTGTCAAGGGATCCTTTTCAAAGAAAGATCACTGCCTTACTTCCTATCAAAGATAAAAATGTCATCTTTGGTATATGCTAGCCAATGTCGTCGAGAATCCCTGAAATCCTGAAAGAGAAATTTCAGGAATACATGGATGGGAATGAGCTTGTCGGTCAGCGCAGGGCTGTCTGCTCATAAGGTGAGGTCCTTGGTGGCCCCGGTGGTGGCACTTTCAATGCCTAGCTGTCACATAGCTCGCCACCCTGCTGAATGGGGTTAGCTTGGGTATCTGAGACCAGTCTCAGATGCTCTCCACATTCAAAGGCTGGCCTACTTTAACCTCCCTGAATGAGTTTGCTAGCCTTTGTAGTGGGGGTGCTAGTGTGAGGACCCGTTCGCAGTGCAACATACAGGGCTCTTCTGGGTAAAGATCTAGTCGAGAAATGTGTGCTTCGTCATCTTGAAGTTAATAATTTATGTTAAACTTTGTGTTGCATAACTGAGGGATAATACTACAGCTCTGGGATGTTGCTACATCATGGATTACAGGTTTGTGTGTGTATGTTGAGCAGGGGGGTAGGGTTGTCACAGAGGGGCTGTGCTTACTCATATGTTTGACTGTGACGAAAGCCCACGTTGCATAACATTCCTTGTGTGCTGCTAATAAAAGCCAAGCTTGCTGAGAGTTTCAGGATGTTGCGTGGTGACCATGAGCAGCGGAAAGACCCAGAAAACAAAAATTGCTGATAGCTTGGAGCTGCTTTCCATACAATAGAACTGGAGTTAACGGCATGCTTACGGTACTCACTGGCTGGAAAAAAATTGTCAGATTTATATTGCTTAGTAACAGGCAATGCTATATAATAATGATTCACACAATTGATGTAAATGAAGACATGCTTTTTTTTTTAATATCTCAATTTGTCTGTGGTATTTATCCAATAGCACTCTGTTTTCAGAAGGTCAGGCAAATTTTTTCCCTTTAACTTGATCGATGCCAGGAACATGTCAAAGGTCCTTCATATGCCTAGTGATTGCCTGTTTTCCTCAGGGGTTTTTGTATGGTAATGCTGGAAACGTGATGTTCCCTTCCACCAAGTGAGTGCCATTCTGAATTTCTGACAAAGACTTGGGATGGGTTGGGTTTGAGGAAATTTTATTCTTTGCACCCAGCCATTGTTTTAGTTAATCTTTGTTAGTTTTTTTCCCCACCGGATTAACTTTCTCTACAGTTGGTAGGAGAAAGGACTGCTGCACGCCTCAGAGACCTGAGCCCAGGGCAACGGATAGAGCCACTAATCCCCATCTACGTATCAGGAGCTAAATCTGCTCTCCACCAAACCGAGGTCAAAAGCGAAAGGGATTACTAATTATCTAGAGAAGCAATCAGGCGGATGTCCTTCTGCAGAGGAAGAGACTGTTCCTGAATGTGCAGACTTCCTGCTCCCCCGCTTCATTTAAATTTTTAAAGTCACTGTGAACACTCTGACCTGGATCTGATCAATGTCCAAATTATCCATGCTCTACAATTCGGCGTTAGTTAACAGCTGCTGTCGAGGGCTTCAGTGAGCCGAAAGTCATTTGGTGGGCTTTGATTTGGACGCTAACTGTGGTATAGTTGAGGTCTCTGAGCTAGATGGTTGGCTGTGCTCTCTCACTGGCCAGTAATCAATTTATGGGGGGTAACCTTTGTTAGAAACTCCAGAGGCTCATGCTTTGGATGTCTCTTTTGTCTGTAGCTTCCAGGCTCTTGTGGACTGTACTGCCAGAGGGTCTTGTCTCTGCAGCAGCCGTAGCCCCACGTCTGTAGAAACACAGCTCCCACTGTGACCATGTGTTCCCGGCCTGCTAGCTGGGGGGGTGACAGGTGGCCCTGCTGGAGGATGGGCAGGGGGGTACTTGGACTGGGGTGTTGCTGAGCCATTGGCATGGCAGTAATGAGGATTTTGGTGAGGTGAAGGAGAATGAAATCTGCAAGAGTTTGTTGTTCTTGAATGGTTCAGTACTGTATCTGGCAGTAGAAATGATAATGTGAGAATCTAGGGTTACAGTATCAGAGCTCACTAACTTATCAACCTCTCACCCCCTGTTTTAAAAAAAAAAAAAAATTAACAGGAGATGCCTAGAGGCTTGACACTTTTTGGGCAATAACAGCATTTTTTTTTTTTTTTTTTTTTTTTTGTGGGCGCTAAGAGTGCAACATGGAGCTGTACAGGGCAGCTGGTGTACATACATTTTCTTTGGCTGGTTGCACTAGGGTAGCAGTTATCTCCCTACCAACTTTTTATAGACCTAACAGGATGTGGAATGTAACAGAATCACACCTATAGTACCTGTAGTTTTGACCACATGACATCAGAAGTTGATATTGTTGTGAACAAACAGACCACATCCCTGCCCCATTCATCAGCTTTATTTATAGCAGTCCACATAATTAAGGTACAGAGGGGCAGGAAGCACAAGGTGAATCAGTGTGTAATCAGTTTCAAATCAGTGTTGCTCATAAACATTGATGAAGTTTTTTTTTTTTTTTTTTTTCTTCTTCTTCTTTTCTCCTCCTCTTCGTTTTGACATTTGGAAAGCTTTGACTGCAAATGAGCAAATATGTGATATAAAGTCACCGTTTTGAGAAGTACATGCTATTTTTGGCAGACATTGTTAATGTGGACTGCTTGTCACTAAATTTAACTATTGCTTTTGGTACTCAAAACCTCTAAATATTCATAACAAAATACCACATACTTGGAGGGTAGTAGTTTAGAAATGCCAAGGTATTTTAAAGAATTTATTTTTACTTGGAGGCTGTGTGTACATTATGGTACCACAATGAATTGAATGCTGTAACAGGAAGGAACAGCAAACATCTCGTTGCTGGAGAAAAAACAAAGTACTGTACTATAAATGGTACATACTTGTGCTACGTGTTCTTCAGTTACCTTTTATTATTATATTGTGAATTGCAAATTCAAACATATAAAGGCGTGTTCAAATTTTGATTGCGTTAATTCATCCCTCAGTAGGCCTAGTGGTTTCTGCAGGGTAAAAGTGTAATGAAACATGGTCGCAAATCAATGTACAGTGGGGACCCTCTGTATAAAGGTTTTAAACCACTGCGCAAACATATGATTTCAGTAGGTTTCAACAGTTGTTGACCAACTGCTGTAATACAAAAATGATAGTTTGAAGTGTCTTATAGGCTTTGAATAACTGCGACATGTCTGTGTTAATTGCTAATCAAGATTAATGAGTGTGAAAGATGAAGTGCTTAAATATAGTAAGAGTGTTGTTCATAACACGTGCATGAACCACTTTGTTTGACAAATGGTGTGTTACTCAGGTTTGCTTGGCTCACTAATTCATCTTTGGTCTGCATAAGCATTACTAATGAGCTAAAAAAAAAAAAAATTAATTTTTTTTTTTTTTAATGGATTTTGGTACTTTGAGTAAAATAATTCAAAAAGTGGATTATACAAAAATCCATGGGTTTATAAGGCTCCTTAGTCACATCTTGCTATCTGAAATACTTAGCAGAGGTGAAGTTAGAAATGTTGCATTGAGTGCACACTTGAGGCACTGTAATATTGTTTTTCTGTATTCTCTAACAACATTGTTCCTATTGCTAAAGATATTTTCAAAACATTTCTTCTACATCAAAAGTTATTTCCCTTTTTTGGTAAAATGAGAAATGCATCTTTGGACTCATCTGAATCACCCACTTTTTTTGAAATTGTGGGATCCAAAATTATGAGGGTGCACTGTATTTATTTTTTATGAGGAATATGTGTAGTAAGTATCCCGTGTTTTTGTAGATGTTTTTTGTCTTCAGTCTGGGTTAGTTTTTGTGATGCCATAAAATTGAACCCAATTCTGTAGCTAAATTACAGTGTGGGTTTTTTCCACAAATGCATAGCGAAGCCTGTCAAACTTCAGCTGACATTTTTACTAAGATATTTCACAGCTGCTGAATTAACAATACTGGTAAAGGAAAAACTAAAATTGAAAATAAAATATTTTAAATGATCCTGAAGTCCGTTTATAGCTTTCTTAACAGGCTGAATCTGTTTCTCATCAACTGCAGTTCCAAGAAATGCAAAGTATGTTCTTTTGGATTCAGAGACACTATTGCTTGGGAATGCTGTCACACCTCTGCTAGATGTACCAAAAACATTTGTTTACAGTGAAAGTTCAGCTGTGTTTAATTTCAAAAATGCTTGAGGAATGAAGTGTAGTGGAGCACCCCATCTCTTTTCCTTGCCTGGGTGTAGCGGGAAACAGCCTTGTTCCAGTGTAACGCTAACAGTTTGGGCAGAGCCCAAGCATGGGCCACCCTTCATTGTGTAAGGTGACTCAGTCTGCTGCTTACTCTCTGGTCTGTTGCAAACACCTCTCTCAGTAGTCTGTCACTCACACTTTGTGGTGGGTGTGTCACATGTTTGTGATATGGCTAGGGTGCATGCCTGTGTGACAGTTGGAGATTGCAGCCCCTGAGCTGGACCAAGTTAAGCTCTGGCTCAAGTTTTCACCATAGGGTTGGTTTCCTGACAAACCATAAGCCTGCAGAATGAAGCATTCTATCCATCCCATAAATACAGGTTACTTTCATCAGCTTTCCATCATGGGCTCAGTGGGATATCACCTTTGACCATACCCTCTACCACAGCAGAGTTGTGGAGCTCCACAGATTGGATGCACATGGTGCCCATAAAATGAATAGTGCTCCTGGGATTTTGTCCCTGTCCCCATCCCCCCTACTGAGAAGCTGCCTTTCCCTTTACCTGTCCTGAAATTCCCCTATAACACCAATGCCCTCGTGCTTTAAATGCAAAACCAGTTTTTTTGTTTCCTCTACAGCTGAAAAGGTGCTGCAAGTGGTGAAGATGTGATTAACTTGTCTCTTTCCCTCTTTTCCCACCTTTGACAGATACAATGGCTCCCTGCCCAACGGAGACCGGGGCCGCAGGAAAAGCAGGTTTGCGTTATACCGCAGAGCCAAAGCCAACGGTGTCAAACCCAGCACTGTGCACATCCTGAACTCTCCGCAGGCGAGCAAGGTGAGCACCATACTCTGTGGCTAGTCCTCGAGGCTGTACATCTTGGGGAACTGGTGGCCTACAGGGAGCCTTTAATAATGTCTGCCTCTTGTTGCGCCACATGTTACATTTGGGATCTGGAAATGGAAATACAAATGCATTTGGGATTAACCAGTCCTCTTAACTTGTTTCACAGTGTTTTGCTTTACAGGAGCAAAAGCAGCCAAGGACAAGATGTCTGTACTCCGGAGTTTTGAATTTGGTAGCTTAGCAGTATTGCAAACAAGCAAGAAGTTATTCATGCTGACATTTCATAGAAGCACACGTTTCACAGTACTCTTGTGTGTATGTGCAGACTCATACCTTGACACAGTGTACTACTCCTTGTAATCCCTGTTGTGATACAGCAGCTCCTGGCCGCACGTTGAGGGTTGTGTCTAGCTGATGGCAAGGTCTCGTATTTTGAAGTGTTTGTAGGTTCCTGCAAAGAGCAACCTGTTTTCACAAGATCATTATCAGGAACTGAGTGATGGCTTTCCAGTGAAACTGACCCCCCTTCTGGTGCTGCCTTCCTGCCTTGCAACTCGTAGGGCATTTGCTTTGTTAGTCCTCTGTGAGCCCCTCGATGGCAGTAAAGAAGGGAACGTGCTTTCTATGAAACCACCCCAGTACATGCCTCTTCTTTCTTTTCAAACACCAAATTGTGTTGACATCTGTGTTGTGTACAGCTGCCTTGTTCTAATGTCTTCCTTGAACTCTTCTTGAGTGCACAGCTGGATTATGGGAAGAGACTCCTCCCCACAAAAAAATGCATATACTCATTGGCAGCTGCTCTGTGCAGGCTGTATTGGTGTCACCCCCCCTCCCCCCCACCTGTCGTGTGGGTTTGCAATAGCCAAAGTGTGAAGAGCTCCTGTGACCAATGACAGACTCTAAAGACACTAAAGATTTCCTTCTCCGTGGATCAGACCCCATAAGCACATTCCCTTCCCATTTCACAGAGCCTGAAAGAGGTTTTTATTTCAAAGCCGGTGACGCTTGTTCCCCACTCTAAACTGGAGCGTCAGTGAGTCATGCGCTATCCTTCAGTTGTGTCGTATTGTTGAAATGAGGCAGCGTCAGAGACCCAGAGGCAAAAATGACTGACTCTGTGCCCGAGCTCTATATCCTTTGATCTCCCTCTCTCCCCGCCGCCCTTCCTGTGAACAAGCATTCTGTACATTCTCCCCCTTTCTACTATGATTGGACAGTCTTGTTAGAGAATTCAAATCCAGCTGTGTTCTCTTAACTGTTCCACCCCCAATACACACAGACTCAGTTACTCTACCCCCCTTTACTGTCAAGGTTGTGACCCTTCTTTCTCTGATTGGTGGGAGAGTACTGTGTTGCTAGGCAGTTTTTGGAACTGGGTACCTCCTGGAGGGGGAGTTGATGTAGGTGGGTTGCGTCAGGTCTGTCAGGCAAAATTAGTTCTGAAGGGGACTGGACCAGAAAGTTCCCAGCAGCTGGTTTATGTCATTTGGAGAAACTGGTCTGGTGCAGACTATAAGGGCTTTCACGCTCCTGTTGTTGGGGATGCCAACTTCTGGTCGTGCTGATTCTTATTTCAGGATTGGAGGACTATATTTCGATTAAAGCAGATTGGGGAAGTGAGTTGTCCTATTGTACCCGACATCGTGAACTGTTAAGCATGGGTTCATTTTCAACCAATCCAGTCTGGAGATTTAGCCCCCCAACTTTGACCTACATACAGGAAGGCACGTGCATGATTCATGCTGTTACAGCGTGAGTTGAGAGGAAGGAGAACATGAAGCAGAAGGAAGACCAGACACTGCACTGTGCTCTTAATGGAAGCCGGATGCAAACTGCTCTTAAAAGAACACCATTTCTGCGGTGATCAACGTTTACAGACATTCATGTGAAAGGAGGCCGTTTCAATCCTTCACTGGCTTGTTTTTTCTTATGCTGCAGAACATGTGTAAGGGTATTTTGGTCCAAGGATTTTTGGGAAATGGGAGCCATTGTTTCTGTTGGCTTGTACTCTTCACCACAGCTCTGTGGTAGAGGCTAAAAATAGCTTTTCTTTGGGAGCCTGCTTTCATTTTATCTGGGATCTGCACCATACCTCTACACCCACCTCTGGACCACCTCCTCCTCATGCAGCTGGAATCAGGCTATATACTGTGGTCTTTTTCCGACTGGATAGGATGTCAGTCAGTTTGCAGGTTTGTCTCTACAGGAAGATGCGCAGGTGAGAGAGATCAGCCAACTAGTAGACTAGTAAAGCAGCTAGGATTTGATGCTGAAGGCTCTTTAAAAAGCAGCAGTTTGGCTGTCCTTGTTCCCCTACACATGCATACCCCTGTTGCCCCTCCCCGCCTACCCAGCTGTGCTTGTGTACTTGTTTGTGCTCTGGTGGAAGCAGAGCCGTATTCACGAGGAGCCTCTGCAATCTTGTCTTGGCTGCCAGGGAATCTCTCTAATTCTCTCCCATGTTTTCTAATCTCTTCTTTGCGCCCACTCAGGAGGACACATGTTCCATTCCAGTATCTTTCCTTAACTAAGGGGACCCCCATCCCAGCTCCACAGTGTGATGAATTTCTGTTCCATGTGCCCAGGCAAGCAACCCAGGAAGGGTTAAAGGATTGTCTCCTGATTAGGACAGTCTCTCCTGGGCCCAAGTTGTGCTGTTTTCTGGATAGAATACAGGTTTCCCTGCTTTAGGGTACCTGAAGCTATGTTGGCCTGCCCATTGTTTTTAGCCATGTCTGACTTTCGAGAGCCCTCTTCATTTTGCTTTCTTGATCGAACTCCAGCTGCATCTTCTGCCATACAGTTCTGTCTGTACTGATGGCACTCTCAGGCTGAACCATACAGTGTCGCCTGTCCGAATGGTGCGGTAGAATGGGTCGCTATCTTTCTGTTGCTACGGTCAGGTGTACACTTATGGAAAGTGGCGGGTATGGTTACTGCCTTGGGTCTTTGGCTGATCTTTCAAGCAGTGGCATGAAGTACAGACTTGCTGACACAGGGTCTTAGAATCACTGTAGATGAATTACTTGGCAAAAGCGAACCATACACAATAGGACTAATGAAGACGTATAGAGAATACCCCGATTCCCATCTTGTCAGGTTAATGTGGTCCTGTGGATTGTTTCCATTGGCTTTGGCACAGGGAAGCGCCGTCGATGTGGGCACGTGAGGTCCGAAAGCAGCTGTTTGATGTAGCCTTAAAAATGAATGCCCACTGCGCATACCTCCATGTGTCCCTGCTCAAAGCAGCCATTTTGATATGTCCTCCACCCTGCAGATTTAGCTCTGGAGAAGAAAGTTAAGACAGTCCTTTGTGTGTGTGTGTGTGTGTGTGTGTGTGTGTGTGTGTGTGTGTGTGTGTAACATGGCTGTTCCAAAGGATCGGTGTTTTGGTTATCTAAATGTGTCTGCTGACACAGCTTCCTCTCTTATTCTTTTGCTGTGCGCTTATGTTTGGTTTCCACGCCAGCTGCACAGTCTCACAAATGTGACCCACTTTCTTCTCTGCTGTACCAGGCGCTCTGCTGTGTGTATGTGTGTGTGACAGAGCGGCATGGCTCTTGGTGGAAGGAGCTGCCTTTATACAGATTGTCACTGCCCCTGTGGACAGACACATCCTGAGAAAAGTGCAGGTGGAGAAGAAGCAGAAGGAACATGGTGTTAAGTGTAACATGGTCACTCTTCTTTCCCATGATGGCTGGGTTCTGTCCTTTGTCCACACAAAGGTTCCTTTGTTGCTTAGCCTTGCTGCCGATAAGTATCACAAGAATTTAATTCTCATCAAGCCTCTTGACCAATTTGTGACCCAGATGATCCGAGGCAGTAAATGAGTGTCATAATCGTTTTCCTTAGTCATAACTCTTGAATGCGTTATTTGGTGATTTTGTCCTGTATTAAATAATCACCTGATGGACTTTGGAATGTAGGCGAGTTTATTGAAGAAATTCTTGCATTGTAAAACAGCTTATGCAACTGAAGCAGTTAAACACTGCTTGCCTTTGTTGTCCCTGTGTTGTCATGGCATCATGTGTTTCAGGCGGTGAACTGCAGGGGGCAGCACAGCATCTCCTACACGCTCTCCCGGAACCAAACTGTGGTTGTTGAATACTGCCATGACAAAGACACAGACATGTTCCAGGTAAAAAAAAAAAAAAAAAAAAAAAAGAAAACACAATAATAATGGAAGTGTTTCTCACTCCCAAAAGTGTGGTAGGTTTGTCAAATGTTCCAAACTAAGTCTGCATGCAGCTCTTTTATAATGTTGATGCATGTGTACAGCATTAACAACTGTCTACTGAGGCATCTGAGAAGCAGGAGGTTAGCGAGCTGATTTAGATATGGAAGGAGATATAAAGTGAGATGAACATTGTGGGCCTCTTTCAGATTGGCCGTTCGACAGAGAGCCCCATCGACTTTGTTGTGACGGACACAGTATCTGGGTGTCAGGGTGGAGAAGAGACTCCCATCACCCAGAGCACCATCTCGCGCTTCGCCTGCCGCATAGTTTGCGAGCGTAACCCCCCCTTCACTGCCAGGATCTTTGCAGCTGGCTTTGACTCCTCCAAGAACATTTTCCTTGGGGTTAGTATGGCACGGATCTACAGGGTGGGGTTTTGAGTAGATAAACAGTGAGTAGTACAGCTGTAAAGTAGACAACTGAATGTTTATTTTGTTGCTCTGCTTGTAACAGTTTTAGTCTTGATATGTTGAGAATTTTGTTAGGTTATAGTTTAGCCTGGTGCATTAGATATTCAAAAATGCACTGTTTTACTGGAGTAATTCAGGTATTTTTTCTCAAGGCAGATGAAGTGAATTGAAACGGTGACTTTCAGGTTGTGTTCATTACTATAGTGGGGTCACTTATAAGTCCTGTGTAACTCCTGCCTCTTTCCCTCTTTAAGGAAAAAGCAGCTAAGTGGAAGAACCCAGATGGCCACATGGATGGGCTGACCACCAATGGTGTGCTGGTGATGCATCCTCGTGGCGGCTTCACAGAGGAGTCGCGACCTGGTGTGTGGCGGGAAATCTCCGTCTGTGGGGATGTCTACACCCTCAGGGAGACTCGCTCTGCACAAACCCGCGGCAAGCTGGTGAGTGCTGACAATGTTCGCTCGCAAGCCACAGCCAATTACAGTGGCCCGTAGTTCCTTGAGGGGCAAACTGACCCACTAGTTACCGCTCAGGGTGGTCGGCCTGTTGCCGTCAATGACGGACAGGCAGGAGCTGGTGCTGAAAGCATGCTGTGACTTTCGTGGACAATGTCCACATGTTGAAACCAATAATGAAGCCTGACCGCCCTCAGCACACAAAGCCTATAGATCTGTGAAATGATGTTTAAATATTTGATTATGCAGTGGTTCTTTCGTGTGCTTTGCGTAGCCCATGGATTACAGCATTCATACTGTTAATGATTGACCTGGACGTGGGATGTTGGGCTGGGGCCTCTGGGAACTGTCAGCTGTGTCTGCAGAGGAATGGAGTGACAACTTTGTACCTGTTCATACCAGCATGTGTGCTCCTGTTCCTGTAAACTTACCTGTTCTCTGTGCTGCCCCAACAGGTGGAGAGTGAGAGTAACGTGCTGCAGGACGGCTCCCTGGTGGACCTGTGTGGTGCCACGCTGCTGTGGCGCACAGCGGACGGCCTCTTCCATGCGCCCACACAGAAGCACCTGGAGGCACTGCGGCAGGAGATCAATGCGGCTCGGCCGCAGTGCCCTGTAGGCCTCAACACTCTGGCCTTCCCCAGCATGCAGCGTAGTCGTGCCCTGGCCACACTGGAGGACAAACAGCCCTGGGTGTACCTGGCTTGCGGCCATGTCCACGGCTACCACGACTGGGGCCACCGCTCAGAGCGGGAATCCAACACGCAGCGCGAGTGCCCTATGTGCCGTGCTGTCGGACCCTACGTGCCGCTCTGGCTGGGCTGCGAGCCTGCTTTCTACGTGGATGCCGGTGCTCCCACACACGCCTTTGTGCCCTGCGGACATGTGTGTTCCGAGAAGTCGGCCAAATACTGGTCTGAGATCCCACTGCCACACGGCACGCACGCCTTCCATGCCGCCTGCCCTTTCTGCGCAGCTCCACTCAGTGTCACGCAGGGCTGCGCCAAGCTCATCTTCCAGGGCCCCATCGACTGAACTTAGGGCCTCGTGGCAGCTTACACTGTGAAGCTCATGCTTTTACTTTTATTATTATTTTTTTCCATTAATATAACTCTCTTTAGCAGGACAAGAGGACAAATTACTTTGTGGGACTGTACCTCTCTGTGTGAGGTCTGCTGAGTTGCTGCTGTGGGTGTGCAAGACAGTACCTATATCCTAAAGCGCGTGGCTTTTTCGGCATAAGTCAGACCCACAGCAACCGAATTCCATTTTTTTTTAAGCTAGATAGGGTCCTCTCAACTGGTTTAGTGCTCTTTTCCAACTAAGCTAATAATGCAGAGTGTTAAACTGCCATACATTTCTCTGTAGTAGAAGGGCTAACATAGGGTGAAACTGTGTCATTTCCCATTTGCATCGGTAGCCTGAAACAAGTGTGGCATGAACAGCAGAGTCATGTTGGGAAGGGATGAACTTTACTGTGTGGTCCTCTGAAGTACAGGGACTTTTTACAGGGCCAGACAGCTGGACTGTTGGCTGGGAGTAGGTAGAATGGAGCCAAAGGGCTTGTGGGTAGCTGGTTAACCACTCCCTTTTGTCTTCTAAACTCTGACTGGTAGGAGAAGTTGGAAAATGTAGCAGTTTAGAGCATCATCCATAGATTGGAGAGCATCTTTCCATGTATATTTTTTTTTTTTTCCCCCCTTATTGTATAAAGTCAGATTTTGGTGCCTGGGGTCCCAGCCAATCCCTGGGAATGTTTTTAGTAGAAAAAAAAGAGCTATTTTAATGAGAAAGTTAGGTTAGGGTGTGGGATTTGGAGGTCTAAAGCAATAGTAAACAAGAGAACAATTTCCCCCTCTTTCTAAGGAGTATTTTACTACACGGATACCCTTGTATAGTTTTCTAATTTAAATGATGTTAATATATTTTCTGTATACTATGTGCATGCAGGTTTGCCCATGTGGGTGTGTTTGAATGTGCATGCTCTCTGCAGCTGTAAGCTCATTCTCCAGACAGACAAAGCGGTCTGTCTCAAACTGCCTCAGACCTCAGTACTGTACAGCAGAGCTTATTTTCTTCCATTCTTCAGATTTTCTAACACATTGATGCAATAAGCAGCCACTGGGTCTAAGACATTGCGTTGAATGTATTGAAACACGTGGATGTATTTTCCTTGCCGTCAATGCATTGAGCGGCACAGTCTGCTCTCCTGGTGGTTGCCGTCCATCGTACGTTGCTCCATTTGGAGGAACTCTTCCTCGCGGAGAATGAGGTCCAGCCGGGAGACATGCTCAGTTTCATACGTTCAGCCCTACCAGGTTGTGTTGAGCCAACACCCTCTCCCTGATGGTTGCACTACTCTTACCTGAGCTTTATTCTCATGCTGCGTGCGTCACTGAATGGTTTTCACACTTGTTTGCAGCTCATGGTCACATCCATTAAGAGTTACACCCGTTTTTGGGTTACACCCACAGGAGGAAGTGCTGATTTTTCTAGCTTCATTGGATAGTTCCCCTTCCTAACTGTGGCAGTCTTTGGGGATTTTAAACCATTAACAAATTTAAAAAAAAAAAAAAAAAAAAAAAAAAAAATCATCTCAAACACTAGCAGTGTGTCCATGCAGAGATGGTACATGCTTTTTTTTTTTTTATTTTTTAATTTAAAAAACCAAAGTCTTGGTCAGGTAGCACTGGTACTCTGTCTTGGTGCATCCTTTGACAGGTGTGGGGGCCTTTGCTGCAGGGTGCTTAGCTAACGACACTTATTTCTCATGTCCTCTCTTAAACCACTTAAACCCACTGACTCCAGTAGTTCGCTCCTCCTCAAACATGCACACGAACAGGAAGTGACGGGTCTGCCTCATGTCCAGATGTGACACCGGCACCCTTAGCTACTGCCATGGAAGTTTTGCTTAAAAGTGTGGGCAGTGAGAAATGAAATCTGCTGCTGGAGTTCATTGCCTGTTCTGGTGCTCTGTCTTCCCACAACACTCAAGATGGTGTTTTGCAGTGTCATTTCAGGTCACTAATGTCCTGTCTCCCTAACTAGGGGGGCTTCTGGAAATGTACTCGTGGCACTGTTTGCTGGTGCTAAAGCTAAATGAAGTGAGGGAAACAACAGCGCGGGACATTTCGCAGAAGAAAATTACAGCAATAAGGGTGACCTTGACAGGAATCCCCTCGGCTCTACACACAACGGGCCCCTTTGAGGTCTCTGCTGACTGGCAGGGCAAAGGAGCGAAACTGCACTGATTCAGGGTGTTCAGGGTCCAGCGTTGCAAGAAAAGGTAATGCCAGAGTGCTGTGGTGGCTGTGCGGTTTCACTCCTGTGATGTAGGAACTTCCGGTGTAAAGGTCTCTACAGGTTTTTTTTTTTTTATTAAATAAATTTATCTACCATTTATTTGGATTGTCCCAGCTGTGGATATCCACTGTAGCAGGGAATTGATATCTTTTGCCTTTATAAGCCAGTGGTATCAGGTTTCTCTTCCTTGAAGGCACACGTTACATTGGATTCGAGGCAGTATGGATCCTGCAGGGCAGAGGTGGCTATGACCTGTCCCGGCATTTACTGGTGTCCCATACAGCCTACTGTGCCTCCTGCATGTTAATCTGTGGGGCTGCCGTCTATTATCAGTTACAAACGAATTGCAGCCAGGCTGTGAACTGCCCTTCATGGACTAAAAAAAGTTTGAGAACCTGTTGCTCAGGATGAAAAACCAGCTTATTATACATTGACTACCAACCACTCTGCTTAGTAGTGGTAGCCTCTCTGCCGGTAGCTACACGTACGTGGTGTGTTTTGATGGAGTTAAATACAAGAACGGGGTTGGATGGAACAGAGGGTCATGCTGACGCTACGGAAGTGATGTAGCAGCTCTGCCTCCCCAGAATGCATTACTGCGCTGGATTTGAAATAGGCTCCCCCGTTCATTTGACATTTAGTGCGAACACTAACATTCTTCACTTGACATTCTGGTGTAGTCCTCCCACCACCATGGGGGGCTGCCATTGCATTTCATCTCTTCTCAACTTTATACTGTCGTTCAGTGCTTGGGCACGCAAAACTTACTTTATTAAAATATGTTTAAAACATCAAAGCTGTCTGTCTGTTTTTGTTTTGCTTAGGGGAGAGGAAATGGGTGTCGTGTTTGAAATGCTGTCCGAACATTCATCCTCCTGAGTTGCCAATAACTAGGGTCTTGTATTTATATAATACTGTATGTGTATATATGCATATAGAGAAGGTAACTGATGGCAGCACAGAGGCAAACAGACAGAAATAGCGACTGGATTCTCGTTGCGTAAAACTAGAACAAAATGTTGTACCATTTCAAAGGTATGATCCTGTAGCACTGCTGAAGAGGTACAAAATCCAGACATTCCAGAATTCATCTAAATTATCATGCAGGTGTTAAATTTTTGTAGTTGCAAGCACACTGTACAGATGACCAAAATGTCTCACTTTGCCAAATAACCGTGATAATGCAGACTGTAATAATGTTGTTTCTTTGTCGTGTAAGAGTGATGGACCTGTGTTCATCGTGTCAAGAGTTTAAGTGGTTGACTGAACACGATCCCTGTAAGCTTATGTCCTCTCACGTTCCCAGAATAAGCGCATCACTGTGGCCCTACCTATTTTAAAACATTTACATGTATATTTATTCATTTAGCAGACACTTTTCTCCAAAATGACATACATCTCATAGAAAATAGTGTGTGCATTACCTTAGGAGAAAGACATAGCTGCAGATGTCATTCTTAAGTACAGTTAGCTTCCTTCACCATATTCACCGACGTTCATCATTCAAGTAGCTGCATAAAACTTTAGCAGAAAATCGATGATTCCTAATCACCTTCTTAGTATTTTTAAGAGATACATATATTTATGTTACATTGCAGGAGTGGCTGTGTAAAGGGCTGATCTGAGCATGATCATGGGCATAAACATTAAATCAGCTGATAGGGTGGAGTTAGAGGGACACGTGTCGCTTTATAACGAAGGGCTTTTAAGTAGTTAAAGAAGTCGCTCTTGGATCCTGTCGCATTCAGACATTAAATGTGTTCAAGCGCCTGGAGCAGCTTCTCGCTTGAAGCGCATCTAGCATGACAATCGACAGTTGTGCTCATCAGCTCTTCGACTGTAACGCCGACTTTCACCAAAATAAACTCTTGTAGTTTGCAGCGGGAACACCTGCTGGGTTTATGTGTGGAGTTTGTCGCAGCTCAGTTCTGCTTAAAGCTGGAGCTTCGGTGTGGGGGAAAACTGAGCGAAGCCCCCCGGTAGTTTGAGTCCTGCTTGGGGTGCCTTGTGATGGACTGGTGTCCCGTCCTGGGTGTGTCCCCGTCCTGGGTGTGTCCCCCTCCCCCTCCGGCCTTGCGCCCTGTGTCCTGGGTTAGGCTCCGGTTCTCCATGCCCCATATGGGGTGAGCGGTTTGGACGGATGGATAAATGGGGTGAATAATTGTCAGTCTCTATGGAGAAAAGCATCAGCTAAATGAATGTAATGTCAATGTAGGTGCTGTGTGTGATGGAATTACCCTTGTGAGAGTAGAGCTAATCTTACAATGGCTTGAACACTTTGGACCACAGGTGCTCTGCCAACATTTGGCCCTTGAACTGATGTCAGGAGTCTGAGCGTTCAGCCTAGTCTTGGTGGCCGGGGGAGTGGTTTGTTCCTCTGCTGAACAGACAAGGTCATCGTCTCCAAAACAAGTCCGCTGATCGCCGTGTCCCAGGTTCTATGCAGAGTGAAGACCAAGGTACACCTGCCTCTGTGTCCAGAGGTGAGACACCCTAGAAGTGAAGTCGCCTTCCCCGCATGACTGGACAACATCTTTATTTGCCAGAGAAAATGACCAACAATTGACCTTGTGGTCTAGTTCTACCACCAGCAATTGCAAAGACAACCTCTAATGTGGTTTGTGATGGTCCCCCAACACCTTAACTGTCTTCTAGCAGGTTGTTCTGTCTGAGACAAGAGGTGGGACCAATGTCTCCAGTGTCAAAGTTTAGCAGTAGACCTGAGCGAGTGTCCAGTTGAGGTAGGAGACACACACACACATTTTCTGAACTGCTTGTCCCATACGGGGTCACGGGGAACCGGAGCCTACCCGGCAACACAGGGCGTAAGGCCGGAGGGGGAGGGGACACACCCAGGACGGAACGCCAGTCCGTCGCAAGGCACCCCAAGCGGGACTCGAACCCCAGACCCACCAGAGAGCAGGACCCGGTCCAACCCACTGTGCCACCACACCCCCTTATAGGTAGAAGACATTAAACTGGTTTTCTATGAGATGCTGGGATGGGTGAACAGGTGATAACAGTAACAGAGCAATATGATTGTTGTTTCCATAGCAACCACTGATACCTGTTTAACACAAGGAGTTCCATTAGTTGCTTATGGGGGACAGCTGGTAATGTTGCGATTAGAGCTATTGCCTTTGTACCCGAAAGTTGCAGGTTCAAATCCCCCCCCAGCTGTAGTACCCTTGAATAAGGTACTTACCCTAAATTACTTTAGTAAAATGATCCAATTGGGTAAATCATTGTAGGGAAATGGGCTAATGAGTAAACGTAAATGTACGGCAGTCAGTGGGACACGGTCTCACCTTCTGTCCTGGTCACAGTGGTGTGTCTGTTCACCTGCTCAGTAGCACCAGTTTTACACTCTGTAGTGATGGCCTGTGTGTGTGTGTCCACCCCAAACCCCCAGGAGCGAGAGGTGCTGGACTGATGTGGACACATCTATATGGTATTTTGTCCCCTTAGAAAGTTGGTCACTTTGATTCGAGCTCGTGGCCCAGCTGTGGTGCCCTGGAGAAAAGAAACAAAAACAAAGGAAAAAAAAAAAAACAGTACCCCAAAGAACACACTCCTCCTCCTCCACCGCTGCAGTCAGAGGGCCCAGCTGTGCTAATAATTGCTCAACAAATAGTTCGCAGCCATCAGGTAAGTGACATTAATAATATTCACACTGGTTCTTTCCAGGAACACTCCATGGCTTTGTTTTTGGGGCGCAGCCAGCCATTTATTCGGATACATATAAAGCGAGGTCTGTTTTAGCTCCGCTTTAATAAGGAGATTAAGGTATTTGTCAAAGAAGTGTTAATCTGTTTTTAACCACATTGTTAACAACACAAGGGAAGGAAAGCGTGTTGCGAAGGGGCGCCCTGTCTCCCCCTAGCGGTCGAGCGCAGTATTACACGCGGCACCACGTGTGCGCTCGTCGGATCGAAGCGACGTCGCCCCCTAGCGGCTGTGCCGCGGTGGCCGCTAATGTCCTCATTCACTGTTAGCCAACCGTTCGTGGTCTCCCTGCAGGGTTGGTTGCCTCCTTATTGCATCATCTCCTCATTATAAAATTAACTCATTCATCCAGCTGCACGCAGCAGTTTTCTCCAGCTGTGTGTAAGAGAGGGGCTGCAGACAAAAAGGGGCTCCGAACAGCATGTTTCACCTCCCTCTGACCCTCACGCTGTGAAGCCAATGCCCGATGAAATACTGCACATAATACACACACACACACACACACACACACACACACATTTTCAGAACCGCTTGTCCCTTACGGGGTCACGGGGAACCGGAGCCTACCCGGCAACACAGGGCGTAAGGCCGGAGGGGGAAGGGGACACACCCAGGACGGGACGCCAGTCCGCCGCAAGGCACCCCAAGCGGGACTTGAACCCCAGACCCACCGGAGAGCAGGACTGCAGTCCAACCCACTGCGCCACCGCACCCCTGCACATAATACATTCATGTGTATTCATCCTGCAGGCACTTTTCTCCAAAGTGACTTCCAGTGAGCTCTATGTAGTGTTATCAGCCCACATACCTTATTCACCACAGTGACTTACACTGCTAGATACACTATTTACACTGGGTCACTCCTCCATACATCAGTGGAACACACACACTCTCTCTCTGTCACTCACGCACTATGGGTGAACCTCAACAGCATGTCTTTGGAGTGTGGGAGGAAACCAGAGCACCCCAAGGATAAATACAAGCTCCACACACACCGAGCAGGGATCAAACCCACGTCCTCTCACACCACTCAGGCACTGCGGGACAGTAGCACTACTTCGCTGTGCCATCATGCCACCCGTAATAACGCTGTGAACACGTGTCACTCCTCAGAATTTCTATCATACTTCTCATTGGCCGAGTAACAAAGATCCAAGGCACACACACTTTCCGAACAGCTTGTCCCATACAGGGTCGCGGGGAGCCGGAGCCTAACCCAGCAACACAGGGCATAAGGCTGGAGGGGGAGGGGACACACCCAGGACGGGACGGGACGGGACGCCAGTCCGTCGCAAGGCACCCCAAGCGGGACTTGAACCCCAGACCCACTGGAGAGCAGGACCCAGTCCAACCCACTGCGCCCCCCCCCCCTAGATCCAAGGCACTCTGGGTATTTTCTCCCAGCTGAGCCAGATTCCATCGCGGGGCATATTGTTCATGTTATTCTTCACTGTAATGACGGGACACATGATGGGAAAAAGCGTGGGACAGTGGGACAGCCCAGAAGTTAGTCTTCTCACCTTCCTTATGACTCCCCAAGTCCTGTTTACTGTCATTTATCTTACAAATGTTAAGCTCCCTACAGTTATTTTCCTATTTATACTGCTGGGTAATTTTCACTGCATCACTTCTGGAGAAGTTTCTTGATTAAGGGAACTGCAGCAGGAGGAGACTCAAACCTGCAACCTTCAGATGCCACAGCTCGAGCCATGACGCTGTCAGCTTCCCCATTTCAAACACATGCAGTCAAACTGACTGAAGCTGTTGTTTTTGCAGCAAACTATTAAAAATACACGTGGAAATTTGTCGTTTTCAATTTTCACACACGGCCCGTCCTCTGGAAAGTGATCCTGCAGACCAGCGGCGTCTGTCGTGCTGCCTGCTCTTTCACGTAACGTGGCCTTCGAGGACATTTGTAAAAATATAAATATGCATTGCACCTACATTCAGAGGTATAAATTTCAATCACAAGGCAATAGTGTTGGAAACATTTGGACACACACACTGCACCGAAAAAAATGCGATAACATACTAGTTTATCAGTTTAGATCTATAAAATTAAATACGTTGCTTACTATGATTTTTACTCATGCAGCCCTTGCACCAGATCACAGTACTGACTGATTCAGGTATTTGTGAATGAAGAATAAACTGATTGTGGCCCGTAGTGAGAAGTTAATGCGGAGCAGTACCACAAGTGGCCACAGGGCGGCGCTCGTTCCACACTGATGTCATTCGTAGTGAAGGAGCGAAGAGCGACTTCTAGAGCAGAAATACTCTTCAGTTAAAACACTGTACAAAGAGGAGTGTTTATTAAAACAGGCCAAAGTTTCTGAAGCCTGCAGTTCGCTTGTCCCTGAAAATGGTGTCGTACCGTGAGGCTCCAGTATCGTTTTCGCCCAAACGTCTCCAGGGAGAACCAGTAGATTTAAGAGGGAAATGGACAGAAAATGAAAGGATCCAAACCCTTATCGTTTTTGTCTTTCAGTATTTCCAGCTTTTTTTCCAGCTCTGAAATGGGACTCCACCACCTACTGAGCGTTTCACGGGGCACCGACCCCCCCCAGCCTCGCGCCCTGTATTTCCGGGATAGGCACCGCACCACTGCGACCCTGAGTGGGACAGACGGTTAGTGCCAATGAATGAATGATGTTTAATGTTTACCCCCAAACTCCTCTCTTTTTATAAATTTGACGTTTTCTACACACTGACACACGCAGCGAGGCCCCGCTCACACACTGGCAGGTGACTCACAGAGCGCGCCTGGAGCGCGTGCAGACGGAGGCCGAGGCGCCGTCCTTGTGCACAGTCAGACTTGCGATTTGTCACGTCTGCTGGTGTCGACACTCCGCTGTGGTGCGTCAGCCCGGCACGGAGCGGCTCCTTCAGATGAAGCACTCGCACGCACGCACGCAATCAGAGGAGCCAAGCAGAGCCAAGCGGCAGGCCAAGGCCGCGGCTCATATGGCCCGCGCCTGTGCGATGAGGGCTTTTACTATGTTTACAGGGGGACGAAAGAGAAGCAAACAGTGCAATCTGGCCTCGATTATTGACGCTGACTTCTCACTTGGAACTTACCTTGGAAGCCCTTGGTAATCAGAGCTCTGCAGTGCCACATGGTGGCCAGTCTTGGAACTTACTGACTGTACCACATCACAGGGTACACATTTGGGCAAATGAAAGTAAAGTCAGTGATGCTGAAGCAGTCAGCGATGCTGGTTCAGTCAATGATTCTGCATCAGTCAGTGACGCTAAATCAGTCAGTAATGAATCAGTCGGTGATGCTGTATCAGTAAGCGATGCTGTTTCGGTCAATGATTCTGCATCAGTCGGTGATGCTGAATTAGTCAGTAATTTTGTATCAGTTGGAGATGCTGCATCAGTCAGTGATGCTGTATCAGCCGTCCTTGTGCTGTATCAGTCGATGTATCAGTCAGTAAGGAATCAGTCAGTGATTCTTTATCAGTCAGTAATGTGTCATTCAGCATTGCTGTATCAGTCGGTTATGTATCAGTCGGTGATGCCGTGTCAGCCGGTGATGCTGAGACAACGAGGAGCGGACGAGCCAGTGCGAAGAGCAGGCAGCACTACCGAGACTGCGGTGGTTAATCAGGAGATCCCTGGGGTCCAATGGGAGGCGCCGCGACACAGCAGTCCAACGCTAGAGCCCCAAACGCCTCCGATGGGTCCCTTTGCTGTGCTGCCAACAACAGACATGTTTACGAAAACACGGCGCCTGCTCCGCTCCGAGACGCGTTCCAGTTTTGGAGAGATGTATTAAACCCATTTCACGGATGTGACACTGGCAGGTTGACGGTGTGTTCCGAAACGGAAGCGCTCGAGACGACAAAGAGCTCCACCGCCGCACATCGAGCTTTTATTAAAGACCCCCAAGCTCGACAGCTTTGCCAAAGTTCCGCGTGGCCCCGCGCGTCCTTCCCGCTCTCTCCGCGCTCGCGGTCATTTGGCCGGCGCCGGCACCCGTGGGACGGCGCGTGTGATTGGGCGCTTGGGCGTCATGTGACCTCCCTGCGGGGAGTCTCGCCGGGGCCCCAACATCATGGGCGAAGGCGGGCAGGCGGGGGGAGGGAAAGGGATAAAGAAGTTCACATCAAGTCCGTCCCCTTGTTCCTCATCGCCTCCTTTTCTCCCTCCCTCCAATCCGGCGAGCACGGAATTCTGGGTAATAGACCACAAATGTAATTTCAGCGCGCTGACTTGCGCGGCCAAAAAACGTGATTTTTCCTCCACTTTCCAATTTAATTGCATCGCGGCCCGAGCGATAAACGCAGCCGCAGTTTAAAAGAAAAGTTGTCATGAAGTTTCAGAAGTACATCGGAAGAGCTGCGTCACGCAATTTGCCGGATGCTGGGTGGGGAACGTTCCCGCGCGTTTCCGAGAACTCCCAACTCGGCGCTCGGAAGTCGGCGAATGCGAAGAGAACCGTGGCAAATTGCGTTTGAGAGCGGATGAAGGACACGCCTGTGGGCCCAGTTCCCGGCGAAGGCCAAGAAAGTGTTTCTTGTGGTCCTGTAATAGTCATTCGTTTTCCAAAACAGCGAATCTTATTTACTTTTATTTTAAAACTTATTTACTTTTGTTTTTCCTCTGCTCAGTGGCAAATGGATCCTTTACAAATGTGTTTCAATGCATTCAAAAATTGTAAAAAAGAGATTATTTGTTATATTAATGGGCGGCACAGTGAGTAGCGCTGCTGTCTCTCAGCACTTGGGTGGTATGAGAAGTAATGGGTTCGATCCCCACTCGGTCTGTGTGGAGTTTGCGTTTATCCTCTGGGTGCTCTGGTTTCCTCCCACAGTCCAAAGATATGCTGTTCAGGTTCCCCCATAGTGTGTGAGTGACAGAGAGAGTGTGTGTCTTCCACCGATGTATGGATGAGTGACCTAGTGTAAGTAGTGTATCTAGCGGTGACTAAGGTGTCAGGGCTGATAACACTACATAGAGTTCATTGGAAGTCGCTTTGGAGAAAAGTGTCTGCTAGATAAATAATTGTAAATATTCCGGGTATGATGCGCTTTCTGCTCTCTCTGCAGGATGAGCCCCTCCATTTGTGACGACTATCGGTAACACGGTCGTTTCCCCTCCTGACCCCCTCGCTGAACCGGTGTCCCTCGGACAAACGTGCGGAAGCGAGGAGCCCCGGAGCTGCAGGAATAAGCGGCTCGCTCTGCGAACGGTGCCCAGGTACAGGTAAGTAGAAATCAAGCGTACCTTCGCTTCCCTGAGAGTCGCTTGTTTATTATTTCCCGGCCTTAATTAATATGCGCATATTTCCCCGGGGTGCAGCAGCACCGAGGCGAAGCCATCCAGTCTCTTTAATTCATCAAGCCAAACGTATGAACCCACCACCTCCCGCTCGCGTGCTGTTCCAGGGCTCCCATCTCAGCACGAAATTACCCCCCGTTTGCTCTCAAATTTCAAATTCAAATAAGCCCCATTGCCATAACGAGTGAGGAGCGATTGCCAAAACAATGGAGAGCAGAAGTGCTGCAGCGCGTCGCACACTCCAGTGTGTCCACGTGAGACAAGTGACGTGTTGTTCCGTATTTGGCAGGCCGCTTATGGTAAAAGAGCTGCTTTTAGCCCCTTGATCTCAGCGAAATGCTGGATGTCGTTGTTCTCCGTTAAAAATTAAAAATAAGTATTAAATATCATATAAACAGTATTTACAATAAACATTGGTACGCGGTGTATTTGCGCCATACTGGAGGAGCTGATCCTTATGGTCATGTTTAGACAGCAGATGAACCCCTGCTCTATGGCAAGAGGTACCTGCAGTTGGACCTTTATGCTGTGAGAAAGAGCTACTTATGGAAATACACACACACACACACACTGAAGCCGCTTGCCCCAAGTGGGGGGGGGTCGCAGAGAGCCAGCACCTAACCTTGTAACACAGGGAAATGAGGAGACACACCTTGGACAGGACGCCAGTCCCCCACAAGGCACCCCAAGCAGGACTCGAACCCCAGACCCACGAGAGAGCAGGACACGGCCAAACCTACTGCGCCACCGGAACCTCCTCGGCCCATCTGAGACCTCAATTAAGGTAAATCTACATCACAGCTGGAGCACTATATACAGTATAATAATAATAATAATAATACTGTTATTGATAATACATTTATTATTATATATGGGACAAGCGGTTCAGAAAATGTGTGTGTGTGTATTCATACATTATTTATAATAATAATAAGAAGAATTTATTTAGCTGACATTTCTCTACAACGGGACTTTCAGTGTTAAGATACTAACAGTGTTTTACCTATTTATACAGCAGGGTACTTTTTACTAGAGTAATTCAAGGTAAGTACGAGCGGGACCTTAAAATGGGTCTCATCAGTGCAGGGCTTTAACTAGTACCTATCTGCTGCTTATAAAAATATTCTATA